>NW_004444009.1:12628169-12743452 GCF_000243295.1 Trichechus manatus latirostris | reverse complement strand
GGCCATACTCTCGGGGTTTCTCCAGTCTTTGTCAGGCCAGTTAAGTCTGGTCTTTTTTTTTGTGAGTTAGAATTTTGTTCTATATTTTTCTCCAGCTCTGTCTGGGATCCTCTGTTGTGATCCTGGTCAGAGCAGTCAGTGGTGGTAGATGGGCACCATCTAGTTGTATTGGACTCAGTCTGGTGGAGGCCATGGCAGTTGTGGTCCATTAATCCTTTGGACTAATTTTTTCCTTGTATCTTGTTTTCTTCATTCTCCCTTGCTCCCAAAGGGGTGAGACCAGTGGAGTATCTTAGCTGGCTGCTCACAGGCTTTTAAGACCCCAGACACTACTCACCAAATAGAATGTAGAACATTTTCTTTACAAACTGTGTTATGCTAATTGAGCTAAATGTTCCCCGAGACCATGGTGAAGTGACTCTATGTTTACTAGCCTAGATATTTTTAGAATTACCTCTATAGTCAAGATTCTAAAAATCTTTCAAACAAGGTGAATTTTTATGAACCCAGAATATAATAAGGATAGATAATATTTATTATACCATAAAATAACATTATTTTATTACTGTGTGCCAGGCTCTATGAAGGGTACTTTACATGTGTTATCTCTTTTAATTTTTACCAAAACTCTATGGAATTATGTACTATTATTAGCACCATATTACAGATAAGAAAACTGAGCCAAGGCTACAGTTGGTAAATGGCAGAACCTGCATTTAAACAGATGTAGTCTCACCCTTAGTTGTTCAAACTCACTGCCCACCAGCACCACAAAAGAAAGGCCTGGCAATCTGCTTCTGTAAAGATTACAGCCAAGAAAACCCTATGGGACAGTTCTACTCTCTAACACATGGGGTCACCATGAGTCAGAATTGACTTTTATTGAGTCTCACTCCAGAGAACATATGTTTAATTACTGCACAATAATGCCCCCATATCATAAGATCAGAGCCCTGGTGGCACAGTGATTAAGAACTCAGCTGCTAACCAAAAGGTTGGCAGTTTAAATCCACCAGCCACCCCTTGGAAACCCTATGGGGCAGTTCTACTCTGTGCTATAGGGTCGCTATGAGTCAGAATCAACTTGATGGCAATGGGTTTGGTTTGGTTTTGGTATCATAAGATCAGTAGATATTGCTTCTGTGGTGAAGAAGCAGATTTTTGAAGAATTTCAAATCTGTTGCCGGCTCCTTCACTCCAAAGGCATGAAGCATTCTTTTCACTAAATAGTAAAGAATATCCAGGAGGAGGAGAAGGTGGTTGGCAAACAGGCAAAATGGTAGGATTAAATTAAACGCTGTATGACTAGTAACACAGCTCATACCACCTGCAACTCACTGCATGAGTTGGACAACATCTTAACTGTTCAACTAGACCAGTACACCGACCACACACTTGCTTATCACAGCAATATCAAGCTGCCATAAAAGATTCTAAATGCTTGCGCCCATTTTCTGTGCTTACCTCAAGGTGGACTGGTAATAAAAAATTCATAGACCAACCAGTCCATAGACCACACTCTGAGTAGCATTAATGCAGATAAGACTAGCTTAGTGCATGATTAGTTAAAATATAGAAATATACTTATGAATTAGATGTTTGGCTCATATATTTTATCTATCTATATACACATACACGTTCCTGAAATATGTATTGAGAATACAGGAGGGACCAATCACTGGAGAAGAATAGCATGTTTGGTAGAGGGTCAGCAAAAAAGAGGGAGTCCCTCAATGACATGGATTGATACAGTGGCTGCAACAATGAGCTCAAATATAGCAATGACTGTGAGGATGGCACAGGACCAGGCAACATTTCATTCTGTTATACGTAGGGTCATAGAGCCGACTCAATGGCACCTAACAACAATAATTATATGCCTAGGAGTTCTGGGAATATAGTAATGAACAAAACAGATTACGTCCCTGCCCTCAAGGAACTTACATTCTAATTCAACCAATATTTTGATACTCAAAGATCCAGTTTGAAGCATTGCTACTTAATAGTTTTGTGCAATTCATTTAATCCCTCTGAGCAAGTTTTCTCCTCTGCAAAAGGAGACTAATAAATACCTACTTTAATGATGTTCTTGGTAGGACTAAATTAGATACTGTGAGATTATTTTTAAAACTGTAAAATGATATACCAACTCCAAGTCATATATTTGCCATGTGTCTGTCTTGAGGGTGGGGACATAGCTTTTCTATGTCTTCATCCTCTCAGCAATAAGCATAAGTTCTTGGCAAGTAGCAAGCACTCGGTTAAAGCTTGTTGAATAACTGTGTGTAAGGTCCTATTTGTGTGAGGTATATTTTTGTTTAAAACACTGTACCTGCTTTTATAAATCCACTGTACCAACAGGAACAGTGCATCAGATATTACAGGGCATAGCATGCATAATTCTACTCTTGGGTTACAGTTTGCTAAGTGTTCCAGCTCTAAAAATACATTTTCTAAACAGATGGAAGTCTCTTTTTATTGATTTGTGTCACAATCTGAATGCTTCTTAAAGGTCTTTCCCATAAATTCACCCTAGAAGTAGTCATGCTGGTCCTGCCAGTTCTAAGCATATCTACGCTCTCTAGGATTACCCAGTGGCTGTCGAGTCGACTCTAACTCACGGCGACTCCATGTGTATCAGAGTAGAACTGTGTTCCATAGGGTTTTCAATGGCTGATTTTTTGGAAGTAGATCACCAGGCCTTTCTTTCAAGCCCTTCTGGGAGGGCTTGAACCTGCAAACTTTTGGTTAACTGTTTGCACCACCCAGGGGCTCCTCTCTAGGATTACAAACTAGTAAACTGAGTTGTAAAAGCACTCTAAACTTGGGAAACATTTGGAAGGAATTGTCAAGAAACAGTAACATGAGAAAATTGAACTCCGTATTAGGAAAGTTTCTTTTAGGTATAAAGACATTCTCTTTGAGGGTTAGCAATGGTACTATCAGAGTTAGACATGGGCATGAGTGTTCTCCAGATTTCACAAAAGTGATTAACTCAATCCAGTGTGGCTACTTGAGGGGCACTTCATATACATCAAGACTTGCATTGCAAGGGCCACTAACATAATTAAGACACTGTGACCTTCAAGGAGTGATATTTAGTAACGAGACTAAAATGAATACACAAAACGTCAAACTGCAAGGCAACATACAAGTGCCACAGGTGGGATTTCAAAGGAGAGGAAAATGAGAAAAGGCTCCAAGTAGGAGCTGCAATATGAAATCGGCCCTGAAGGATTTCAAGAGATTTTGTGTCTGCTAAAGGGGATGGGAGGTGTCGTTCCAGGTACAGGAACAATTTAGGCAAAAGAGTTGTCTCCTTTGTAAAAAGTTGGTAGGAATTAGAGCAAGTAGTTCAATTTGCCTTGAGAACCGGCTCTACATATATAAGAGCGCAGTGAAAGGTAAGGCTGAAAAGTGGGATGGAGGCTGAATAGTCTGTACTTAAATTTGACGGGGAACTACTGATAGTTTCTTAAATAGGGTGAAGTCATGATCTGGCCTGTGCTTTAGGAAGATGGTTCTGGCAATAACATAAGATGGATTGAAGGGAAAGCAACTAAGCAGGAGACCAGACAGGAGACTACAGCAAAAGTTTAAACTAGAGATAATCAATACACGACCTAGGATAGTGGCAGTGGAGATAGAGAGCAGGGGGCAGATGGAAGGGATTGTGTGTAGGAAGGATTGATAGCTGTGCCCCTAGCCACGTGTAGCCATTTAAATCTAAGAAAATTTTTTGAGCATCAGAATGTAGATGAATTTATTAAATTCCATACAGTAAAAGCCATAGTCAATGAAATCTAAATTAAAATTAATTAAAATTAATCAAAATTAAAATTCAGCTCCTCAGTTGTTATTAGCCACATTTCAAGTGTTCAGTAGTCACATGAAACTACTGTATTGAACTATGCAAATAAAGAACATTTCCATCACAACAGAATGTTCTGTTGGACAGAGCAGATCGCTACACTTTGGGGACTAACTGTATGTAGGGACAGAGAAGGATTAAAGGCGACTGATGTTTGGCAACCAAGTGACTGAGAATGGCAGTGCCACAAACAGAAAAGGGGAGTCAAAAGGAGGGGAGCTGAATTTAGGAGGAAAGTTGCTGTTTAGTTTTTGTCAAACACCAAGCAAGATAAAATGTCTACACAAATGCTCCGGTGTCCATGGTGAAAGGAAAGGGTGGGTAAAGCAAAGCACCCTGTGGCCTCTCCCAAAGCTTTTAAAAGAACTCCCAGTCTGGTTGACTTATCTCCTCTAGGCTCAGTGTCTCTCTAGCTTTTGCAGCCTCCTGAAGATTATGTGTGGGCAATCTGGCCCCACAACCTCTCCCAGACCAATGGCTCACATATACAGTGACAAAGGCAGGGCCAAAGAGCTTTGTTGCTTCCTTAGCTCCTCAGTGCCTTTTCCTCACAGATACCTTACACTTGAGTTTTCCCTCACCCAGCTGCCTCAGTCACCCTCCCTCATGCTTGATTCTTGGAAAGTCCCCCTTGCCCTCACATATTTGATTACTTCCTCTGAAACTATTTCTTCCCACAGAGATCACCAAGCCATTGACCCCACCACTATTTTACTTGCCTTCTCTTCCCTCAGTTTAGATTCCAAAGTCCGTCACTACAATCACTCCCTTATATGTATACCCCTCCTCCTCTCATTGACCTTCTTTCTTTTTTTTTGGCTTCAACAAACAGAATTTTATTTTCTCACAGTCTGGGAGGCTAGAAGTCCAAATTCAGGGCATCAGCTCCAGGGGAAGGCTTTCTCTGTTGGCTCTGGAGGAGGGTTCTTGTCATCAGTCTTCCCCTGGACTTGGAGCTTCTCTGCACAGGAACCCTGGGTCCAAAGGACACGCTCTGCTCCTGGGGCTGCTTTCTTGGTGGTATGAGGTCCTTCCTCTCATTGACTTCCACGTGAAAAAAGCAGCGCTGGTCAAATGCAACTCTCCTCCTACCCCCAAACAGTGGAATGTGGCTGAAGAAAAATCACACAGACTTACTGAGTGGTCTCATTGTAAATTTATGACCATGAATTTAAAAGGGCCGTGAGCATTGTCCATTACACTGCTTTAGTCACTCTTGTACTCTTCAAGGGGATTATTCCTCACCTTCTTCTATCTCCTTAAACAGCCAATTGCCCCTCCCCACTCACAGCTTTTGCACAAAGTAAGGTACACAGAACAGATCCACTTCATCAAGCCCAGTGAGGAAGCCAGTACCACCCCTCCAGGTAGAGCAACTGGGAAAGCTCCCCTTCCTCTGGGCTGATATGGCCCCACCAGGGCACACAGCTTGGCGAGCAGAGTGAGGGCGGGATTAAAGCTCCCACCTTCCCCCTTCTGCTCTGCGGTGGCCCTGAGCAATGCCACCACCAAATGTACTGCCTGGTCTATCTGCATCTGTACCCATATTCTTAGCCTTCTCTCCTAAAACAGTGTGTGAATGCACTGCCCTTGCTCCTGTCCAAGGCCAGGCTACCTGACCTCTGTGCCAGGCCCCATTGCTTCTCACTGACTCTAGGACAATCTTTCTCCAGTTGTCTCCTCTTGTCTACTGCATCATCAACTTTACCTCTCTAAAGGATCATTCCAGCATACCAATATGAGGAAACATCTCCCATCTTAAAATACCCTTCGTTGATCTGTAGCACCCCTCTGGCTACTGCCCCATTTCTCCTCCCTACAGTAAAGTTCTTCAAAAGCTGTTTATACTTGATATAAATTCTTTCTCTTCCTCATCTTCTATTCTCTCCTTAAATCATTCTATTCAGACTTTCTTTCCTGTGACTCCACTGAAACTGCTCAAGGTCATCAGCAACTTTCATCAGGCCAAATCCAGTGTTCAAATTCTCAGCCCTCAATTTACTTATTTCTATAGTATCTGATAAGACTGGTCACTCCCTCCTTCCTGAAACTATTCTCTTGCCTTCCAACACTCCACCTTCTTCTGGTGTTGCTCCCACCTAACTTGCAGCTCCTTCTCCTTTTCTATTTCACCTTTTTGTGTTAGAGTGCCTCAGGGCTGAGTCTTGGCCCTCTCTTCCAGCTACTCCACCTCCCCGGTGCAAAAGATGGGAGGTTCCAGTCTGCCCAGACACACCTCAGAAGAAAGGCTCCTGAACCTACTTCCCAAAAATCAGCCTTGAAAATCCTATGGACACAGTTCTACTCTGACACAGATTGGGTCACGATGAGTCAGAATCAACTCCACGGTAACTTTTTTTGTAAGATTTAAAGAACATCTATGTGCTGATGAATCCCAAATTTATATCTCATATATCCAGTTGTTTACTCAGCATCTCTGCTTAGTACTATAATTGTCACCGAGTCATTTCCAACTCATAGCTACACTATGCCCTGGTGGCACAGTGGTTAAAAGTTTGGCGGCTAACCAAAAGGTCAGCAGTTTGAATCCACCAGTTGTTCCTTGGAAACCCTATGGGGCAGTTCTACTCTGTCCTATAGGGTCACTATAAGTCAGAATCGACTCAACAGCAATGTTTTTTTTTTAGTTTAGCGACCGTATAGGACAGAGTAGAACTACCCTATAGGGTTTCCAAGTCTATAATCTTTACGGAAGCCAATTGCCACATCTTTCTCCCATGGAGTGGCTGGTAAGTTCAATCTGCCGACCTTTCAGTTAGCAGCCAAGCACTTTAACCACTGCGCAACCAGGGTTCCTTTGGTTCTATGATAGGCATCCGAAATGTAACATGTGCAAAACAGAACTCTTGATTTCCTCACCCCAAGCTCCTTGTTGAGTCTTCCCTGTCTTATTAAATGACACCACCATTAACCAAGTCATCCTGAACCTAAGAATTATCCATGATTTTTTTGTTCCTTCATACACTCTCACCCAAATTCATTCAATTCAAAATGTATCTGAATATGCCCTTCTCACCCTTCCCACTGCTACCATCCTCATCCAAGCAACTATCAATAGTTTCCTTACTGGCCTCCCTGGGTACATTTGTGTTTCCCTAGTTTACAATGAAAAAATAAGACAGAAGAAGAATTGATGCATTTGAATTGTGGTGTTGGTGAAGAATATTGAATATACCACGGGCTGCCGAAAGAACGAACAAATCAGTCTTAGAAGAAATACAACCCAAACGATACTAAGAAGTGAGGATAGTGAGACTTTGTCTTGCTTACTTTGGATATGTCCTCAGGAAAGACCAATTGCTATAAAAAGGTATCATGTTTGGTAAAGTAGAGGGTCAGCAAAAATGATGGAAACCCTCAATGAGACAGATCGATCCGATCGCCTCAACAATGGGGTCAAACATGTCAAAGATCACGGAGCTGGTACAAGACCAGGCAATGTTTAGTTCTTTATAATATAAGGTCACTGTGAGCCAGAGTTAACTCGATAGCAACTAACAACAGTATTTATTCTCCACACATTAGCGAGACTAACTTAAAAATGTGAATCAGATAGTCACTTCCCTGCTCACCCTCCCATGGCTTCCCAGTTGCTCTTACAAACGGCCAATAAAGTTCCAGATTTGTCCATTTGCATCCTCTCTGGGAGTAAGTATTACTACTCTCTGCCTAGCTGACTCTGCTCAGCTATACTGCCTTTTGCTGTTCCTGTCACATGCCAGGCTTGTTCCCACCTCTGGGCTTATGGTTGATATTCTGGGAAGGCTATCCTAGGTTTTTTCTAGGCTCATTGCTTCATATCATGCGTGTGCACACACTCAAAGGTCTCCTATGAGAGGCAATATCTAATCAGATATACAGCCACCCCATCCTCTGCTTTATTTTTCTTCGCACCACTTATCACTACCTGAATTTTTTGTTTACTTGCTTATTGTCTGTTTCCTCTCCCACTTCACTAGAATGCAAGCTTTGTCTTTTGTTTATGGCTTTTTTCCCTGCTCCTAGAACAGTGCCTAGTACATAATAGGTGCTTAATTAGTACTTGCTGAATGGGTGCGTTCCCTGCAAAGCTCAATTCCTCCTGAATTTCCTGACCCTTTCTCATTTCATTTTCCACCCTACCGCCTTACACCCACCTAGTCTCAGCAACTCCCCAACTCTCCGCTCCTCTCCCGTAGTTCTCCAACCTACCCGTTCCCTTTCTGAGCGGCTCCTTTAAGTGGACTCCGGAACAACGCGGAGGGGGCGGGGCCGAATCCTCGCCGACGCCAACTCGGAGGGGCGGGGCGGAACGGGGGGCGGGACCTGCGTGCTGCGTGCGTGCGCGTTCTGGAGGCGCTGCCGCCGCCGCCGCTCCCAAGGCTGCCGCCGCCGCCGCCGTCGCCGCGCAGAGCCGGAGCGGAACCGCGGCAGAGAGGAGGGAGGAGGAGGAGGAGGTGGTGGAGGAGGCGCCGGACCGGGGGGGTGAGTGAAGGGCGGGGAGCCTGAGCCAGCCCCAGAGGGAGCGGGGGGCGCGGGTCGATGGAGCCGGGGCTGAGGCGGCTGATGGTCGCCGGTCAGTCCCCTGGCTCCCCCTTCCTCCCCCGCGTTCCCTCGGTGTCCGGGGCGGCGGCCCGGGGGCCTGGCGGGCGGGAGGGGCTGGGGCTCTGGGAGGCCCGGCCGCCGCCTCCAGGGCCAGAGCCAACCACGCCCGCGGACCGAGCCGGTCGACTGTAGCTGGGCCTGCGGGGACGGACGGGAGGGGCCCGGGCCGGGTGTGGGAGAGAAAGAGGACATTGTGTCCCCCACCCTCCAACTCCCCGAGGTGTCATGGCACTAGCCCGTTTCCCTCACCATCTCCCCGGACACAGTGCCCTCACTCCTCACTGCCTGAGAGATGTAGAAGATTGGACATCGCTGCCTTTTTCCTCCCCTTGCATGTCCCCAGACTAGGGGTCAGATCTTCCTTAAAACCCGGTTCTGTCTTAAGGGAGGTACGCGCGGAGGGGGTCGGAGGGTTGGGTGAATTTTCTGTCCTTCCCTCCTGCTACAGAGATGCGGGTAGAAGGGAGTGTTGCCCTGTCTGTGTACACTTCTGTCAAGGTTCAGGGTTTCCCTTTCCTTCTGAGCGTCCTTTATTTCCCCAGTGGAGAGGACTGACATCTCTACATCCCACTGCACCCCCCAGCCCCTTTCCCGCCCTCCTTCTCCCATCTTTTCCGTAGCATGCCATGTGTTTGCCTTTTCAGCTTTGCTTTTCTTAGGTCTCTACTCCTTTCTTGAATTTTGTTAGGGAAGAGGTCACGGTGTGATTCTTGCTTTACTTCAAACTGGGGCTGGTAGGAGTGTCGCTTGCTCCTTCACTCAGGAAGTTAAGGACAGTGTCTTCAGCTGAACTGTGTAATTTACTGCTGTGGGAAGAAGAAGAGGGGAAGACACTTGTGCCTAAAAAATGGAATCTCCTCACAGGGCTAAGAACCAGGGGACCCATTGACCTCGTAGAAAAAGAAGTAGGGTTGACATTTCTTTTTGGGAGGGAAGATCATTTTGTCACTGCTTTGAAGGACGGAGGATATAAGAAATGAAATGGAATAGCAGGGCAGGAGGTTAATGGGCCACAGGCATACAGGTGGCCAGTGTATTCAGCTTCCTGGTTGGTGGATTGTGATTTTTTTTCTCTGTTTTTGCCATAAGAGTATCAGCTCTTAGTTTTAATGTGGGACTGATACTTTCAAAAGCATGCTGAAGGGCAGTCTCAGAAGAGATGCTGCTGGAAACAGGATTTGGAAACTTTCTTTGGGTTTCCTGTCAGACTGTGTGGGGGCGGGTTTGCAAATGTGTAGTTTTTCTTTTCTTTTGAAGCAATTGATAAACCTGCGATATTTTGACATAAGCAGTAAATCAGGCCACAGGCTCTTTTCTGTTCTATTATGCTTTCCCATAACACTTTTTGTTTTGTAATTACATTCCTGTTGGTTGATAATTCTTCTTAACTCTGATGTTTCAGTGAATCTTGTCTTGTTTCGTCAGTATTTTGAATTAGGTGTACTTTAAAAATGATCACGTGTAAGGTATTGAGAATCATACAGTTCCTGCCACATGGTAGGCATTCTGTATTTGTTGAATGAATTTAATGATTACAAAGATGTGTCTAGGTATTACATATCTTCAGTCCTTTTGATAGGTAGTTTATATTAGCATATTGCATTTCACTTCCAGTACATAAAACAGTAATTCTTAATTTTTTCTAGACCACTGACACCTTTGAAAATACGGTAAAATATATGAACTCTCTCCCTAGAAAAAAAGCAATAGGCGTATATGCACAGAATTTTGCATTCAGTTTCAGAGACCCTCTGAAGCAAACCATGGACCTCTGTCTTAAAAGTAAACTGGAATCTCTGAGTATTATTCAGTTCCATATTAAAATTGTTCAGAAGGCTTTGTTCACTTTCTGTGAGGCTTCAAGAATGATATTGTCTACTCTTACAGACTAAACTTTGGGTCTTTGGGAATGAGATTTAACAGTGATTATTACAGTTTTATAGGGAAAGCATTCTCATTAATAACTATTACCAGTCAGTTTTAAAATAACACATTGGTGGCTTTCATGTGAAATAAGATTGTTCTAGTCACTTTTGACAGTTTGAAATCATAGTTATGAATGACTTCTGGTTTTTATTGTACAAACTGCTTCATAGCAACATGATGAGCACTTGAAAATGTTCACAAATCAAACTATTTGTTTTTCCTATTCTCTTCCAAGCTTGTTCATCATATACATGTTTTTCATGTAGTTAATAATTAATTGTATCAATATTCAATATTAATTTAGCAAGTACTTATTGAATGCTTACTATGTGAATAAAACAGTCGGAATCGACTCGATGGAAATGGGTTTGGTTTTTTTTTTTTTTGTCATAGAAGTGTATATTCTAATTAGGAGAGACAGATCATAACCAAATCAATATGGAATACATACAAGTGATAAGTGCTATGAATAAGAGTAAAGTAGGGTAAGGGGATAGAGAGAAAGAGTGGCAGAGAAGGGTAGTCAGGGAAGACCTGAGATTGGAGCAGAAACCTGAAGTGAGGGATGTCTTCTATCTTGGGAAAGAAGGTTATAGGCAGAGAGGACTGTAAATGCAAGGACCCCCAGAATCCTTGGCCTTTTTGAAGAATAGCAGGCCAGAGTGGTTGGAGGGCCATAAACAGGAAGGAATGTGAGAGGGGTTGAGGGCAGAGAAGTAGCTGGGACCATGATCAGAACTTTGGATTTTACATTGAATGAGATGGAAAGCCACTGGAGGGTTTTGAGTGGAAGAGAGACCTGCTTTGGCTTAAGTTTGTGAGCATCATTCTGGCCGCTGTGTGGAAAATCACTTTGGGGCTGGAGTAAGGGTAGAAGCAGGAAGACCAAGTAAGAGGTTAGTAATCTTCATTATTAACACTTTCCAGTGGTTACAAGATGGCCTGTCTTCCTGCTGTTGGAGCATAGGTAGTTTTTACCTCCCCTTTTCCCATTAAAATAACAATGAAATGAACACTTTTGTGTATGTAACATTTTCTTTCTTTAAGAATATTTCCTTGGGATTGATTTCTAGACATGGGGCTACTGGATCAAAGTACATAAAATATGCTTGTCTTCTTGGTATATCTATGAATTGCTTTCAAAGAGTAGATTGTACCAGTTAAAGTGACAGCCACAGTTGTTGAGCATATGTTTCATGGTAATGTCACTTGCCTTGAGTATTATTATTTTACACTTAAAAAAATAATTAGAATTATAAAAAGAAATCTTTTAGATTGTTAGGTCGAATTTTTCGATAGCCCATGTTTAGAGTTTGTGTGTTAGCCCACCTATCTCTTCAGCATATAACAACAGGGTGCTAATTGTTGAGGATACAGAGATGAATAAAACAGGGTGTCTGCCCTAAGAGGTTTTACATTCTGTTGTAATTTGTAATCTAATAGTTAAATAACACAAGATTTTGCCAATGTTTATTGTTGCCCAAGAACCTGGTTAGTATATGGTTTGTGATCTTTTATATAAAATAGGCATTCCAGTCAGGCAGCCAGGTTTTCATATTGGTTTTTTTTCTTTTTCCTACAGAGGAATTTTTTAATGGTATTTGTAATTTGCTTAATTTCTGTTTTGCATGATGTCTTTAGAATCTTAAAACTGATAGCCCCATGTTTTGTTTTTTGCAGTAAATTATGCAACTAGTAGTTAGGAATCTCACAGTTGAATTTTTAAGTTACTGTAATTCTTTATAGTTATTGAAAACACAGGGCCTATTGTTACTGTTAAATAAGGTCAGCATTGCATCTCTGAAATTTTATTTACTTTATAGAGGAAGATGATACTAGCCTGTTTTGATAGAAAATTATACCACTGTGAGGGCTTTACTCAGCATTTCTGTTTCTGAAATCTAGATAGCTTGATTTGGCATGAGCAGGGTGCTTCATCATCTATAAAGTGAATGGGTTGAACTAACTGAGTTACCTGAAAGCACCTAACACTGTGTCTGGCATGTGTTAGGGACCCAGCAAATGCTCATTGAATCTCAGATAACCTCTAAGCTCCCAGTTCCAAATTCTCTTATTTTAGACATTCATTAAAAATAACTTACATAAAGCAGTTATATCTTAGTGTTGTGGTGGTTTGAAATTGTAAACATAAACTTACCACCTCCTAATGTTCATTTTCAAATTAACTTCATAAATTTTAAAAAGTTATGGCATATTTCCAAGTATTTTCTGGTCATTCTAATGTCATGTATGGCTGTATGACTTAATGCCAAATTCACATCTTATAGAAAAGATTAGTGTTAAACATAAACATATTTAAGCTTTCATATGTTACTGAGACAGGTAAAGCATCATTTTTTTCCTTTAATGCCTGAAATTTGAGGATTACAAGCAGTAGTTTTTATGTGCTTTTCAGAAAGCCTTTCATATGCAAAGATAATATTGGCCCATTCTCATTTTGAATTTTTGCAGTAGTGGTTATGGGTTGGAGCCCAAGAGCTCGGCTGTTAACCAAAAGGTCCACAGTTCGAATCTACCAGCCGTTCCTCGTAAACCCTATGGGGCAGTTCTACTCTGTCCTGTAGGGTCACTATGAGTCGAAATCAACTAGACGCCAGGTTTGGTTTGGTTCAGGTTTTGGGTTTGCAGTGAGTGATTCACATGCTTTGTCTCTGTCCCCTTGGCACACAGTTTTGAGATGACTGGCTAAGAGTACAGTTTGTTTCAAACTTAAATGATCCAGATGAGTATCGAACCTATAAGCTTAGCTTTATTCATTATCATGATGTTATGATCAACAGGTAATCTATGCCATGCTCTCATTTCCTCTTGAAAATAGCCCTTTTAGGGGTAGAGTACACACGTACACCAATAAAAAAGGAAATTATGTGTGATTATTAAGGTGGAGTTGAAACAGGAAATAATGTGCTTTAAGAAGTGGTCTAAAAATAATCCTTTTAATATAATTTTCAGAAGTACATGATATATACATGGAAGAGTAAATATGTTCTATGAAATTAGCTTCAACCATGAAACAAGTAAATGGCTTGCTTCCCCTCCCCATCCTACCCCACCCCCCCTTTTTAGCAGTAATAACATGTTTATTTAGGCTACGTAATAAATTCAGGTAAATCTGAAAAAAAAAATTTCTTATAAATCATTCCAGTTTCTCCAGTGTTTCCTGTCTAGCCTATTTAGTTCACACTGATAGGGAGTAGTTCAAAATGTGGTATGGTAAAGTTAACCAAATTGTAAATTAAATATGTAATCCTATGTTTGCTTTCAGGTTATAGTTAAATTAGGCCATATTTTGTAAGAATGGGAATATACTAAACTACACATTATAACTGATAAAAGACGTTGGATTAATTAAAACTTGAAGCGCCTTACTTTGAATTGTCAAATATATACCTCAGTATATAACATACTACTCATTCATGGCTTTTTGAAATACTATGTTATAACCATTTATTCTGGTTGTAAAAATAATTTTGCTCAGGATAGAACTGTGGTTTAGCTATCAAAGACATAACTATAAATTAAGAGAGACACAAGGAACTGGGTGCAACTCTTTCTTTGGACAAATTCCAAACACATTTTATAAAACTGGAAGTTAGTAGTGGGAAATTCTCTCTTATTGCAGACTGAACATTTCAGACTTGTCAGATGTGTAATCCAGAGAGTAAATTCATTCACTGTATTTTCTGTGATATTTTTAAATTCAACTATAAATAGGATCATTCTGTTCTAGACAAGTTGGCAGTATTATAGAACATTAAGCAAGCAACCAGTAACTTAATTATTTCAGCAATTGAAATTTAACACAGATCTTTGAAGTTTATATAGTTTATAATATCTAGCCTAAATCTATTGTCTTTCAAACTACCTTTTAAATACCATCTTGTGTTTGTGAAGATGTTGCGTAATTTCATTACTAGGTTTCAGATTCAGTCAGTGAACAAGCGTTTGAGTGACCCATTATTAAGCTCTTTGGTAGACACTGATACGTGAAGGTGTAGTTTCTGCTGTAAGGAATTTTATTCTAGTAATTTATTTTATGTTTGCCAGAGTCTGACATACGTTTTATAATTAAATGTTGTGTTTTCATAATAGAATAAAAATAGAATGATGTTCATTTTTTAAGTAAAATCAATGTGAATATTTAAAATTCTCTCTCTGTTGTTCAGCAGCTATTTCTGTGATCTTATTTTCTAACGGCTTTTTAGAATTAGAGCAAACTATAGTTTCCCAGTTGTTTAGGATGTGGTAAAATAAGAATTGTTTGCCCTACTACCTATTTTACTTCAGTCCAAGATTTTTAACAAATTGTTTTTCTGTGTCTGTACCACATTGTAGCAAAGTTGTTTCCCTGTTCAGTTAGCAATTTTAATTCTATGTTTACTATGAGACGTTTTTGTGTAAAACAGCTTGTTAATTTTTCTTTTTTTCCTATACTGATTAAAATCATCCAGTATCATTGAAGTTAACTATCGGCCAGGATAGAAATGTGCATATAGACAAAATGCATTTTTAGTGAATATTGGTAGCTTGCCAGCTTTATTTTCAAGCGCCATCCCGCCATGCCCTGCAAGCCTAACTATCTGGTGCTTATAAGGCAAAAACAGTTTATTTAGTTTGTGAAAGATAGAATTTTTTTTCTGATTTTTCCATTTTGCATGTTTTGAGTTGAGATTCACTGGACATTTATTTTTCTCAACGGACATATACAATACAACAGTTCATTTAAGTATGATGCTTTCTGTTGAAGTGTTGGCTAACTTTTAGATACTGAGCCTTGTGCAGTTTCATGCCTACTATGAGTTTTGGGTGACATTCTTTACACAATCCAGAAGTAAATGTGAACATAATAGAAGCTGGAAACAAAATAAGCGTGATGTTTCCTTTGCACTGGGAAATGTAGTTTCTGCCCCAAGTAATATGCCCTTGTTAGGTTCAGGATCATTTTCAGTGGTTAAAACTGCTTAAGCATTTTTTCCCCGTTTAAGGTAATTCATGTTCCATTGTGGCAAATTTAAAAAATAACACAAGTGTAAAGAAGAAATTGAAAATCACCCATAATCCCACCACCCAGAGATAATCACTACTAACGTTTTAATGTACATTCTTCCAGTTCTTTCCTTGCATGTACAGAGACTTTTTTGTTTTTACAAAATTGGAATTATATTTTATATATACTGTTTTGATCCTGCTTTTTTCTCTGAATAGGTTGTTGGTCTCCTAGTGTGGGACTTTTAGGTTGATTCTTATAATATTACTAGTATTTTAAATAACGCTGGGGCAAACACTCTTGTGCATTTATCTTTGATTGCATCTCTGTTTTTTTTTTCTTCCTTTAGGATAGATTCCCAGAAGTGGGATAACTGGATCAGAGGGTGGTTACCCTGTATATAAGAGTGTGTGTCTCACTGCACCTTCAATGGCATTGAGTAGGTCAGTTTTTAAAATCTTTGCCAATTTGGTAGATACCTGTTACATTCTTGGGTGGTAAGCGCAGAATCCTCATATTATTAAGTCTGTAAAACCATCATACTGTATGATTAGTAGTTTGCAGTCATCTTCTAAAATGTTGATTGGAATGTGAATTTCTTTGAAAAATGTTTTAGGTTAAAGTAATCTTGGGACAAAAAAACAGATTGATTAAAACTGCAGTTTGAGAATTGTTTTTTTATTGGTGTGAAATAGAATTTTAGTGTTCTCCTTTTACTAAAATGACAAACATGAGAAGGCTTACTTTATAGTATCCAGTAAAGAGCGCTGTTGGCGCAGTGGTTAAGCACTCGGCTGCTAACCAAAAGGTCAGTGGTTCAAACCCATCAGCTGCTCTGTGGGAGAAAGGTGTGACAGTCACCTTCTGCAAAGATTACAGCCTTGGAAACCCTATGAGGCAGTTCTGCTTTGGCCTGTAGGGTTGCTATGATTCGGAATCAACTTGATGGCAGCAAGTTTGGTTTTTTTTATAGTAAGTAGAAATTCTATGTAAAAGTAAATTATTTTAGAGAGATGAGGGGAGTAATCACATGGTTCTAACATAAAATAATAATAATAATTAGAGTTTAGAGCAGTGGCTCTGGAGTTAGGTCTCCTACATTCCAATCTGTGCTTTGCCATTTACTAAATACATGATTTGAGGCAACTTACCAAGTATATGGTTTGATGTTTCTGAACCTTGGCTTTCTCATCTTTAAAAGAAGAATAATAATACCTACTTCATAAGATTCTTGATGATTAAAAATAATATGTAAGACTGTGTGGCACATAGTGGGTATCTAATAAAAGCTAGCTATTGCTGTTAAATTTCTTTTCTTCTGCCAGTCTCTGGAGGGCAGAAAATAATGTCATTTTTGTGTCCTCATTTGCATGAATAAATGTAGAGATGCAAAATGACTGTGAGCTATGGTAGCAGGAGGAGAGTGTTGGACATTCTTTGTGGTAGGAATAATGAGCAAAGATAGAAAATTTAGGAAATTGATTTGACGGTAGCCTAGGATTGTATGCTTTGGTGTCACAGTGGTTAAGAGCTTGGCTGCTAACCAAAGGGTCGCAGTTCAAATCCAGTAGCCGCTCCTTGGAAACCCTATGGGGCAGTTCTACTGTATCTTATAGGGTTGCTGTAAATCAAAATTGACTTGACAGCAATGAGTTTGGTTCTGGTTTTTAGGCTTGTATAGTTAAAAAAAATCTGGAGATAAGGCCATAAAGATTGGGGCTAAACAACAACAAAAAAACCAAAGGAGGGTCTGGTGGATTCGAACTGCCGATCTTTTGGTTAACAGCCGTAGCTCTTAACCACTACATCACCAGGGTTCCCGAGATTGGGGCTAGACTCTGTAAATCATTGAATGCTAGTTGAGAAGTGTAGACTTTATTCAGGAGCTCAAGGAGTTTTGATAAGAAAATAACATGATCAGAGCAGTGCTTTTGGAAGATGAGTCTGGCTACAGAATACAGAATGAATTGACAAAGGAAGATTGAAGAAGGGAGGCTGGTTTGATAACACAGGTAAGGCAAGATCTGAGCGTTTCATGGAAAACGAAGGTTTGGGAGAAGTTGCTGGAAGTCACTGTTGGGAAAACCTCTGGACTTCAAATTTGGAGGTGAAACTCAAAGTCTGAGTCTAGGGTCTAGTCTCTAATGGAGCTAGGCAACCTTTGAAAGAAGATAGGAATCAGTTCATTTCGGTTAACTTGTTTTAAAAATTGAAGGATAAAAGATTCTTATCATTTCACTAATGAAAAGCATGTGTTTATGCTGTTTTTAAACATATGCATAGACTCCTGCAGAAATGTATTTAGCATTTTGAGTTCTTAGTTAACAGGAGTTCTCACTTTTAGACATTGTATTTCTGGAGGTATTATCTTAATATTCTTTATTGCCAGGTAAAATTCTTCTGCATGTGATCTTTCCAGCATACATGAATGCTAGTGGATTTTAAAAACAGTAGTTGCTTGAGCAGAGAGGTAAAGATTTTTTGTTTGTTAAGCAGCTTAGAATGTTGAGGGCAGTGAAATATGACACAACAAAAAGTAGGAAACTGAGTGTATGATCTTTAGAAAAATTACTTTTAGTATTCCTCTCCCTCTCCTCTTAATTTTCCTGATTTAAAAAAAAAGAGTTTGCAAATGTCATTCTTAATCATTCCAGTACTTGGTTGTACTCTGTTTATACTTTCCAGTTGGCTGAAATACATAAACAAGTTAGCCTGAAGATTGATATTAATATTTCTTTTCAACTTACAAGTAAACGCACGTGAGCTGTGAATTATCTGCTCGCTGTCTTCCTTTAATATTGCCATTTGAGAAAAGAAACAACCCCCAATTTTAAATAAATAAATAAATACAGGCTTGTGATACTTTCAAGGTCTTTGCATTTTTTAAACCATTGAGTTGTCATACCTTTCTTAATGTTTGCTTTAGTTTTCAGATATTTCTTAAACTCAGAAATGAAAACCTTATTATTAGTTATTTTTATTCAAATCTCTTCCCTTTAAAAGCATCCTTGAAAATATTTTTAAATTAAAAAGCAAATATAACATATAGTATTGGGGATTGTGTGTGTTACTTTTTACAAATACTGTTTTTCTTATGTGAAACTGCAAAAGCCCAGATTTGGTCAACCGAATATTTCATTTACTAAAGGAACCTTAGATGTATGAAACAGTGCTTTAATGTTGCAAGCTATAAGATTCCAACTGAGTATATTTTAAATTGATTTGAGGAGGATATTTCTTCCTGTTTGTCAACAAATATCAGAACTACACTATTTTTCCTATCTTCCCCCACCCCTCAGGCAAACTATAGCTGAGAGAACAGGTTCTTCCTTCAGTGGACTTTCCCTGGTTTGAGCCATTCTGTCACTATGATGGCAGCTACGGCCTTCCCAGTTGGTATGTCTTGCATTCTTAGAAACCTACTTGCATCTTGGCAGGAAAAATCAATTATTAGATTGACCAGCTAGCAGCTCATGGTATACTATTGTAAGACAATTCATTCAGTTTTTACATGAGGGGACATTGTGAAATGTGTGAAGAATAAATAGACTTTTATATCCTCCTATCCTGAAGGATTAACATTACAAGAAAATGCAGCCCACTGGTTAAATAGAATATTATGCACATTTTTCTTACTCTCTTTATTAAAAGAACATCTTTTCTCGTTCCTTTTGAATCAGCAGTTATGAATGCTAGATGTAAGTTGTTGACTAAGAAATCAGAGTCCCTTCCAAAAATAATATTAAACAGTTTGGTTTGTTACCCAACAAATATTTATTGAATGATTATTAGGTGCCTGGTACTATTCTAGAAACTGGAGATATAGCAGTGATTAAGACCTGCTGTCACGGAGCTTTTTATGTTAGTGGGAGGTTGGTGGTGGTGGAGAGAGACAGTAATCAAGTAAATGAACAAGATAATCTCAGAGGCCACAAATATCATGAAGAAACTACAGAATGAAGTGATAATGATGGAAGGGTTTAGATTGAGTATGCAGGAAAAGCCCCCTGAGATGGTGATGTTTAATCTGAGACCTGAATGACAAAAAGTGTGAAGATCTACAAGAGTGAACCAGGTAGGGGGCCTGGTTGCGAAAAGGCCCTAAACTGGGAAGCAGCTAGTCATGTCTGAGGAATAACAAGGCCATTGTGGTAAACTGGGAAGAGACTAGTAGATGATATCAGAGAGGTAGGCAGGGGATTACATAGGTCCATGGTGAAGTGTTTGGATTTTGTTCTTATAAATATGAAGGGAAGACACTGGATATCATTTACCTCTCTTTATGGATAAATATGTGTAACTTTTGAATCTTAAGATGGTGTTACTAATGATATTGGCTTAAAACAAATCTTAGGGTAACCAGTAGCTTCTCCAGCCATACAAAAGCATTAACTTAATAGTACATACACTATTTCTCCCGAGGGTCTGCAGAGGTAGGAATGAATTATTTTTAGTATTGCAAAAAGCCTAATGAAAATTGTGTATTTGCTCTCAATAGTTTTATACAGGCTAAATATTGTATGTCTTTGCTTTGACTAATACTGACTCAAGTCTTTGGGGCAAATTACCAGAGATCATTATCGTCAATTGTAATGATTTGCAATGGTTAATGAAATAAAATACTGTGCTTGCACCTTAAGCCACTAGCATTGAATTTCATTAGTTAAGTCTTTGACAATTTGAGGGTGCTGACTAGCCATTACTTATCTGATTAATAAAATATTGATGTAGTTGGTAAACAAAATCTTCAAAGACATGGAGTCCATGGAAAATAAAAGATTTTTCATAGTAAAATTGGGAACCACTGATACATGTCCTAATCTTTATGAGGACTTACAGGGTGAAGGGAACTAATATTTTTTTTGAAGGTAGATCTCCGACATCTCATTTAATCTGCACAACAAATTGTTCCTTTTTTACAGATGACAAAACTCAAAATAGTAAGATAATTTCTGGAAATTCACACAGCTCTAATTATAGAAAATCAGGTGGGTAGTAAACTTCCAAAAGAAGAGACTACCACAGTACATAGCACAAAATAAGTGATGAATAACTATGTTTATCTTGCTTACATGTAAACATGAAGAATGAGTGAGTGAGTGACAGACAGAAGACTGCTTCTGCCCTGTAGTCCTTTCTTCAGTGCACCACACCATTTTGTTTTTCTTTCCATTTCTTAATGAGTCTAGAAGATTTCCTCAGAAATAATTAAGCGACTTAAACTTCTCTACTATTGTATCCTGCTGGTCTCCATTCTAATCGTTTTTTCTCTGCAGCTCCTTCTCACCCCTCAGTAATGAGGTTTAAGTTACTTAAATCACGCAGTGAAAATCCCGAGGAGGGAAATAGGTACCAGAACCTCGGAAAGTGTAATTTTCTCTTAGATTTTGTTAACTGTCTGAATAATCTGTAAGGTTTTCAGCTTTAAAAAAAAAAATTGCTTTAGACCCTCCTAGTGTTCAGATTCAAGATGTCATCTTCTTTTTGTTCTGTTTGTATCTCTTAATTATTTTTCTTATCTTTTTAAAATTTTCTATAGTATACTGAGATGAGGGGCCTGGTGATCTACTTCCAAAAAATCAGCCATTGAAAACCATATGGAGCACAACACAGTTCTACTCTGACATACATGGGGTTGCCATGTCAGAGTCGACTTGACAGCAACTAGTGTTGGTATCCTGAACTGAGGTGGTAGAATAACAGGAGTCGAAATGTTTAGCTCCTTTGTAGCAAGCATTGGTTGTCAGCCTGATCTCAGACTGTTTCAATGTTGTGTCTGCAGCATTTGTTTGTTTGTATCTTCTATTAGTATATCACAGAAAATGAACTGATAATTCTGGGACATTTAATGGTAGTTGTTGTAAGGTGTTGTCAAGTCGATTTTGACACGCAGCAATCCCAAGTGACAGAGTAGGACTGCCCCATAGGGTAGATCGCCAAGTCTTTCTCCCTTGTAGCTGTTAGGTGGGTTTGAACCACCAACCTTTCAGTTAGCAGTCGAGTGCTTAACCGTTGTACCACCAGGGCTCATTTAATGGTTAGTAGGGTTTAAAAGAAACACATAATGAGAGAAGTTTTTTTTGTTTTTTTTTTCCAGTTATGTCAATACCTGGGCATAATAGTAGTATGAGAGCTCTAAACTGCATGTTATGACGTTTCTAATCTTTCAAATGAGTTAATATCTTAACACATTTAAGTTTGGAATTCTTTTAAATAAATACCTTATAGGAGTGGATACCTATGGAGTGAAAGTAGGTGAGGATAATCAAGGGGTTAAAAAAAATTATATTAGAGGAGGTTGAGAAAGGGAAGAAATTATGATACAGGGTTTACCATGGGGATGGATTACACATAGAGGTTGCTGTGCTAGACTGTGGGAAAGAAATTTATTTTCACAAAAGAGAAATGAAATTGATGAAATGAGGGCTGTATGGAGGTAAATTAATGTTGAATTGGGTAGAACTCTTTGAGGTAGATACGGTAGCCTACAGGGACCTTCAGAAAGGATATGTTAAATTTGTCACCATTTGTGGTAGTATAATAATCACTACTACTTCATGAAGAATGGGATCTGTCTTGTTGGTTTGAGTTAGAAGTAGAGAAAACCTATGTAGAATGAATGAGGGTTTTTTTTGTGAAGAAGGAACATTTTTAAATTTGTTTCTAGTTATCTGAGACTAAGATTATAATATACAGGGTCTATAAAAGGTGACTGTATTTTGGTTCTGGGTATCCTCAAAGTGCTTTTTTTTTTTTCCTTGATTTGTATATGACAACTTTTAAACTGTTCTACTGTATTATGCTGTTCTCCGTTCTAATCATACAGTCATTTTGGTAACAGCATATATAACCCTCTGATATGAAGTTTTCATGCTGCAGAAAATTGTTTTGTGTATAAGGTATAAATATCAATTTACCCTATAGATGTGTATCTAAAAATTGATGTGGGTGTGGAATTTTTTAAATTTAAATTATTTAAGAATATCAGGTAGATTAATTTAAGAAAATCTATGAGTAAGTGCTTTTGGAAGATGAATCTTGTAATAATCAGACCTACCTTTATTTGTAAGTTTAGATTTCAGATATTAGGCTATTTTGGTTGTTTCTTTTGCATCCAAATTATAAGAAGTCTGGGACTTTGATATCTCAAAATTAGCCAAACAGTATAGTTCTCTTTAAAAAAAAAAAAAAATTTCTGTGCCTTTTGAATACTGAGTTTCACACTTATGAAAAACTTCAGTCGCAAAAGATCCCTTTGAGTTTTAAATAAATGTTTAGTAACTGCTGCTAGTATTTCACTCAAATGTCCTGTCTTCCATTGGAATATGACAGCATTATAACTCAAGAACCAACCAAAACCTGCAGTTGCAACCACGGGTAGGCAAGTTTTAGATGATGTCGCCATCCTTTTATTCCCATTATGCTTTAGACTGGGACTACTGTCATCAATAGAACAAGCCTGAGATCGTTGTCACCACTCAGTGCCGTCTGCTAACGTGTGTATGTAAGCAATAGTAGGCTTTAGACACTGGACATAAAGAATCATTGCTTTGTGGTGTTCTTAGCTGACTGCTTAGGTTCAAGTGTGCTGGGCTGTGCGTGTGTCTTACAGTGGCTTGTCACAGCTTTGACCTTTTCCAACCATAGAATGTGTTTTAATATCATCTATGTGTTGACATATTGAAGGTGGGCATCTGAACTTTTTAATTGGGCAAAGAAAATGCCATTTAATCAGCAAAATTTAATAGTGAGTTTCTAATCCAGTACTTTCAAATGGGAGTGAACTCTCTAAATGAGGGACGAACTATCCTCTCTTACCCTCTGGTTAATTTTCTCAGTATAACAAACTTTAGTCCTATAATCCAAAATGGTTTGTAGAAAATCAATCATATATTTGCTTTTGTCTGTGCTATTTTTAAAAAGTGCTCTGTTGTTAAGGGAAAAAACTGATTCCCAATGCTTATGTGGTATAATTTCGGTTCTTATTTTTACAAAATGTCTAGTCATATGTCGAATATGGGCTAAAAGGGAGCACAACAGAAAGACCTAAATTGTTATCTCTAAGTTGTGGGATTACAGATAATTTTTATTTTTATCTTTAAATTTTTTCTCCCTGAATTTTATATATTGTTTGTGTATTTTTAATCAGAAAGTAAAGGTTGTAAAATGAATTCGTTATAGAATATGAAATTAAATTTACTAAAGTTTTTAAAAAGATGAGGATTCTTAAGGGGTAAAATGAGTTAAAACCTGAAAACCAAACCTGTTGCTGTGGAGTTGATTCTAACTCCTACCAACCTCATAGGACAGAGGGGAACTACCCCCATAGAGTTTTCAAGGCTGTAATTTTTATGGAGGAGCCCTGATGGCGCAGTGGAACCCACCAGCTGCTCCTTGGAAACCCTGGGGCGGCAGTTCTGCTGTATCCTATAGGGTTGGTGTGAGTCAGAATCAACTCCACATCAATGAGTTTGGCTTTTGGTTTAATCTCAGGGAAGCAGACTGCCACACCTTTCTCCTGCAGAGTGGCTAGTGGGTTCAAACCGCCGAACTTTTGGTTAGCAGCTGAGTGCTTAACCACTGTGCCACCTGGGCTCCTAAAATGAGTTAAAGCCTTTACCAATAAATGAATAAATAGAATGCATTCACTGAGATGAACTTATATGTTATGGTAAAAATCTGAATTTTAAAACAAAAGTAATATTAAGTTGTCATTTTTGGGGTGTAGGATTGAGAGAAATGGAAAAAGTATTTGCTAGTATTGTTCATGATACCTTGCCTTGGAAACCTCTTGTTTGATTCTTCTAACTCAGGTTTCCCTCAGTTACATTCATATATTTAATGTTTTGTGGATAAGTGTTTAATTACGTAATTTAAGTTTATTTATACAGTTGGTGTGCCAAATCTCATTTTGAGTATTTGGTCATTTGATAATTATGTCAGAAGACAAAACACTTGGTGAAAGTTTGCATATAGTGCATACTAGCTGTTGTTTAACCTCTTTATTTCTCAGTTTTCTCATCTGTAAAATGGAAGAAAAACACTATTCCTTTGGTTTAAGGATTAAATAAATTAATGTATGCATGCTTGGCATACAAAAAAAGCTCTTAAATATTATTGCTACTATTGCTACCAAAACGTTGGCATTGATGTCTCTAAGAAACTGGAGCAGAAGATCTCTAGGGACTAGAACAATATCTCACACTTTATAGCTCCTATTTTGACTAATAGAGCCTAGTGGTACAGTGGTTAGTGCTCAGCTGCTAATTGAAAGGTCAGCAGTTCGAAACCCCCAGCTGCTCCACGGGAGAAAGATGTGGCAGTCTGCTTCCACAAAGATTTATAGCCTTGACCCAGTGGGACAGTTCTACTCTTTCCTGCAGGGTCGCTGTAAGTCAAAATCGACTCCACAGCAATGGGTTTGGGTTTTTGGTTTATTTTGACTAACTCTGTGTAGTGTAGTCCCCATTAGTTAAATGGGAGGATTGACTATGTACTTAGGTAGTTTTGTGATTTATGTATACAATAAATCTCTGGCATTGGAGGCTTACTGTTTTGGACTCAAAGTATGTAACATGGGAAATTTGTAAACTGATCTACGCATAATTTTGAATCCTGCCGAACAAGTCTCTTAACTAGCAAATTGAGTGTAGTTGACAGCACCCCAGTTATTATTAATCAACAGTGACTTTTGTTCTCTTGTTTAATTTTTATTATGGAATTAAGAACTTTTTTTTCTTTGTGAGTAATGGGGCCCAGAAAAAGCCAGTGGTTAGTACTGATGTTTGCAGATTAGGTAAACTCATGATACTCTGTAACACTATGGTAATGAGGTACAAGTTTATTTTACTGACAAAATTTAGGAATGTCGTTTATTTCTTTTCTGTTCCTCATAATTCCTTGTGTCCAGGAGAGATAATGAATAATAGGATGTGTTTGATTGTGAAAAAATTTGAATCTTGAAGCTCATTAAAAGAAAGGGAGGAGCTTAACGGGGTATTCCTACATTTCCAGACTCTTAAACATTATTTTTATTCTTATCACTTCAGTGCGTACTTAGAATTTCTGAAACCAAATTAAAATATATCTATCTGTCTGGATTTCACATTTCCATGGAGTGTTATGTTAATACAAGTGTGCCTCGTTTAATAAAACCCACTCCTGTGATTCTCAAAACTTATACTTGAAAATATAGATTCCCTAGCCCTACGTATAGAAATACTGACTTACTAGGTCGGGAGTAGGGCCAAAGAATCTGTATTTTACTATTCCACATGCTCCCCAGATGATTTTGATGCAATCTTTTAAAATTTTCAATCTGTCTATATTTTCACTTTTAGCATTATATTTTAAAAATTGTATTGTAATTTTAAAGCCTTAAGAGTAAAGAATTTAGTTTTATGTTTAATAATGGAAGTTAATGTTAAGGTATGTCTAGCTTTTCATTGCATAACCCCTTTTACCTTTTTAATTAGTTAAATGTATATATATTATTTATTCAAACCCAAGTAATACCAAGTTCATTGTAGTAAAAAACAAAATACCAATGAACCAGTGTTTCTCAACTTTATCATTACCGCCCCGCCTAAGGAGCATCTTTAGACATTTTTTTTCCCAATTGCTCCCCTCCTGAAATTTTAATATCATGGATATACTATATATTAGTTTTTGTTCTGTATGTATGTCTGTTCTTTATACATTAAAAAAGTAAGATTTTTTCTTCTCCCCCCAAGAGCCAATTTTTACCCCCTTGGGGTGGGGGGCGATATTGCCCCTATTGAGAATGCACGCAATAATAAAAGAAAAATGACCCTTAATTCTATCTCCTAGGCTGTTAACATTTTGGCATACATCTTTCCCAATGGTCTTCAATGCCTAGATGCGTTTTTTAAAATTAAAATGAGATCATATAGATAATATTTCATGCTCCTTTTTTTCTTAATATGAGCTTTTCATGACAAATTAATATATTTTAGTAGTATCATATCTAATGGTTAAATACTGTGTATGCATATTATTCCATTGTGTGAATTTGTCATCATTTATTTAAATGATTCCTTATAATTCCCAATGTTTTAATTATAAGCGCTTTGCTATGAATATCATTCATTGTATCTAAATTTTTTCATTCATTTTCCATGCATCCTAGGATAAATTCCAAGAAGTAGAATTATTTTATGCTGTACATTTTTATATTTTTTGATGTGTATCACTTAGAAAGTCCCTTTCCTCAAGGATAACCACAGTTAATTTGAGTATTAGCCCAGCTTTTTCCTATGCATATTCTAACACAGATAGATTTATATACCTATTATCTGTCTTTTCAAAAGAGGAGTAGATTGTACCCTAACCATGAAATTGCTTCTTTGCCTAAGGTGTTTTAGTCATCGTTAGTGGCGAAGTGGTTAACAGCTCAGGCTTCTGACCAAAACACTGGCAGTTCGAATCTATCAGCTGCTCTTTGGAAACCCTATGGGGCAGTTCTACTCTGTCCTTTGGGTTTGCTATGAATGGAATTGTCTTGACGGCACACAACTTATATAATTCTACCTTATTCTTTTTATCAATATTCCACTCTCTTGCTGTACAGTAATTTATCTGTTCTTCTATTGAAGGAACTTTTGTTTTCTGTTTCTTTGGCATACATCTTTGTCTATGTCTGTATCATAAATTCACGTTAATGGGGGATTGGTGGGTTGTTTAAGAAGTGGAGGTATGTTATATATGTTTGACTCTTCGTAACCTTTCTATTCTGTTTCATGCCTTTGTTTACCTACTCTGGTGTTGGTACCAGATTTTAAATGCTGTAGCTTTATAGTATTTTACTTTTATATCTGAAAGGATAAAATGTTCTATTAAGTAGGGAGTGTGCCCATATATTTTTCAGGTTACAAGTTACATAGTAAATTTTGGCTAGATTGTTTAAAAAGACACCAATATGTATTTTAAGTAGACTAGAATAATAAAGATTTTTGAGGAACTACAATTTTAGGCTTGAGAACTTTTAGTGCCTGGCAGTAATTCAGAACTCTAAAAACACCTCTAAGTTGAACAGTGAACAAACAAGCTGTTGATCTGTGAGCTTTCTGGGAATACTTGAGACCACAACATTTCTATCAAATACGCCTTTTAATCTTTAGTTTATTGATCAAAGTATCTTGAACGTATTCTGTGTTACCTAACTTCTTTTCCTTTTTAAAGCGTATACATTTTCTTTCTCTCTCTTTTTTTTCCATAACATTTCTGGTAATCATGTACTTATTTTTAGATATTTTGTACTATGCTGTTTCTGCTTATTTTTATAGAGTTGCTTCAGTTATGTTTTGTCTAAAGAGTCGTTCATACATTTTGCTGAGGTTTAGAGTCTAATAAAATTCAAACTATATCAGAATAGATTTTATATTAGGTAGCATTTTTGTGAATTAACATTTGATTTGTATAAGACATTAATTAGTTTTTTTTTTTTTTGATGGATTCAAGCAAATTTTTTTTTTAATTGTATTTTAGATGAAGGTTTAAGAACAAATAGTTTCTCATTAAACAGTTAGTACACATTGTTTTATGACATTGGTTTACATCCCCAGGACATGTCAACTTTCTCCCTTCTCAACCTTGTGTTCCCTATTACCAGCTTTCCTGTTCCCTCCTGCCTTCTAGTCCTTGTCCTGAGCTATTGTGCCCCATAAGTCTTGTTTTGTTTTATGAGCCTGTCTAATCTTTGGCTGAAGGGTGAACCTCGGGAGTGACTTCATTACTGAGCTAAAAGGGTGTCTGGGGACAATACTCTCGGAGTTTCTCCAGTCTCTGTCAGGCCAGTAAGGCTGGTCTTTTTTTGTGAGTTAGACTTTTGTTCTACATTCAAGCAAATTTCTTTATGGGAAACCACTAAAAATTGCAAAGGAATTATCTTTTGTTTTTCAAAGTAGAAACGTTTTCAGTGGACTTCAATAATTTTTAAAAAGCACTAATTTTTTTCTAAGGCAGTTTGTCTTTTAATTTAAATGTAGCTGTTAACAACATCACTAAAATCTTTAAATGTTGATTCTGACCCTATCAGTATCTATGATACTATCTATGAGCTAACTTTCTTTTTTAGAACACACTCTCAAGTGGGATTTCAAAAGTTCTTAGTGTTCTGGAAGAGTTAGTTTAACTCTGTAATGAAAAATTTTCTCCCAGAGAATACTACACTCACCACTAGGGTGAAGCCTAATAATAATAAATATAATAAATGGTATTCAGTATGCATGATGAACCAGGCAGTTTAGGCAGGACCTTTTTTCTAAGAGTAGCCTCTATTGGAGTTGACTTGTTACCACAGCTCGGTTAGGCTCATTAGAGAGATTCACCTTGCTTTGGGGTCATGGTTTTTCATCTAGGGAAACTGCTGTTCCTCATGATGAAGAAGTGGTCTCTCTTGTGGTGCTGGTATGTTTAGCACTTATGACTTGCATAGTGTATTTATAGAAATTAACACCTCGAATGTGATTTTGTCTATTGAGGTTTACCACGTAACCAGGTTGGAAATTTTATTCTTGGCACAAAATTTAACTTAAATACTTTGTGAATGTATATAAAGCTGCATTCTTTATCTTAGAATTACACCAGTATGCAAATGACAACCTGTACTGGGACATTAACTCACTGTGACTGGAGACCTTTGGCCAAGCCTAGGGATTCCTTGGGCACTGCCTTACCCCCATTGCCTACATCTTTGTTTTCTGAAACCTGAAGCCATATACAAACTTCAAGTGCACTTAAATGAATAATCAAATAGTCCATATAAAAAGGATATTTGATTTTAACTAAATGTTCTGTGAGATTATTATAAAATGAATACAAAAACTAGGCATGTGTGATAGACGTTTGTGTTTTGTAAAACTTCAAAATATTTCTATCTTATTATTTCTCATTATTTAAAATATTTTCCCCTCACATTAAGTAGTGTGATAAATTAGTACCAGTAAGGCTTTAATTAGTAATAGCCATCTGGTGAAAAGGATTCTTTAATAGATTTGTTAGAATATACATCTCCACTGCACATAGAAGTTGGGGGATTTTATTTTTATGTTTTGTGCTCTAACTAAAAGTAATCTTTTCAGGAAAGCATTTAGTGATTTTTAATAGCCCTGTATAATTTTTTTTTCCTATCCAAATGATTATTAAACTAATCCTTGAATGTCACACTTTTTTAAAAAAGTCATTATTATTAATTAAAAGTAATCCATTATAAAAAGAATAAAGATAATGCAAAAAAAGGTTATTAGTTTGCTGTGTATCCTTATAGACATTTTCTGTATAAATATACATACATACATGCACATTAGAATTATTTAGTTTCTCATACTTTTTTGTTACATTTCAGATGTAGAAGATACATGAAGGCTAGCAGTTTTCTTTACTAACATGCTATAGTAATAAATAAAAATTTCACTCTTCAAAGACAAGTTTTGTTGCGTCCCCTATTAATACCCTTCTCCCTCACCCTTACCCCTGTTCTTTTAATCACCATTCTTCTCGAAGCGAGCGAAGTTTAGTGTGGTAGGTCTTAACCCTGGCTTGGATTGAGACCCACCACACTAGGTGAACTCCACATTATACTTCAGGAGCTGAGAATTATGTCCATGTCCTTGTTCCACCATCCAGAGATTCTTATCTAATTGATCATGATGAGGCAAGGCATGTGGGAAGAAAACATGCTTTATCTTAGCCTTGCATATAGAAGTTTGCCTGAGCTTCTGAGTTCAGGTGTGGTCTGAGGAGATAGATAACAATGGTTAAATCCAAGGGGGCATCATCCCCAGTTTCCTTCCTTCAAGAAGGAAAGTAAATATATAGGCATAGGTTTTGGTAAGCCCTCAAGTTCTCTAAGGAATGTACCGTTATAAACTTCTTCATTTGTTCCAGTGTTGGTTCACCACAGAGTTATGAATACTTTAATTCTAAGGAAAATCAACATCATTTGTGCAGTGCAGATTAGGTAGATAAGAAGATGACTGATACAGCAGCATGGTGTTGTAGTTAACTGCACAGATAATGGAGCCAAACTGCCTGGGTTATAATCCTGATGCTGTAACTTAAGTTTATTAAGCTTGGGCAAGGTTTTTTGTTAGCTTGTCTGTGCCTCATCTATGAAATGGGCATGATAGTCCGAACCTCCTAGGAATATGGTGAGGATTAAAAACATAAATACATGTAAAGCGCTTAAAACAGTATTTTGTATATGGTAAGTACTGAATAAATAATAGTTATGATTAATTTATTCCTTTATGTATCCTCTTTTTCAACATTTTCCACTCTTGCCCATTCCTCCTGAAGATAAGTTAATGCTTCCTCTGAAAAACTAGATCAGGTGTCAGCAACTTTTTCTGTAAAGGACCAGATAATAAATTTATAGGGCCCTGTGGTTTCTGTTGGTAGTCCCTGGGTAGCACAAATGATTTGTGCTCAGCTATTAACTGAAAGGTTGGAGGTATGAATCTACCCAGTGGCAATGCAGAAGAAAGACCTGGCGATCTACTTCCATTAAGATGATAGCCGTTGAAAACCCTATGGAGCGCAGTTTTACTCTTGACACACATCGGGTCGCCATGAGTCAGAATCAACTAGATGGCAATGAGTTTGGTTTGGTTTGGTTTTATGGTCTCTGTCAGTGGAGGCTTGCAGGTTGCTTCGATGCTGAACAGGTTTCAGCAGAGCTTTCAAGCTAAGATGGACTAGGAAGAAAGGCCTGGCTATCTGCCTCTGAAAATCAGCCAGTGAAAACTGCAGCTAATTGTGCGACGGCACAGGACCAGGCAGCATTTCATTTTGTTGTAGGTTGCCGTGACTCAGGGTCCAACTCTGTGACAGCTAACAACAGCATAGTCTCTGTCACAAATAGCTCTGCAGCTGTAGGGTAAAAGCAGCCATAGGTAGTACATAAACAAACGAGTGTGGCCATGTTCTTACTTATTTATTTATGGACCCTGACATTTGAATTTCATATAATCTTCATGTATCATGAAGTATTTTTTTTCTTTTAATTTTATAAAACCATTTAAGAATCAAAAAACGTTCCTGGGTGGCACAAACGGTTTACACTCTGTTGCTAACCAAAAGGAGCCCTGGTGGCGCAGTGGTTAAGAGCTCGACTGCTAACCAAAAGGTCGACAGTTCAAATCTGCCAGCCACTCCTTGGAAACCCTGTGGGGCAGTTCTACTCTGTCCTAAAGGGTTGCTGTGAGTTGGAATTGACTCAACGGCAGTGGGTTTGGTTTTTAAGAGTGTAAAAACTGTTCTTAGTTCACAGGCCCAAAACAGGCAGTGAACTGATTAGGTCTTCAGGCCATAGTTCGTTGATCCCTGAACTGAAGTAAAGGAACCTGCACATTCCAACTACTTTAGACACCTTTTCTTTCTTAAGCGTTCTTTCATTCTTAAATTTCTCTGTACCTTGGAGGAATTTAGAAAATTAATGTTAGCACCAACAGATTCAGAATTTGAAAATTCTTCTCACAGCTTTGGGTTAAACTTTATTAACTCACATCCTGTGAAGCAGTAAAATCTTTGTGGACTCTCTCTTCCTCAGACACTTACTTATGTAACTGTACCAAGGTCCTTTGGTTGCAAGCAACAGAAACAGATTTTGTCTTGTTCACCACTATATCCCCACCGCCAGTGTATAGTAGGCATTTGTATCAGGGTTCTCCAGAGAAATGGAACTAGTAGGAATCACACACACACATACAAACACACACACACACACACACGATTGATTTATGCAGTTATAGGGGCTGGCAAGTCCAAAATCAGTGGACAGGCTGGAAGCTCAGGCAGGATTGAGGCAGTGTTTCTTCTTCAGGGAAATCTCACTTTTGCTCTTATGGCTCTTCAACTGATTAGATGAGGGCCGCCCACTTTAGAATAATCTTCTTTACTTAAAGTCAGCTGATTGTCAACTTCAGTCATATCTACAAAATACCTCCACAGCAACATCTAGATTAGTATTTGATTTAATAACTGAGCTTTATACCCTAGTGAGGCATTTGTGGTTCTGTGGTAGAATTCTCACCTTCCATGCAGGAGACCTGGGTTTGATTACCAGCCAGTGCACCTCATGCACAGCCACCACCCATCTGTCTATGAAGGCTTGCATTTTGCTGTGATGCTAAATGAGTTTCAGCGGAGCTTAAAGACTAATAAGATAGACTGTAAGAAAGGTCTGGCAATCTACTTCTGAAAAACCCTGTGGATCAAAACAGTCTGATCCACAGTCGATCATGATGATATTGTAGGACCGGGCAGAGTTTTATCCCATTATACGTGTCACTGTGAGTCGGGGGCCAGCTTGACAGCAGCTAAAAGCATCAATAATAGCCTAAGAAAGTTGACACAGTCCACCCCTTGTCAATTTAGCACCCATACACATCTATTTAAACCATACTTAATCTCCAAATAAAGACAGTTAACAAAGTCATACTTCCACCTAACTTCATTCACCTGTTCTGTGTACAACTGAAAACACACTAAAACGTTTCCCCAGAAGAGGATGCAAAGTCCTTAGTTGACGTTCATTCTTCTCCTTGACATTCTGTAACTTAAATACTGTGATGTAAAGTGAATTATTATTAATTCATTTTATTTTAGGTGATAATGGATAAGAAGGGGAAGAAAACAAAGATATTTGATAAATCCTCATATACTTACATATATGTGTGTAAATACACACACACGTACACAAACATATTCACAAAACAAGGACGCATAATTACAGTTCTCTTTCTGCAACAGGTTATTGGTTGTGGCTGATTTTTCATAACTATCATTTTTCACTACCCATACCATATTCCCTTTATCCTGAGCAAGCACATTCATCTGGTTTTGTTTCTTTGCCTGGTGGAATGACCCAAACCTTCATTCTTGAAGGGTCTGGGCAATTAGTAATCCTGCCTGAATTGTGTTGTCATTTTCCATTGACTTTAATCAGAGGACCCTTTTGGGGTAAGTGAGCAAAACATAATAAATCCACTCTAACATTCCATTCTACCTAAGTCTTTGCATACGTTGCTCTACAGTATACCGAGGCAGTTCTGGCATTTCAGCTTCATTTAGTATAGGCCATCTTTGGGTCCATGTGTTAACCAACCAGCCAAACAAACTGTTAGAGCCCTTTCTAATGCCTCGAGCTACAACACTGAATCCAGAATCTTATCTTAATGGGCCCCTCTCAAATTCACCCAGATCCAACTTTATGTTCCTCCCATAATCATCCCATACCCTTAATATCCATTCCCACACATATTCCGCAGATTTCTGTCTGTATAAATTGGAAAAATCATGCAATTCTTTTGGTGTATAGCACCTTCCTTTTGGGTCACACATTGTACCTCATCCTCTGGGGTCTGTTGGGACTTGAATCTAGTTACCAGTCTAGCAGCAAAGAGGAGTGGTGGGGGTAGATTCTGAGTGGGATCACCAGTGTCTTGCAGCTCATTTACGTCAGGGGAAGCTATTAGAGTTTCTTCAGGTAAAGCAGAGCTAACTTCCCTCAGACAGGGATGGAAGGGATGCTTCTACTGGCAAAGAAGACTCAGCCAAATTTAATGGTTCAGTGTTCCTAGCTTCATTGGGATCTGCTCATATGTCTCCATTCCAATTTTTAGGACCCCGTTCTTCCCAGTCAATGCCCTCACTTTTAGCAAAAGACACTCTTTGAGGTTGGGAATTCATTTGTAATTCAGCCACAGACAGGATGAGATTCTGGGTTTGATTTTTAGAAATTTCAGCCTAGCAGCTATCAGAGATAAGAGTTTCTTTCAGAATGATCATAGATGCTTTCAGGTCATTTATGCAGTGGTTGAGTTGAGAATTTGAAGCCCTGAGCTCTTTCTTTTCTTTCTCCAGCTCAGGGACAACCAGCTGATCTCATTATACTCATCAGTTTGACTAAAGTGTTCTAAGGTATCAAATATATGTTCACCCAGATCTTTATCTTTTTTAAGTATTTGATTAGAAGTATCCAGTGGTGATATTTTGCGTGTCTTGATTGCCACATCACACCCTGGACTCTCAGTGCCTTCTTTACCACTGGAAATAGTCATTATAGTATAAATACTATATATAATATTTTATATAAATATATATCTATAAAGAGATTTATTTCAAGGAATTAACACTATCATGGAATCTGGCAAGTCTCAAATGTGTAGGACAGGCCGGCAGCCTGGAAACTCAGGTAAGAGCTGATGCTGCAGTCTGGACAAAATTTCTTCAAGGAAACCTCAGTTTTACTCTTAAGGCTTTTCACCGACATTATTGAGGATAATCTTCTTTACTTAGTCCACTGAGGTGGATATTAGCCACATCTACAAAATATCTCTATAGCAACCCTTGTATGTTTGATTGAATAACTGGGTGCTATAGCCTAATTATTGGCAGTTCAAACTGGGGTGGTGGGGAACACAAAAGGAAAAGGAGTTTTATTTTCACAAGAGTACTGTACTATCAACACAGAAAAATGGAGCAAAAAGAATTATGCAGTGCAAATATGACTTATAGAAAAAGTTCCTGATCATTAAGAATTATTGGTAATTGTCTAAATTAATTTTCTTTTCCCAACACCTGACCTAATGTAAGTGTGTGTGTGTGTGTGGGTGGGTGGGTGTGGGTGTGGGTGTGTGGGTGTGTGTGTGGGTCTCCACCACCCCAGTTTTGACAGAAGCCTAGTAAATGACCAGATTTTTTCCACTCTTGTCTTTCCACTCATAACATTAATTTGGCATGCTTTTTTCTTTTTAGTGTGTTTGTATTCACAAGTATACCTCTGCCCGTTTAGTAAGGGATCCCTGCCAGTTAAAGCTAGTGGTGCTTTGTTCTGATTTGAAGAGATAGCACGTATCTCTCTTTACTTCTCCATCAGTTTTTTTTTTTTTTAATTGGTGTCTAATTTATAAATAAATTTCAGCAAATACAGACTAAGGGAATAGAAAATGAATACATTCATCAGAGTAGAACAGGTTTTCAACACACAGCTAGCTTGCTTTTTAGAAAAATGTTTGGCTTTTTCCAACAGTTTTTGTTACCCAAAGGCTAGATAATCAATAATTTAATCAAACTAATAATTTGAGAAAAGGGATTATAGTATTTTATTATTGTTATTAAATTTGGGTAACTTATTTTGTTTTTCTTTATCTCTCACTGCCTCATATCCTTAGGAGATAAACGTAGGAAGTCTTTTTGTGGTATTCCAAAAACCAAAAACCAAACCTGTTGCTGCCAAGTCGATTCCGATTCATAGCAATCCTATAGGACAGAGTAGAACTGCCCCATGGGGTTTCCAGGGAACGGCTGGTGGATTTGAACTGCCAGCCTTTCTGGTTAATAGCCAACCTTTCTGGTTAATAGCCAACTTTTCTGGTTAATAGCTGTAGCTCTTAACCACTGTACTACTATTAGGAACCATTATAATATGTTTTTTTCTGTATTAATCTAGATCTCAAGGTAAGTCTTGATGTGTGCTGTATATAGTATGCCTTATAGATTGATATGGGCTGATATTTAAATTATTTGCTCCTGGCCTCTGAAAGGAATTGTTAGAAGCAGGGCTCTAGATCTAATATGTGTTAAGATTGTAGCGTCTATAAAATTTAATCATAGATGTTTAATTGTGGTATCTCCTTTTGAACTCTTAACCTCAAGGCTTTTACTAATAGTAGCTAAGGGGTCTTTTGTGTTTGAGTGGTTTTTTATTTTACTGCAAATACCTTTTCTTAGTTAACAGACTCAATCCAAACCTAGGCCTCAGAGCAAGCTGTTTATTCACTTACAGATAATTTTAGTACTTAATTCTCTATTGATTGGCATCTTTTTTAACTAATGTGAAATCATTTAAATTGGTAAATTATTTATTACACTCTAACAACAAAAGATTGTAGTAGCTCCTTTTTGGAGAACCTTGAGAATTTTGTGAGTCTGAAATTATTAGATTCAAACACAGTGCAAAAGTTGATAGTTTTGTCATTTATTTATATATAACTTTTTCAGGTTTCACAATTTGTGTATGCTGTACAGTTATATGTCCCCTAACGTCCATGATACGTTCTGTGAAATAGGACATTATGTGATTTGGGCGTTGTGTGAACACAAGATCGGATGCTGCTGCCTACAAGTTGAAGCATACACTATTATATAGTAAACTTATTTGTAAGTAGGGAAGTTCACATTAAAATAACAGTAGAAAGTACAGTAGAGTACATACATAAGCCAGTAACTTAGGTGTTTATTATAAGTATCAAGACTTATGTATTATAGATTATATGTGTACTGTACCATTATATGCCTGGTAGTGCAGTCGCTTTGTATTCGAGAGACCTGAGATACACCTGTTGCGCATAGGAAGCTGTTGCATTCTCTACGTCCAGTTATGTCCACTACATCCCATTCTCTAATCAGGATTTCTGAACTCTGTTATAACTTTATGGGACCATGGACGTGTATGCAGTCAGACGTTGCCTTGAGTGGACATTATGCCATGCATGACTGTACATGATATTGTTCTCATGGAGTCCTTGGGTGGTGCAAATGGTTAACACACTTGCCTTTAACCAAAAGGTTGGAGGTTCATATCTACCCAGAGGCACCTCAAAAGAAAGGCCTGGCAATCTACTTCCGAAAAATCAGCCATTGAAAACCCTGTCGAGCACAGTTCTCCTCTGACACACATCAGGTTGCTGTTAGTAGAATTGACTCCCTGGCAACTGATTTTACTGGTATTGTTCAGAGACTTTCATACATGCCAAAGGATTAAGGATAGCTCTAGATACTGAGAAATTTCTCCTATTAACGTGAACGTGTGTAGATAACATTATCAGTCTTTGCAGTCCATTCTCTATTGAGAATACTTCTCTTCAGTGAGAATACTTTGTGTAGGGTGTCCAGAACTAATTCTATATAGAAATCTCTCTATAATCAATATTATTTTTTCTGGTGTATTTTAACAAAGTGACTGCTCGACTGTGATACAATTTCTGTTTAGTTGTGGTGTTTGTGTGCGAATGTGTTTTTGGAAATTTTGTCATTTAACACAGGAATATTTCTTTCTGACTGTTTAAGGATTGTTCACATGCTCTCCAGTTTTTTTTTTTAATTTTTTTTATTGTTGTAGTTTAAATGAAGTTTTCATTTCAAGTTAGTCTCCCATACAAAAATTTTTACATACATTGTTACGTGACCCTAATTGCTCTCCCCATACTGTGACAGGACACTCTTCCTTTCCACCCCTGATTCCCCATGTCCATTCAACCAGCTCCTAAGCCTCTTTGCCTTCACATCTCACCTCCGGACAGAAGCTGCCCGTTTAGTCTCTTGTATCTACTTGAGCTAAGAGGCACACTCCTCACGAGTATCATTTTATGTCCCACAGTCCAGTCCAATCTTTGTCTGAAGAGTTCGCCTTGGAAATTGTTTTAGTTCTGGGCTGATAGAGAATCCAGGGCCATGCCTTCGGGGCTTCCTCCAGTTTCACTCAGACCATTAAGTCTGGTCTTCTTACTGGAATTTGAGTTCTGCATTTGACCCTTCCCCCGCTCCGTCAGGGACTCTCTCTTGTGTTCCCTGTCAGGGTGGTCATTGGTGGTAGCCAGGCACCATCTAGTTCTTCTGGTCTCAAGCTGATAAAGTCCCTGTTTTATAAGACGCTTTCTGTCTCTTGGACTAATACTTTCCTTGTGTCTTTGGTGTTCTTCGTTCTCCTTTACTCCAGGTAGTTGGGACCAATTGATGCATCTTAGATGGCCGCTTGCAAGCTGTTAAGATCTCAGACGCCACTCACCAAAGTAGGATGCAGAACATTTTCTTAATAAGCTTTGTTATGCCAGTTGACCTAGATGTCCCCTAAAAGCATGGTCCCCAGACCCCTACCCCTGCTCCTGTGTCCCTCAAAGTGTTTGATTGTATTCAGGAAACTTCTTAGCTTTGGTTTAGTCCTGTTGTGCTGACTTCCCCTATAGTGTGTGCTATCCTTCCCTTCACCTAAGATAATTTTTATCTATTATCTAGTTAGTAAATAACCCTCCCTCTCCCTTCCCACCCTCCTAACCATCAAAGAATGTTTTCTTCTGTGTTTAAACCTTTTCTTGAGTTCTTATAATAGTGGTCTTATATAATATTTCTTTCTGTGAGTAACTAAATTCCCTCAGTGTAATGACCTCCAGATTCCTCCATGTTGTGTTTCACGGCTTCATCTTTGTTCTTTATTGTTGCGTAGTATTCCATTGTGAGTATACCATAATTTGTTTATCCATTCATCCGTTGATGGGCACCTAGGTTGTTTCCATCTTTTTGCTATTGTGAACGGTGCTGCAGTGAACATGGGTGTGCATATATCTATTCGTGTGATGGCTCTTATTTCTCTAGGATATATTCCAAGGAGAATAACTGAATTGTATGGTACTTCTATTTCTAGCTTTTTAAGGAAGCGCCAAATCGATTTCCAAAGTGTTTGTACCATTTTACATTCCCACGAACACTGTGCAAGTGTTCCAGTCTCTCCACAACCTCTCCAGCATTCATTATTTTGTGTTTTTTGGATTAATGCTAGCCTTGTTGGGGTGAGATGATACTGCAGTTTTCATCTGCATTTCTCTAATGGCTAATGATCATGAGCATTTCTTCATGTGTCTGTTAGATGCCTGAATATCTTCTTTGGCGAAGTGCTTGTTCATATCCTTTGCCCATTTTTTAATTGGGTTATTTGTCTTTTTGTTGTTGAGGTTTTGCAGTATCTTGTAGATTTTAGAGATTAGAAGCTGATCAGATTTGTTGTTGCCAAAAATTTTCTCCCAGTCTGTAGGTTGTCTTTTTACTCTTTTAGTGAAGTCTTTTGATGAGCATAAGTGTTTGATTTTTAGGAGCTCCCAGTTATCTAGTCTCTCTTCTGGTGCTTGTGCATCATTACTTATGGTTCATATTGTGTTTATGCCATGTATTAGGGCTCCTAGCATTGTCCCTACTTTTTCTTCCATGATCTTTATCGTTTTTGATTTTATATTTAAGTCTTTGATCCATTTTGAGTTAGTTTTTGGGCATGGTATGAGGTATGGGTCTTGTTTCAGTTTTTTGCAGATGGATATCCAGTTATGCCAGCACCGTTTGTTAAAGAGACTATCTTTTCCCCAGTTAACGGACTTTGGGCCTTTGTCAAATATCAGCTGCTCATACGTGGATGAATTTATGTCTGGATTTTCAATTCTGTTCCATTGGTCTATGTATCTATTGTTGTACCAGTACCAGGCTGTTTTGACTATTGTGGCGGTCTAATAGGTTCTAAAATCAGGTAGTGTGAGGCCTCCGACTTTATTCTTCTTCTTGAGTAATGCTTTACTTATTCGAGGCCTCTTCCCTTTCCATATGAAGTTGGTGATTTGTTTCTCCATCCCCTTAAAAAATGCCAGTGGAATTCGGATTGGGATTGCATTGTATCTGTAGATAACTTTGGGTAGAATTGACATTTTCACAATTTTGAGTCTACCTATTCATGAGCAATGTATGTCCAGGTTTTTTTGTAATTTTAATTATTTCTTTTATTAAAAAAATTTTTGTCTAAACTTTTACAATCCTTAAATGTTTCCATGTTTATGACCCTTGGTCACTGTCCTTCAACGTATTGATGTAAAAATGCAAGGTATTTTTTTCCTATGGGCTGTTCATTAGCTGAAAGAAAGGTATTATTCATTCAGGCATAACTTTTTAAAAAATTGCATTGGATGCTATTATTAAGCAAATATTTTACTGATCAAAAATTTCCCCAGCAGAAATGTTGTACTCAAAGTAATTTTCATAGTTAAAAGTATTTTAAAGCTCTGATCAGAAATCAATTTTCAAGGAAACTGTTGTAATATGATTTCTGGAAACAGGAAGTCTCAATATGTACCATACCTTGCATTGATATATATAAATAATCATGGGAGTAGGGACAAAGCGGGTGGGAGCAGTTGGTTATGTTGATGGAAAGTGGGTTGAGCTAGATGATTAGAAGTATTTTCTGGTGATATTTCTGCCAACCATTAGTATTTCAAGTATTTAATGTAGTACTTCTCTGTGGCAGGTGCTCTAGCACAATTTCAACCATAGTGGCTATAGACTTAAAGTCACTGAATCGACTTCCTTAAGAAGTCCAGTCACTGTGAACAAATAAACATACTGAAACAAAGCTTCGTTTTGAACTTAAAAGGATTAGATAGAAATGGTTATTTGAGTGAGTTCATGTAGGAAATGTTATCCCAACCCTTCCTCTGTTACCTTACTCTGCCCTGTGATCTTCTGGGCATTTACTTTTTTATTAATTCCCCACTAGTTGGATGTGGAAAGAAAATGAGATGAAGCACCCATCTGGAAATTTTGCCTTTTTCTTGTGTTCTGTTTTTGGTTTTGTTTTGCTTTCCTATAGAAAATGAAATTTGATAGCAACAATTTAGCCAGTATATACGGAAAGCAGCATAGTGTTTAGGTTATGAGTGTGGACACAGGAGTCTTGTTGCTAGTTCTGATCCCAGCTCTCCAAACTGACCTTTGGTAAGATACTTTTCTTAGCTTCAGTTTCTTTAGCTATAAAATATGAATGATAACAATGGCCCCTGCCTATGATCATAGAAATCAAATGTTATGATCCATATGAAGTATTTAGCAGAGAATATTAGGTATTATCATTATTCCATATATTTTATGTTGCTTTGTATCCCTTCTTTTGCTATTGATAATCATAACTTTATTACTGATTCTGCCTTGAATTTTGAGGTTGCTATTTGGTTCCCATAGAATTTTTAGCAAGCAGTTTAATATTTAAAGGAATATTTAATACATTATTCGTTTTAGTTAGAATAAGCTGAAGGCGTATAAGAATGAATGTTGTCTTAGATTCTTAAGACCTGGAGAACCGGTCTGAATGCTTTTATGCACTTGGCTAACCTTTATGCCATTCAGAATGTGAGACGAGCTTGTGCTGATTTCCATTGCTCTGTGTTAGAAAGGCTTAAAAAAGAATCACCATAGTGTTCATTGGTATCATTAGGATTATTAGGAAGATATTTTTTGTAACTATGAAGACGCAGAAAACTCTTGTTTTTACTTGTTGTAGTTCTTCCAACAATATGTAAGGGTAGTATTATTTGTAGAGTGCTTTTTTAAGGCTTACAAACAAATTTGAGCCTCACAATTCTGTAAAAAAACATAGGATAGATAGTATCAGTCCTACGTTTAAAGATGAGAAACCTGGGCTTTGAAGTTCAGTGACTTGCCCAGAGATATATAGCTAGTTAGGTTTGCTGCCTTTTATGTTATAGCAAAGAGCTTCTATGTAGAAATCACTTCCTTCTATATTACAGTATCAGCAAACTATAATATCCAGAATATAAAATTCAAACTTGTTCAAATTGCTGGCTTTTCCACATTTGCCAGAAGTATGTACTTTTTTCTTTTTCTTCTTCTTTTTTTTGGCTGTGTATCAAGTAGAGTCCTTGTGGTGCAGTGGTTAAGAGCTAAGGCTGCTAACTAAAAGGTCGGCAGTTCAAATCCACTGGCTTCTCCTTGGAAATCCTATAGGGCAGTTCTACTCTGTCCTGTAGGGTCCATATGAGTCGGAGTCGACTCAACGGCATTGAGTTTTGGTTTTTATGTATCAAGTAAGAGGAAGTAGTATCTAATTCTGCCAGAGTATACTACTATAATTTTAATCTTATTTGTAGCTTTAGAATTTAGAAATATTTGATTTAAAGCTGTATCCTCCAAAATGTATTTGATGCTAGAAAGTTATTTTAGTAAGTTAATTGACTCTTCAGAGTCAATTTTGATTCAAAAGGTATTGTGGAAATGATATTTCTCTGATTCTTAGGATATTTTTAGGCTGGCAAGTTTCATAAAGAAAAATGACTTTTTACTTTTAGTAATCCTTTTTAAAACGAATATGCTTTATATTTTGTAATACCTTTGGGGATATATATTGAAATTGAGAGGACATTATTTGTACAAGAAGTTCAGTTCAATTATTTTTTAGCACCTCTGCTCTTGTATTCATGGGCCCTGTACAGATCACTATAAAGGAATATGAAATAGTCCTTACCTTGCTTTCAGCATAGTTGACATTAATAGAGAAGGCAAAGCTAATTATGAAACTTAGAGCAGAGATCACCAAACTGCAGGTCGTGGCCTGTGTTTGTGTGGCCCCCAAGCTAAGAATTGCTTTTACTTTTTACAGTGTTGTTTAAAAAACAAAACAAAAAACGTGTAGCATAGACCATGTGTGGCACACAAAGCATAAAATATTTATTATCTAGCCCTTTATAGAAAAAGTTTGCAGAGTCTGAATTAAAGCAATATATATCACATAAAATAAAACGTAACCAGAAACATTAAACCGAAAACCAAACCCACTGCCGTCAAGTTGAGTCGATTCCGACTTATAGCGACCAGAGACAATAGGGGAATGCAAATCAAAACCAGGAGGAGATATCACTTCATGCCACTAGGATGGCTCAAAAAAAAAAAAAAAAAATGCAATAACAAGTAGAGGCAAGGATGTTAGAGAAGTTGGAACCATCATACGTTGCTGGTGGGAATGATTTTAAAATGACGCAGCCACTATGGAAAACTTTTTCAATTCCTCAAAAAGTTAAACATAGAGTTACCATGTTGTGGTCAGCTGCCGTCGAATTGGCTGCCAACTCATGGTGACCCCGTGCACAACAGGATCAGACCATTGTGATCCATAGGGTTTTCACTGGCTGATTTTCAGAACTAGATTGCCAGGCCTTTCTTCCTCATCTGTCTTAGTCTAGAAGTTCCCCTGAAACCTGTTCAGCATCATAGCAACACACAAACCTCCATGGACATATAGGTGGTAGCTGCATTTGAGGTGCCTTGGCTGGGAATCAAACCCAGTCTCCTTTATGGAAGGTGATAATTCTCCCACTGAACCACCACTGCCCTTTGGAGTTACCATATGACTTAGCACTTTCACTCCTAGACATATACCCAAGAGAAATGAAAACATGTTCACATAAAAACTTATATATGAATGTTCATAACAGCATTATTCATGATAGCCCAAAAGTGGAAACAACCGAAATGTTCATCAACTTTTAAATGGATAAACAAAATGTAGTGTATCTATACAACTGAATATTATTTGTCTATAAAAAGGAATGAAGTACTGATACTTGCTACAAGGTGAATGAACCTTGAAAACATTAGGATGATTGAAGCCAGCACAAAAGGCCACGCACATCTTGTATGATTCGATATATATGAAATATCCAGAATAGGCAAATCTGTGTTGTTGTTGGGTGCTGTTGAAGTGATGCTGGCTAATAGCGACCCCTTGTGACAAAGTAGGACTTCCCATAGGGTTTTCTTGGGTGTAATCTTCACTGAAATGTTGGCAGTTCGAACTCATCACTGTTGTTTAAAAAACAAAACAAAAAAGAACATGGGGCATAGACCATGTGTAGCCCACAAAGCATAAAATATTATCTGGCCCTTTGTAGAAAAAAGGAGAAAAGATCTGGCGATCTACTTGCATAAAGATTACAGCCTAGGAACCACAGGGAGCAGTTCTACTCTGTCCTATAGGGTTGCTGTAAGTCTGGAACCGACTCGACAGTACCTAACAACAGCAACAACAACAGTCTTTACGGAAGATCATCTTTCTCCCAAGAAGCCATTTGGTGGATTCAGACTGCCAACCTTTCATTTATCAGCTGAGTGCTTAACCATTGTGCCACCAAGGCTCCTTGGCAAATCCATAGAGACAGCAAATTGGTTGCCAGGGGCTAGGAGGGGAGAGGGTTACGGGTAGTGACTGCTAATGGCCATGGGGTTTCTTTTTAGGCTTATAAAACTGTTCTGGAATTAGTGGTGGTGGTTATACAACCTTGTGAATGTATATACCGTTTTAAAGTTGTAAATTTTATGGTATGTAAATTATATCTCAACAGCAAAAAAAATGTAACCAGATGTTAAGTAGTATGAAAGAGGGAAACCAGTTGCTGTTGAGTTAGTTCTGACTTAACGACAATCCCATGTGTGTCAGTAGAACTGTGCTCATTAGGGTTTTCAGTGGCTGATTCTTTGGAAGTACATCACCAGGCCTTTCTTCTGAGGCGCCTCTAGGGGAACTCCAACCTCCAACCTTACAATTAGCAGCTGAGCCTGTTAACCATTTGCACCATGCAGGCACTCCAAACAAAGAGGTAATTCGAACTGTTTAAGGGCAGGTAAAGAAGAGGAGAATATAGGCTTGAATTAATGGACTTCAAAGTTGGGTCTTGAAATGGACCTCAAAAGGCGTGGAAGATTTGGATAGGAAAAGAGGAATTGAGTGTGGCATTACAGATCTTAAGAAGGAATATAAACCAAGGTGTTGGTGTTTGACAGAAGAGGAAGAAATGACAAGATTGTAAGCAGAAGGAAGACAAGATGAGTCTCTTGTTTTCATAAGGCTACTAAATGGACATATTAACTGATTTGGCCCTGTGATAATCCTAAGGATTATGCTTTGCTTTGTCATTTTCATTGAAGAAATTGTGCATTCTTCTATGCTGAAATAGGGGTTCTTGAGTAAGAGCCTGAGGGCTGTCTGCCATGGTGCTTGTAACAGGTTACTATAAGGATTTTAGTTCACAGCATGTACTTCAAAGAATTTGCTACCATCTTTTTTAAACCTATTTTAAGTCATACAAAGTGTCTATCTGGTTTTATATTGTTATTTAAAACAAATATCCTTAATAATACTGCTCCTTATATTTGCCAAAACTTCTTTCATGTTTACATCCTTTCACCAGCCCCATTTTTAAAATGAAAAATGGTATCAGCCCCATTTTTAAAATGAAAAATAGAGTGGTTAGGAACCAGGTTGGGGGCACTGTCAAAAAACTCTAGGTTAAAATCCTGGTTCTGCAATTTGCTAATTGTGAGTTTTGTTGAGGTATTTAATTTCTCTCAGTCATAAGTGTTCTCTTGTGTAAAGTGGTAGTTATAATAATACCTTAGAGTTGTATTAAATAAGTTGACTAATACAGTAAGTCCTCAGTAAATGTTAACTGTTATTAGTGGTTACTTACAGTTTATGAGAACTGAGTGAGGTTAAGAGGCCCAAAAGATCCCTGGGTGGCACAGACAGTTACGCACTTGACTACTGGAAGATTGGAGGTTCTGAACTCACCCAAATGGACCTCAGAAGACAGTCCTGGCGAGCTGCTGCTGAAAAGTCACAGCCTTGAAAACTCTATGGAGCTATTTTACTCTGCACACATGGGGTTACTGAGTCGGAATCGACTTGACAACAACTAACAACAGAAGGTCCAAAGCTATCCAGTGGCAGAGCCAGTGCTTGAATACAGGTCTTCTGAATCCAAGTCCTATTTGCTAATTTATCTAGTTGCCTATACTAGCTTTGTTATATATTTACTGGGTGTAAATGTATTAACCTTCCAATTTTTCATTTAAATGGAGACCAGACAATAGACCAGATATTAATAGCACAAAAGACTTCCTAGCCTCTTTAAACAAAATTTTCATTCCTAAACCCCCAACAGTCTTTTGCTTTAATCCCTTGATACCTAATCCTTAGCAGTTGTAAACCAGAATTATAAACTTAAAAGTGAAGCCAGCCAGAGATAAAAAGGGACATTTCACTATGATAAAGGATAAACCAATCAGGAAGCTGTAACAGTCCTAAATTACTTTTGCAACTAAAATCTAAACGCAAATACATGAAGCAAAAGCTGACAGCTAAAAGGAGAAGAACACAAATTCACAGTGATAGTAGGAAATGGTAACATTTTTTCTTACTGATTCCTGGAATAAGCAGAAAATTTTGAAATAATTAACAAATTGACCAATTAACTGTTACCAATAGCTGCAGAATATACATTCTTTTGAATTGTATATCAGGTTCAATTGAATTTAAAGGGATTGAGTCATAGAGAGTATGTTTTCGGATCATGGTAGAATTAAGATAGAAATCAAAATCACTAAATCTTTAGAAATTACACATTTATACATAACCCATGAGTCGAAAAAGAAATCACAATACAAATAAAGTGTTTTTTTCTGACAAAGGGAAGCATAAAATTGACTTTAACAAAAATTAAACTTGAGTATGATAAAATAAACAACTGAAAGCAAAGCAACACCTGGCGGAAAAACTTGGAATTATCAATCAAAAGTGTGACTATCTTTAATAAATAGATATACTAGTAAGAAAAACAATTTTTTTCCCCCAAGGACAAAGGAGAAAAAAATAGGCAGTTGACGAAAGAAAAAAGACTTGACGGATATTTGAAAAATAGTTTAACCTCACTGTTAATCAAATAAACTTAAAGTAGGATAATAAATTTTTGATGGAACAGTTAACAAAATTAAGAATATTTAAGTTGAAACTCTGTTGTCAGGGATATGGTGAAATGGGACCCATATATTCCTGATGGGACTGTAAATTAGTAAAACTTAATCTGTATGAAGAACCTTAGGAATATTCTTAACCTTTGGTCTAGTAATGTCCCATCTGAGAATGTAACCCAAAGAAAAAATAATAACTATGGATGAAAATTAATGTGCAAAGGTTCACTGAAGTGTTATCTATAATACTGGAGAACATTTGGAAATATCCAGTGAAAAGGATAGTTAAATTATTGTACATTCATTGCAGTATTATTAAAGAGTTTTATGAAAAATTTTAATGACTTGGGATAAAGAAAATGAGATAATGTTCAGAGAATTAAAAAAAAACAAGATTCAAAATCGTAACATTATAACCACTAGTGTCAATCAGTAGACCTAGTCTTGAGAATAGTTCATTCTGGACAAATATTTACTGAGTAGCTGTTAAGTGTTTAATTTACTGAGCTTCTACCTCCTGTAGCAATAAAATAAACTCTTGAACTTAAATCCCCCTTCCGTTCTGGTAACTACCACCCTATTTCTCTATTCCTCCTTTAAGCAAAACTCCTCAATAAACTGTCTATAATGCTGGCTCCAGCTTCTCACCTCCCAGTCTTTACTGAGCTCAATCAGGCCTTTGTCCCTAGGTCAGTCCACTAAAATAGGTCATCAAGTCTCCAGTGACCTCCAGTGGTCAGTTTTCAATCGTCATTTTACTTGACTTGTCAGCAGCATTTGACAGTTCATCACTTCCTCTTCTTTGAAATATTTTCTTCTCTTGATTCCAAGAAACCACACGTGGTTTTCCCCTTACCTCCCTGGTTGCTCGTTCTTGTTCTCCTTTGCTGGCTCCTCTGTATATAATTTCTTTAAGTTAATATGGTCAGTTACATTGATTGATTTTTGAATGTTAAAACCAACCTTGCATTCTTGGGATAATGCCCTCTTGGTCATGATGTATTATACTTTTTATATTTTGTTGGATTTGGTCATGATGTATTATACTTTTTATATGTTGTCGGATTTGATGTGCTTAAGTTTTGTTTAGAATTTTTGCATCTATGTTCATGAGGCATATTGTACTATAATTTTCTTTTTTAAATAATGTCTAATTTTAGAATTAAGATAACACTGGCCTCATAGAATGAATTAGCAAGTGTTCCTTTTAATTTTCTGGAAAAGTTTGTTTATAATTGCTATTATTTCTTCCTTAAATGTTTGGTGGCATTCACCAGTGAAGAGTTTTCTTTGTGAAAAAGTTTCTGCTTCAGTTTCTTTGGCTTTGGTCCTTTGTTCCTTTCAAGGAATATTTCCATTTCATCTAAGTTGTCAAATTTATTGGCATAAAGTTACTCGTAATATTCTTTGAATAATTCTAAAATCTGTAGTAATATCACCTCTATTCGTGATGTTGGTAATTTGTATCTTCTCAAATTTTAATGATTAGTCTGGCTGAAGATTTTTCAGTTTTGTTGATCTTCGCAAAGAACTATGCGATGAGTAGGCAAACTACACAGAGGAAACAGTCTCCACAAGACTTCCCTCACTTCAGATGCCAGCCACAAGGTCAGGGATCCCAAGAGCCACCCTCACTTAGGACTAGTTTGTTACAAATTTGGGGGTTCCCATGACCTCTCTCAGGTTCGATAATTCACTAGAATGACTCAGAACTCAGGAAAACACTATCCTTAGATTACAGTTTTATTATAGCAAAAAGATACAAGTAGGGCGAAATCTGGGAGAGTTTCAAATATGAAGGTTCTGTCATCCTCAGCAACACATTGCCCTTCCAATATCGATGTGTGACAGTACTTAAAGAGTATTGCCAACTGGTAAAGCTCACCTGAGCTTTGATGTCCAGAGTTTTTATTGAGGTTTCATTACATAGACATCATTGATTTAATCATTGCCCCCATGATTGAACTCACTCTCCAGCGCCTTCCCCTCCCTTGAAGTCAGAATGGCATCATATGGTCCAAGGGGCCCACCATGGACTACTTCATTAACATATACTATCAGGTGTGGTCTCAAGGGCCCATCATGAAAAACATAGGGCTTAAAGGTTACCTCCCAGGGACCAGGGACAAAGGCCAGGCCTCTTTTTGGGCTGAGGCCAGATTCTTTATTACACAAACCAACTTTTGGGTTCATTAAGTTTTGCTATCTCTTATTTCATTGGTGTTTGCTCAGATCCTTATTATTGCCTTTTTTGCTTCTTTTGAGGTTAATTTGCTCTTTTTCTTGTTAAGGGGAAGCTCAGGTTGTTGACCTGAGACCTTTCTTTTCTAACATAAACATGTAATCCTATAAACTTCATTCTAAACACTGCTTTAACTGCATCTCACACATTTTGATATGTTGTACTTTCGTCTTTATTCTGTTTGAAATAGTAATTTCCATTTTGATTTCTTTTTTGAACCATAAATAATTTAAAAGTATAGTATTTAGTGCCCAAATAATTGGGGATTTTTTGATACCTTTCTGTTACTGATTTCTAATTTAATTCCATTGTGTTGTGATCAGAAAGCATACTCTGTATGATTTAAATTCTTTTAAATTTATTGAGACTTATTTTATAGTCCAGAATATAGTCTGCCTGGATAAATGTTCTGTGTGTACTTGAAAATGATGTGTATTTTGCTGTTGTAGGGTGGAGTATTCTCTAAATGTCAATTAGGTCAAGTTGGCTCATAGTGTGGTATAAGTCTTGATTTTCTGTACAGTTCTATCAGTTATATAGAGTGGTGATCTCTGAATATAATTATTGATTTGTCTGTTTCTCCACAGTTCTGTCAATCAGTTTTTGCCTCATGCATTTTGAAGCTCTCTTATTAAGTGCATTAAAGTTTAGGATTGATGAATTGATCCCTTTATCGTTATGAAATGACCACCTTTACCTTTGGTAATATTCATTGCTCCTACATATTAATACGGCCACTTCAGCTTCTTTTGATTATCCTTAGGATATATCTTTATCCATCCTTTTGCTTTAAATGTAAAAACACAAATAAGTTTCTTGTAGGCAGTTATTAGTTAGGCCTTGTTTTTTTATCCAGTGTGACAATCTCTGCCTTTCCTGTGAGATTTTCAGACCAAGTACGTTTAGGGTGATTGGTATGGTTGGGTTTAAATCTACCATCCTGCAATTTATTTTTCATTTGTCCTGTTTCTTGTTCCCCCTTCACTCCGCCTCCTTTCTGCGCTTTTTGGGAGTTGAGTATTTTTTATAATTCCATTTACATTTTGTTAATTTATTTAGCTATAATATTTTGTTTTGGTTTATAAGTGGTTGCTTTAGGGTTTATAATACACGTATTTAACTCATCACTGCCTGCCTTCATGTGATAATATACCTTTTCACGTGTAATATAAGAACAGTATATTTCCATTTCTCCCCTCTCTGCATTTGTGCTATTGTCATTTTACTTTTACTTTTTTATATTATAAATCCCACAAGACTTTTTTTGTCCTTAAGCAGTCAGTATTTTTCAAAGAGATTTAAATAATAAAAAAGTATGTTATATTTATCCACATATTTCCATTTCTGGTACTCTCTTTATGTAGGTTTAGATTTGCATCTAGTATCTTTTTTTTTTCTTTTTTTCTTTTTTTGCTTGAAGGACTTCCATTAACATTTCTTGTAATGCAGATCTGCTGGTGATAAATTTTTTTCAGCTTTTGTATGTCTTTAAAAGTCTTTATTTTGCCTCTGTTTTTGAAAGATTTTTTTTTCTGGGTACAGAATTTTAGATGGACTGTTTCTTTTCTCTTACTGCTTTAAACATGTTGCTCTAATTTCTTCTAGCTTGCATTGTTTCTTATGACAAGTCTGCTCTCATTCTTATCTTTGTTGCTTTGTACATAATGTGTCTCTTTTTTTCTAACTGCTTTTAAGATTCTTCTCTGACACTGGTTTTCAGCAATATGATTATGATGTGCCTTGTTGGGCTCCCCTTGTTTTAGTTCTGGGTTGACAGGGAGTCTGGGGGCCATGCTTTCTGAGGTTCCTTCAGTCTCAGTCAGACCATCAAGTCTGGTCTTTTTACTAGAATTTGAGTTCTGCACCCCACCTTTCTCCTGCTCCATCAGGGACTCTCTGTTGTGTTCCCTGTCAGGGTGGTCATTGGTGGTAGCCGGGCACTATCTAGTTCTTCTGGTCTCAGGCTCTGGTTTATGTGGCCCTTTCTGTGTCTTGGGCTAATGTTTTCCTTGTGTCTTTGTTGTTCTTCATTCTCCTTTTACGCCAGGTGGTTGGGACCAATTGATGCATCTTAGATGGTTGCTCACTAGCTTTTAAGACCCCAGATGCCATTCACCAAAGTAGGATGCAGAACATTTTCTTAATAGACTTTGTTGTGCCAATTGACCTAGATGTCCCCTGAAAGCATGGCCCCCAGACTCCCGCCCCTGCTACTCTGTCCCTTGAAGTGTTTGATTGTATTCAGGAGACTTCCTAGCTTTGGTTTAGTTCAGTTGTGCTGACTTCCCCTGCAGTGTGTCCTGTCCTTCACTTCACCTGAGATAATCTTGTCTAACATCTAATTAGTGAATAGCTCTTCCCCTCCCTCCCCACCCTCCTAACCATCAAACAATGTTTTCTTCTGTGTTTAAACCTTTTGTTGAGTCAGAGAGATCTTTTTAAAATTTAAATGGGAACTTACTCAGTGTCCTTCCCCAGGAGCAGCTGTGGTCATCAGTTTCCTTCCAAAGGTAATCTGTGCATATACAAGTTCATATGTACATATGTGAGTAATGAGTAGGGCGAGTTAGCATGTTGGTTATAGTGTGTGGACTCTGGAACCAGATTGCGTTGAGTTTGAATCCTGGCTTCTCTTCCTACATCTGCGACCTTGGGCAGATTACTAGTACCTATCTCTTCAGTTTATTGTGAGGATTTCTTACAGCAATGCCTGGCACATGGCAAACACTCAATAAATGTTTGCTATTATTGTTGTTGATGATGATATATAAAAAAGCATAACATATTGAAAAGAGAATAACATTTAAAATCAGGAGACAAAAGTTTAAATACAGCCTCCCAGTTACTTTGTGCCTAAGTCATTTAACCCAAGTTAAACCTTACATGGTTTTCTCATCTTTATAATGGGAACAATGATAAATAGTTTCGGTTTTGATTAACTAGAAAAATATAAAGGAAATAGCTTTGTGAATTACAAAATGCTATATAAAATTTAGTTTCTATTGGCCACATGCTTTTACTTTCAGCATTTCTGCTGGATATTAAGAAGTGAAGCTTTTTTTTTTTTTTTTAATTGTGCTTTAAGTGAAAGTTTACAATTCAAGTTAGTTTCTCATACAAAAATTTATACACACATTGTTATGTGACCTATACTATACTGTGGCAGCACACTCCTCCTTTCTACCTCGGATTTCCTGTGTCCGTTCAGCCAGCTCCTGACCCTCTGTGCCTTCTCATTTCGCCTCCGGACAGGAGCTGCCCATTTAGACTCATGTATCTACTTGAGTTAGGAAACACACTCTTCACGAGTATCATTTTGTGTCCCATAGTCCAGTCTAATCTTTGTCTAAAGAGTTGGCCTCGGTAATGGTTTTAGTTTTGGGCTAACAGTCTGGGGGGCCATGTCTTCTGGGGTCCCTCCCGTCTCAGTCAAACCATTAAGTCTAGTCTTTGTACTAGAATTTGAGTTCTGCAGCCCACTTTTATCCTGCTGCATCAGGGACTTTCTGTTGTGTTCTCTGTCAGAGTGGTCTTTGGTGGTAGCCAGGCACCATCTAATTCTTCTGGTCTCAGGCTGATGGAGTTTCTGGTTTATGTGGCCACTTTTGTCTCTTGGACTAATATTTTCCTTGTGTGTTCAGTGTTCTTCATTCTCCTTTACTCCAGGTGGGTTGGGTCCAATTGATGTATCTTAGATGGCAGCTCAGTAGCTTTTAAGACCCCAGACGCCACTCACCAAAGTAGGATGCAGCACATTTTCTTAATCAACCTTGTTATGCCAGTTGACCCAGTTGTTCCCTGAAACCATGGTCCCCAGACCCCTGCCCCTGCTACTCTGTCCCTCGAAGTGTTTGGTTGTATTCAGGAAACTTCTTAGCTTTGGTTTAGTCCAGTTGTGCTGACTTCCCCTGTAGTGTGTTGTCCTTCCCATCACCTAAGATAATTCTTGTCTACTATCTAGTTAGTGAATACCCCTCTCCCTCCCTCCCCACCCTCGTAACCATCAAAGAATGTTTTCTTCTGTGTTTAAACTTTTTCTTGGGTTCTTATAATAATAGTGGTCTTCTACAACATTTGTCCTTTTCTGACTGACTAAATTCACTCAGCATAATGCCTTCCAAATTCCTCCATGTTATAAGAGGTTTCACGGATTCATCGTTTTTCTTTATCATTGCATAGTATTCCATTGTGTGAATATACCATACTTTGTTTATCCATTTGTCTGTTGATAGGCATCTAGGTTGTTTCCATCTTTTTGCTATTGTGAACAGTGCTGCAGTGAACATAAGTGTGCATATATCTATTCATGTGATGGCTCTTATTTCTCTAGGATATATTCCAAGGAGTAGGATTGCTGGATCGTATGGTACTTCTATTTCAAGCTTTTTAAGGAAGCCAAATTGATTTCCAAAGTGGTTGTACTATTTTACATTCCCACTAATACTGTATAAGTGTTTCAGTCTCTCCACAACCTCTCCAACATTTATTATTTTGTATTTTTTGATTAATACTAGCCTTATTGGGGTGAGATGGTGTCTCATTGTAGTTTTGATTTGATTTCCCTAATGGCTAAAGATCATGAGCATTTCCTCATGTGTCTGTTAGCCACCTGAATGTCTTCTTTGGTGAAATGCCTGTTCATATCCTTTGCCCATTTTTTAATTGGGTTGTCTTTTTGTTGTTGAGGTTTTACAGTATCTTGTAGATTTTAGAGATTAGATGCTGATTTGTTGTAGCCAAAAAATTTTTCCCAATCTGTAGGTTATCTTTTTACTCTTTTGGTGATGAGCATAAGTGTTTGATTTTTAGAAGTCCCAGTTACCTAGTTTCTCTTCGAGTGTTTGCGCATTGTTACTAATGGTTTGTATTCTGTTTATGCCATGTATTAGGACTCCTAGCCTTGTCCCTATTTTTTCTTCCATGATCTTTATCCTTTTCAATTTTATATTTAGGTCCTTGATCGATTTTGAGTTTGTTTTTGTACATGGTGTGAGGTATGGGTCTTATTTCATTTTTTTGCAGATGGATATCCAATTATACCCACACCATTTGTTAAAGAGACTATCTTTTCCCCAATTAACGGACTTTGGGCCTTTGTCAAATATCAGGTGCTCATAGGTGGATGAATTTATGTCCGGATTCTCAATTCTGTTCCATTGGTCTATATATCTGTTGTTGTACCAGTACCAGGCTGTTTTGACTATTGTGGCAGTATAATAGGTTCTAAAATCAGGTAGTGTGAGGCCTCCGACTTTATTCTTCTTCTTGAGTAATGCTTTACTTATTCGAGGCCTCTTCCCTTTCCATAAGAAGTTGGTGATTTGTTTCTCCATCTCCTTAAAAAATGCCAGTGGAATTTGGATTGGGATTGCATTGTATCTGTAGGTTGCTTTGGGTAAAGTTGACATTTTCACAATGTTGAGTCTTTCTATCCATGAGTAAGGTATGTGTTTCCACTTACACAGGTCTCTTTTGGTTTTTTGCAGTAGTGTCTTATAGTTTTCATTGTTCAGGTCTTTTACATTTCTGGTTAGATTTATTCCTACGTATTTTATCTTCTTGGGGGCTATTGTAAATGATATTGATTTGGTGATTTCCTCTTCGAAGTTCTCTTTGTTGGTGTAGAGGAATCCATCTGATTTTTATATATTTGTCTTGTATCCTGATACTTTGCTAAAATCTTCTATTATTAGTTCCAGTAGTTTTCTTGTGGATTCTTTGGGGTTTTCTCTGTATAAGATCATATCATCTGCAAATAGAGATATTTTTACTTCTTTCTTATCAATTTGGATGCCCTTTATTTCTTTCTCTAGCCTAATTGCTCTGGTGAGGACATCCAGCACACTGTTGAATAAGAGTGGTGATAAAGGGCATCCTTGTCTGGTTCGTGTTCTCAAGGGTAATGCTTTCAGAGTCTCTCCCTTTAGGATGATGTTGGCTGTTGGCTTTGCGTAAATGCCCTTAATTATGTTGAGGAACTCCCCTTCTATTCTTTTTGCTGAGACTTTTTAATGTGAATGGGTGTTGGACTTTGTCAAATGCCTTTTCTGCATCAATTGATAAGATCATGTGGTTCTTGTCTTTTGTTTTATTAATGTGATGGATTACATTGATTGTTTTTCTAATGTTGAACCATCCCAGCATAGCTGGTTTGAATCCCACTTGATCATGGTGATTTATTTTTTTGATATGTTGTTGAATTCTAGTAGCTAGAGTTTTGTTGAGGATTTTTGGGTCTATGTTCATGAGGGATGTTGGTCTGTAATTAGCTTTTTTTGTGGTGTCTTTACCTGGTTTTGGTATCAGATTATGCTGGCTTCATAGAATGAGTTTGGGAGTATTCCATCCTTTTCTATGCTCTGAAATACCTTTAGTAGTAGCAGTGTTAACTCTTCTCTGAAAGTTTGGTAGAACTCTCCAGTGAAGCTTTCAGGGCAGGGGCTTTTTTATGTTGGGAGTTTTTTAATTACCTTTTCAGTCTCTTTTGTTACAGGTTTATTTAGTTATTCTACTTCTGTTTGTGTTAGTTTAGGTAAGTAGTGAGTTTCTAGAAATTTGTCCATTTCCTCTAGGTTTTCAAATTTGTTAGAGTACAGTTTTTCATAGTATTCTGTTACGATTTTTTTAATTTCTTTTGGGTCTGTTGTGATATCACCCATCTCATTTCTTATTCCAGTTATTTGCTTCTTCTCCTGTTTTTTTTCTGTCAGTTTGGCCAGTGGTTTATTGGTTTTGTTGATCTTTTTAAAGAACCAGCTTTTGGTCTTGTTAACTCTTTCAGTTGTTTTTCTATTCTCTATTTCATTTATTTCTGCTCTAATTCTTAATATTTCCTTTTTTTTTGGTGCCCGAGGGCCTCTTTCACAGCTCTTTCAACTTGTTCAAGTTGTAGGGTTAATGTTTTAATTTTGACCCTTTCTTCTTTTTGGATGTGTGCATTTATTGCTATAAACTGACCTCTGAGCCCTGCTTTTGCTGTGTCCCAAAGGTTCTACTAGGATGTGTTTTCATTCTCATTTGATTCTGTGAGTTTCTTTATTCCATTCTTAATTTCTTCTATAACCCAGTAGTTTTTGAGCAAGGTGTTGTTCAGTTTCCATGTGTTTGATTTGTTTTCCTTGCTTTTTGTGTTGTTGATTTCCACTTCTATGGCTTTATGGTCAGAAAAGATGCTTTGTAATATTTTGATGCTTTGGATTCAGTTAAGGCTTGCTATGTGGTCTATTCTGGAGAATGTTCCATGTATGCTGGAAAAGAAAGTATACTTGGCTGCTGTTGGATGGCATGTTCTATATATATCTGTGAGATCAAGTTGGTTGATTGTGGCATTTAGATCTTCCGTGTCTTCATTGAGCTTCTTTCTGGATGTTCTGTCCTTCACTGAAAGTGGTATGTCGAAGTCGCCTACTATTATTGTGGAGCTATCTCTCTTTTCAATGCTGTTAGAGTTTATTTTATGTATTTTGGAGCCCTGTCATTGGGTGCATAAATATTTATTATGGTTATATCCTCTGATGTATTGACCCTTAATCGTTATATAGTGTCCTTCCTTATCCTTTGTGGTGGATTTTAAGTTAATGTTTATTTTGTTAGAGATTAATATTGCCACTCCTGCTCTTTTTTAGTGTTGTTTGCTTGATGTATGTTTTTCCATCCTTTGAGTTTTAGTTTGTGTCTTTAAGGTGCATCTCTTATAAGCAGCATATAGACGGATTGTGTTTTTTTATCCATTCTGCCACTCTGTCTCTTTACTGGTGCGTTTAGTCCATTTACGTTCAGCATAATTATTGATAGGTATGAGTCTAGTGCTGTCATTTTGATGTCTTTTTTGTGTGTTGTTCACAATTTCTTTGTTCCACTTAATTTTCTGTGTTTAGTAGTTTTTCTTTATGTATTTTCTTTTCATCTTTTTCATTGTTGTTGATTTTGTATTTGCTGAGTCTTTTATGTTTTTCATTTTGATGTATAGGATTGTTTAGTTTCCTTTGTGATAACCTTAATATTAACCCCTATTTTTCTAAGTGTAAACCACTCTTTTATTTCTTCATGTGCCTTGACTTCCTCTCTGTGTGAAAGATCTATGACTACATTTTTTAGCTCCTCTTTCTTGTTTTAATGTTGTCATCTTTTGCATATGGACATCTCGGTTTCCCTGTTTTCAGTGTTTTAGCTTTATTTTTGTGACTTCCCTATCTGGGTTGATATCTGGTTGCTCTGTCCTGTGTTCTAGTCTTGAGATGTTATCTGATGTTACTGATTTTCTAACTGGAGGACTCCCTTTAGTATTTCTAGTGATTTTGGTTTGGTTTTTATAAGTTCCCTAAACTTCTGTTTATCTGGAAATGCCGTAATTTCACTATCATATTTGAGAGACAGTTTTGCTGGATATATCATTCTTGCATGGCAATTTTTTTCCTTCAAGGCCTTATATATGTCATCCTATTACCTTCTTGCCTGCATGGTTTCTGCTGAGTAGTCTGAGCTTATTGACTCTTCTTTGTAGATGACTTTTCATTTATCCCTAGCCACTCATAAAATTCTCTTTTTATCTTTGGTTTTGGCAAGTTTGATTATAATATGTCTTGGTGACTTTCTTTTGGGATCTACCTTATGTGGGGTTCGATGAGCATCTTGGGTAGATATCTTCTCATCTTTCACTATATCAGGGAAGTTTTCTGCCAACAAATCTTCCACAGTTCTCTCTGTATTCTCTGTTATCCCCCCTGTTCTGGTACTCCAGTCGCTCATAGGTTATTCTTCTTAATAGAGTGGCACATAATTCTTAGGGTTTCTTCATTTTTTTGAGTTCTTTTATCTCATTTTTCCTCAAATAAGTTGGTGTCAAGTGCTTTATCTTCAGTCTCACTAATCCTGACTTCCATTGCCTCAGTTCTGCTCCTATGACTTTCTCGTCTAATTCTGACATTTTATTGTTAATCTCCTGGATTTCTGATTGCTTTCTCTCTGTGGATTCTTGCAGCCTGTTAAGTTTGTCATCATGCTCTTCTCTAATCTTTTGTTCCTCTGTTGCTTTGTTTGTGTGTTCCTTGGCTTTTCTGTATTTTGGCTGATCTCCTTCCTGATCCCTTGAAGAGTTCTGTATATTTTGTAGTTTACCTCCAGTAATTCCAAGAAGTTCTCTTCCTCCGGAAATGTCTTGATTCTTTGTTTTGGGAGCTTGCTGAAGCCATCATGGTATGCCTCTTTGTGTGATTTGATATTAACTGTTGTCTCCGAACCATCAATAAGTTATTTATTTATTTCATGTTTGCTTACTGTGTCCTAGCTTCTTGTTTGGTTTTGATAAGCCCAAATAGGCTGCTCGTGTGTGCTAATTTGATTATTGACGACTTTGAAGCTCTAACATCCTGTCATCAGTTGGTTAGATCTGTTACTGGGTATGTAAGCCCAGGAGTTTGTTTACTTTTCTTATATGGGTTCAGCTCAGGTGTCCAGGTAGTCAGTCACCAAGTGTGTGGTTCAAGCTTTCACGTACAGTCTTAGGCAGGGGTGATTGGCGTAGGCACAGTTATCTGACTGCGGTAGGGGGCCACACGCTGAGCAAGACAAGGGGCTGAAGGCTGCCCCTGAGTGTCTTGGAGGAAAACATGTCCCTGTACCCTACAGCGTGTAGGTGAGTGGGTTTTACAGCTGGACTATGGGCACCCAGTGCTGTTGGCTGTAAGGACTGGGAGGCACCACTTATTCTTGGACCTCTGTCACGGGTGGCTAGGTGGCATGGGTGGAGCCACCAGTCCTCAGGCCCCTGATGTGGGTAGATGAGGACCCTGCTTAATGTGCAGAGCAGTGTCAAATGTAACAAACCTGCCACTTCACCATATAGCTGATACAGTTGAAATTAGGCTTCAGATATGTACCCTGTTGTACTGTGGCACTGAGGGCCTATGCTGTTGAAATAGGCCTGCACAGGTCTGTGCAGAGGTGAAAGGCATTCAAAGTCCATGGACCCCTTATGCCTGTGCTTTTGCAAAGGAGCTGTGCCTACCATGAGTTCCTGGCTTAGGGGAGCTGGCAGATTATTTTCTCCTGTTTGTTAATTTGTTCCCTCTTCAAGACCAGGAGAATGGCTCAGGGTATGTGAAGGGTCCTACTTCTGGCACAGGGGACTCAGCAATTGCTGAAGCCAGACTCAACCCGGTATAGAGCGGGGAGGGGGCAGGTAAATGGGAGAGAGGTTTTTCCCAAAGGGGGTGTTTTTTGATCCACACAGTAGATCAGATGCATATACTTATCTTTTGCTGATTGAGCGCCACTTTTCACTGGTTCTGGAGGCCCGAGTAGACTCTCTGCTACTCGGTCTCTCCCGACGTGGAAAATGCCTACTGAGTGCCACTGCTTGCCTCACTGCATACACCGGCTGATCTGGCCTGAAGGGTACTGACTCTTGCCGGGTCAGGTCTGGCAGCTCCTTGCTTCTTCCAAATCACTCTACCTCCCCCTGCCACTCAGTCTGATTCCTTGACTTTGCCTTTGATATTACGGGCTCCTAGATTGTCAAATATGATCAATTCACTTGTTTTTTTGGGTCTGTGTTGTAAGAGAGAGCACAGGAAGCATCTGACGACTCCACCTTCTTGGCCCCACCTCTGTGAAGCAGTTTTTAAAGACTGAAAATTTCAGAAATTTGGTGACCTTCTTTTCACTTTAGAAATTATTCTAAATTCATACTTTTTCATTATTGTGGCTTGCTTTTGTGTTAGTCTTGAATTTTAATATTATGAATATATGGTTTAAATGGCAGCACTGTTAATTGTTTTGTTGGTTAGGGTTTATAGTATACACATTTAAGGAATAAAGCTAGAATAAATATCTCCATTTATAGAAAAGTATCTTTTGGATTCCAGAATTGAAACACTTAGCTATACTTATCATAATTTAGTAAACCTGGTGAAATGCATGCTTTAGGGAAAATTCTTTTTGTTGTTTGTCAACCTAGAAAGAAACTCTGTTCTAAATTTTTGCATGGTTTACAAATGTCTTATTTGCCTATGATGAATAACAGTTGCTGAAGAATATCCTCTTTACTGAGTACATGAGGATCCATGTAAAAAGCAGTCCCCTTTCCATTTCCTGTTAGTCAGCCATTTACTGGTGATGTACTTTTTGATGATTTGTAATGTTGCTAATACAGAATACAGCATTCACTCTTTTTTTTAACAGCTCATGCATCTAAGAACACATATACGCGAAGGTACAGTGTATAGCATATTTTTGGATACTGTGATATTCTCCACTCTTCTATTATAATTAGAGGCATTTCCAGTATTTGACAGTTATGAAGAAAAGTTGTGATCAGAGGACCTTTGATGTATAGGTAGGAGATCTCTCTCTTTCTCTTTTTAATATGAAGAGTACATTTTACTTTTGAGATTTAATGTGATATAAGGAAGTAACATCTTTTTAGTGAGAATAAGCTTCAGGTTTTATGTTGAAAGTGTGTTTGTTTATTTCTTTTTACTTATTTTTTAAATAATTTGTTTCTCTGAAAAGAGAAAATGGTTCAATCTGGTGGTGTAGCTATGTCATATGTGACTTTTACCACTGACAGTTTAAATTAAACCAATAACATCAGTAAAGGGAGAATGCTTTTAAAATACGGTGAAACAGTATAAAGGAAATCATTTAATTTCTTGTAGTCTTTTTTTGAAGTCCTTTCAAAACAGTGTGTTATTTGAGATTTTCAACTTGTTTACCTCATGATTTGAAATTTCTTAGTAGAAAGGACCAGCCTGTCATATTTGAGTGATTTTACAAAAATGTTAACTTTCCTAGCTGTCTTTCAGAAAAAATTCAGAATGATGAATCTCTTCTCAGGTTAGGTTTTTAATTTACTTGATTTTGATACTCAAACAGTCATTTAAAGATTATTTTATGATTTTATGTGGCAACACTCAACATGGATGTATGTGTGTATATGTGTGTACGTATGTACATATGTATTTCAACATGTATTTATGAATATACATGCTGTACATACAAATATATATGTAAAAATATCCACAGTCTAACCTATATATGTACGAGTATACTCACATACGCATACGTATCTGCCTGTGTTATCTGCTTGTAAGTTATCGTTTGTTTTTACTGTTGGTGTAGGGTTGTATTTATTATAGTATGTACTGTGGTTGCCTCTTTTTTTTTTTTTCTTGTGTTTGTCTGCTGCCTTGGTGATGCAGTAGTTAAGTGCTCAGCTAACTGAAAGGTTGGTGGTTCGAACCCAGCAGCCACTACATGGGAGAAAGATGTGGCAGCCTGCTCCCATAAAGATTTACGGCCTTGGAAACCCTATAGGGCCATACTACTCTGTCCTAGAGGGGCGCTTTGAGTTGGAATCGACTTGACAGCAGTGGGTTTGGGTTTTGTGTTCCTCTAAGTGTCTTTCTTTGCCTTGGTCAAGTTGTGCTGATTTCCTCTGTGTTGTGTATTGTCTTTCCCTTCACCAAAGTTAACACTTGTCTACTCTCTAGTTACTGGAGAGTATATAACATTTTGACATAAAGGGCTCAGGGAAGGATATCTTATGGAACTAACTCTTGTGCTGAGATCTGAGGAGGAGAGCAGGCATTAACTAAGTGACGAAGGAAGGAAAGGGCATTTCAGGCAAAGGGTATATAACTTGTGCAAAAGTCCTATGGAAGAAGAGAGCATATCAGGTTTAAAGAACTGAAAGATGGTCAATATGGCTGGCATAGACAGCGAGTAGGGGTATGATACAAGATGAAATAAGTAGATAAGGGTGAAATCATTAAGAGCTTGGAGGACTTCTTTTGGAGTTTTATCTTCATCCAAAGACCAAAAGCAAACCATGTAATCATTTAAGGAGAGCAGTGACGTTATAAGATTTATATCTTGAAAAGATCACTCTGGCTGCAATGTGGAGGACAAATCTGGGGTAGGGTTGGAGGAACCAGAGTGAGCCACAGTGGACTAGTTAAGAGATTATCTCACTAGTCCTAGGAGTTGCTTGACTAGAGTCATGGTTGTAGAAGAGAAAAGGAGTAGACAGATTATCTGTCTGAGGGGGTGGTGATTTCTCTGCCCAGGTGATTCTTTTTCCCACCCTTTAAAAAAAGCTGTAGTGATACAGAGTCGCTATGAGTCAGAATTGACTTCACAGCTACGGGTTTAGTTTGTTTGTTTTTTTGATATAAAATATAAAGTATTGCTCTGTGATGAAATTAATCACGCTTTTGTTATAGATGATATTCTTGATAACATGTTGCTATTCATTTAATATGAAGAATTTTTCATAAAATATAGATTCATTACTTCTCACTCATAGAGATAGGCATGTTGATTATATAAAATTTTAAAAAACAAAGATACGTTTTACAGCTACAGACCTAAAGGAACAATGTTGGAACTGAAATTATATAGTTGTGCCAGAACCCTCTTTGTAGGAACGATGTGAATTCCTCCACTACTTAGTGTATGTTCCTCATGAGGAAGGTTCACCTTCAACATTTCAGTTTTGACAGGAATTATAGGACCTGGTTATAACATTTAATAAATAACAAAGGAAGCAAACATGCATGGTTTTAATTGGCTACAACCTAGAAATGCTTCAGGATACTGAAACTATTTGAAAAATATGTGTTCTCATGGAGGAAGTTAGTAACTCATTTTTGGTCAAGTGATAAAGTAAGTGTTTTAGTCTTCCAACTACAATGGCAGGAAAAATATAAGAATATTATTTTTTTTTTTTTACTGTCTAAGAAATATTTTTTAATGCATCAAAGAACTGACATTTTATAAGACATACTCAAAGGCTAAACAGTAAATGAAAGCTGAAATCAGCGCTGAGAGACTTATTTTTGCCTTGAGAACATTTACTGATGAGTGAGTGTGCGCCTAGGATTTCATTGCCTTGCCAGATACAGAGGATAAGAGATTAAACTCAGTCTATTAGGAGGCTTCCCACCAAGTATCTGCACCCTCCACCCCACCCCCTGCCAACTGAAAGGAAATTTGCCTATCCCAAATTTTGACAGTGAGTTGAAGTGAGGGAGTTGAAAGTGGATTACTTTCTGATATTTTGTATTCACAACCTGGTCTTTATGTAGGGTTTCTGAGAATAGAGTTTAATGCTGGCCAATAGTCAACTCCAGGCACTTGGCAGAAGCAAATGTGTATCTTCTCTGATGGACCCCATCTTAAACCAAGGCCTTCAATAATCCCCATAGATAAAGTATCAGGAAATATGATCTCACAGTCAAAAATTATATGACTCAGAAAGAAAAAAGGTATTGAAAACAAGGAATGGCCAAAACAACAGCAGAATTGGATTCCCATTGACTGCAGGTTTTAAAATTATTAAATGCAGAATTTAAAATCAATTATATTTAGCAAAATAAAGAAGGTTTTAAAATATAATAATAATGACATTATGATGGCTAGCATTTTGTGGTACTTCATATGAACCTTTGCACTGTTCTGAGTACTTTATACATGTTAATTCAGTTAATCCTTATAACAACTCTATGAAGTAGAGACTATTATTATCTCCTTTCACAGGTGACGGAACTGAAGTACGGAATGGTTAAGTAACTTGACCATGGTTTTAAGTGGTGAAGCCAGGATTTTAGCCAGGCAGCTTGTATCCTGAATTCATGCTTTTAACCATTTTGCTATACTGCTTATGAGAAAGAAAATGAGACTATGAAAAATTACCAAAAGCTTTGGGGGTGGGGAGAGACTTCTAGAAATGAAAATTTTAAAGTACAGTGGACAGGTTTAACAGTACATTAGACTTAGGGAATTAGTGAGCTAGAAGATGATCTGAAAAATAACTGAAATAGAGAGGGTGGAAAATATGAAAGAAGAAAAGAAATTTGGAAAATTGTGGCAGAGATTGCTAGTTTTCCCTGATACCTTCCTTTTTCCTTCTAAGTAATGAATGTATTGGTTGGATGCTTTGCTGTCCAGCTAAAGCTTCCATTTCACTGCCTTCCTAATAATGAGTTTGACAGTGTGACTAGGTTTTAACAATTTGGGATGCAAGTGGAACTTATGATGGCAACTTTTAGATCATGCCCATGAGAGGAAAGGGGTATGCCCCTTCCGTCCTTCCCATGGACTGGAATGTGGACATGGTAGTGAGCTATTTTTAACTATGTGGAAGAGGGCAATACTCTACGATGACAGAGCAAGAAGATGTAAGAGGTCGGCTCCCTGAAACTGCTAAGCTGCCAAACCAACCTTGGACTGTCCATTCAGACTATTTGGTTAGATAGAGGTTGGGGGAGAAACTTGAATTTTGTTTAAGCCACTTTGGGGTCTCTTATTACAGCAGCCTAGCCTGTATCCAAACTAATGCCAAAAGAGTGTGAGAAGGTCTAACAGTTGTCTAAGCAGAATTTCAGAGGTGAAGAAAAATCAAGTAACAATAATATTTGAGAAGATTACAATGGAGGATTTTCAATACTGCAGAAAGACACAAATTCGAGAAGTCAGATAAATTCTAAGCTGGATAAATAAAAATCTAAACCTAGATATGCCATACTTAAATGTTCGGGCAATCAGAGATGAACCACAGATCTTAAAAATAGCCAGAGAGAAGACTGATTACTTTCAAATGTTCTGCACTTAGACTAACAGCATACTTATTTAAAGCAAAAATGAAAGCCAGAAGACAATAGAATAGTAACTTCAGTGTGCTGAGGGTAAAAAACTATTAAACTTAGCTAAAATATCGTTTCAGATTGAAGGTAACATAGAGCGGATTTCACACAAATAAAAACTGGGAAATTTTATCACTAGTTGAACATCAGTTGGTTCAAAAATTCCAAAAGATGTACTTTAAGTAGACGTGATTCCTGATGGCGAGTCTAAGATATTAATTGTAAAAGAAGAAAGTGTGAAAATTAATGAGTCAGGTATACAATTTAAGTTAGAAAAAGAACAGAATAAATCAAAGAAAGGAAGGAAATAATAAACATAAAAGCAGAAATGAAAGAAACACAAAGCAGACCTACAATGAAGGATCAGCAAAGCCGAAGTTAATTCTGAAAAAAAGACTAATAAAATTTATATGCAAACTTGATAAGATTGACTGAAAGAAAAAGAGAGAAGGCACAAATAAACGATATGAAAAGATAACGTGACTACAGATGATACAGAAGTTATTAGAGAGGGAAATATATATATACATCAACACATTTTTGTTCAGGGTGTAAATTCAAATGGTAGATTATTGCAGCTGTTGCCATAATGGTATATTAAATCTTTCAAGATTGCTTGTCAAACTTGCATAAAATTTTAACCCTAAGTAAGAAGGTTGAATTAAATATTTTAATCCTTGTACTTTTGGAGAATTTCATGGGTGCAGTAAGTGGGACAACTGTCTCAGTCACACTTTACCAGATATTTTGGTAAAGATTTATTTGGGGATAATGATGGATAAATTTCTTTAATACAGTAGAATTTGTTGCTTTTTAATATATAAGGAGGAAGTGGGGGACGTTTCTTCTAGTGAGGAAATGCAGTGAACCTGAGAAGTTGTAGAAACCTTGTGCCTTTAAAGGTGTTTTTTTTTTAAAAACTGTTACTGTTAAAGTTCCGAGAAGTGATGGCACAGCACTGAGCATGATCTATAATTTAATATTTTCTTTCTTTTTTCTAAAAAATACTGCCACCAGCCCTGTTACCTATTTCCACTGTTCAGCTGATCTAATCTAAACAACATGCTTAGTGAAAATATTGATTTACCAGGACAATCTCCACATTTTCTGGAGGACCAGAAACAAATAGTGGTAGCAGCTTGTGGATAGGCACTTTGAGGCACACTGCTCTAAACCACTACATTAAAAGAAAGTCCTAGCTAGGTTCACAGCCACCGCAGGCCTAGAGAGCAATTGGTAGAGATTACAGCAGGAAAGCAGAAAGCTCCTGAAGGATTTTTCTTTTTTGTGGGTGAGGGTAGGGGGTGATGAAACTGATAGATTATCTGGAAAGTTTGACTGGATGGAAAATTATGTTGATATGTGATTCTAGAATAAACACAAATCATACAAAAAAGGAAACGTAATACACTATTGTGTGTTAAGAGAGCTAACATTCTTATGTATCATAATAGCAATATCTAAAACTAAAAACCAAGAGATAGGAGTATAAACAGCTTATTTAGAAGTATGACAGAAAACAGTAAAAGAAACATCTGAAGGTTTAAAATAATCTAGAGGCCTGTTACCATTTTTGTTTTTTGTGAATTGTTTGTCCTCAAGGCAGGATTTTTTTTTTCCCTTCCTGATTGTGTCAGTGTAGTGTATTCTTGGTTATCAAAATACTCAGCTTTGAGACTTTGAATTGATAAATATTCATGATGTGTGAAAAAGCATGATCTATACTGTGTGACCTCAACCACCTAAAAATGTATGCTCAGTTGTGTATGCATACTAGAATGTAGAAGGATATGTCAAACTAATCAAATCATCAAAATATTTTGGATACCTTTTGTGTTCTTTGCTTTTCAGTTTTCTATAATGCCCGTATTTTAAAAGTTTAAAAAGAAAAAATACATGTTATTTTAAAAACCTGCATGGAGTCCCCATTGCTTGTAGAATAAAGTTAGCTTGTCCACACCTCAAAAAAAAAAAAAAAAAAGTATATTAAGGGAATATAGTGGCTGCTTTTTTTGTTATAAGCCGTTTTAGCACTATCAGCACGTTTTGAGAGAAAGAGAATGAGAGCTGAAACTTGCAGAGGAGACCAGAATAATAACTGAATTTGAAACTTTATAATTTGATAAATGACGTAGGACTGTTTACTGAAAAAGAGAATACTTGGGGGAAATAACTGTCTTCAGATATTTGATGGAGTGTAGGATGGAAAAGGAATTCTTTTTATTTTATTTAGCATCAAAGGGCAGAATTGAGACTCAGTAAGTAAGTAGCCACTACAAAGAAACATCATACATACCATAGTGTAAAGAACTTCTAACAATTATATTACCCAGAAATGGAATGTACTTTTTGTGAGGGTAGCGCTCAAAGGGCTAATAGACCATATCTAAAGATGTTTTTAGAGTAGATTGCCTCAAAAGAAAGTACTTATTGTAGTTCCACCATTCTGTTGTTGAAGTCTGACCGGTATAGAAAACAAGAAAAGCCAAAAGAAGCTATTAGTATATATGTTATGAGATTTGCTACATGTAAATTAAATCTATTGTTTTAAGCTCTGTACTTTTCATTAGAGACTTTTCATAAAAAAGCGTTTATCTTCATTTGTGGTTTGAAGAATTAGGATTTAGGAGGATTTCTATTTATTGTATTGTGACAACTCATCTGTTTGTTCTTATTCCTGCTATCTTTTGTTTACCATTTTTACCTATTGTCTCTTTATTTTTTATTTCTACCTTTGGTTGAATTGATCAAGTTATTTCCCCATTTTTCCTGTAGTGATTTTTGTTATGTATTTCTAATCTAGTCATTGGCATTAACATTTTTCACACATTCAGATTTATAATTTTTCAATGCATAGAGAGAGAAATTCAGTCTCTTTATCTTCTCCCCAAGCAAGAGAAAAACATTAACATGCCTTTACTTCCCTCACCTAACTCCTTCCAAACCAAAATGTTGAGAAAATCAGGGATTTTTATTTCCAGATTTTTGAACATATTAATGATGATAATTAGATTTCTAACCACAATTTTTACTAATTTTTTTCTTGCCATACTCTCGTTCTTACCCTTTCTCTTTCTTGTATTATTTTCCTTTATTTGTTAGAGCACCAGCTCCAGTAATTTTTGATATGTTATATTTTCATTACTGTTTAGTTCAAAATGTTTACTAATTTCCATCTTGATTTCTTCTTTGACCCATATGTTATTTAGAATTGCATTGTTTAATTTACGAACATTTGGGGATATATAGTTATATTTTTGTATTGATTTCTGATTTAATTGCATTGTGGTTAGAAAGAGCCCTGATGGTGCAGTGGTTAAGAGCTCAGCTACTAACCAAAAGGTCAGCAGTCCAAATCCACCAGCCGCTCCCTGGAAACCCTATGGGGTAGTTCTACTCTGTCCTATGGGGTCACTATTAGTTGGAATCAACTCAACAGCAACGGGTTGTTGTTGTCGTTATGGTTAGAAAATACACTCTGTATGATTTCTGTTACTCAAAATTTGTTGAGACTTGATTTATGGCCCAGCCTGGTCTATTCTGGTAAATGATCCATGGTCACTTGGAAAGAATATGTAATTTGCAGTTGTTGGGTGTACTGTTCTATGAATGTCTATTAGGTCAAGTTGCTTCATTTTGTTTTTCAAATCTCCTGTGTATACTCACTGATTATATTCTTCTTCTGTGAGTTACTGAGAGAGACATGTTAAAATCTAATCATAATTGTGTATTTGCCTGGTTTTCCATTTAGTTCTGTCAACTTTTGCTTTATTTACATTTTTATTTTTTCCTATTTATATTTGGGTTTAAGTCTGGCATCTTTCCACTTGTTTTCAACCTATCCATCTGTTCTTTGTTTTTTTTAATTCTTTTCTTTCTCCCCTCTGTTTTTAGTTTAGTTGTTTTTAGCTGCGTGTCAAACTGTCCCAAAATGTAGTGGCTTAAAACAATAACCATATATTATTGCTCATAGATTAGGGAGCATCACAGCTGGTTAGATCTGACCTATGACCTCTTAGGATGCTGCAGTCAGATGATGGCTGTGCTGGGATCATCTTGAAGGCTTTTTCACTCACAGCTGGGCCTCCCTCAGGTATCTCTGTCTATCTCTGCAGTCTCTCCAAAGTGGTGGCTTCAGGGCAGCCAAACTTCTCATATGACGGCTCAGGGCTCCAAAGCTGTATATCCCAGAATAGAGATCCAGGAGTAATCGCTAGCACCTTTTCTAACCCCACTTCAGAAGTCAGATGGTATTCTGCTTTATTCTCTTTGTTGGAGTTTCTGGATGGTGCAACGGTTAACACGTTCAGCTGCTTACCGAAAGGCTGGTGGTGCCAGTCCATTCAGAGGCGCCTCAGAAGGAAGACCTGGCGATCTACTTCCAAAAAATCAGCCATTGAAAACCTTATGGAGTACAGTGCTACGCTGACACACATAGGGGTCACCACAAGTCAAAATTACTATATGGCAACTGGTTTCTTTGGGTTTTTTATTCTGTTTCTAAGCACACACCACCCCCTCCCCCCCTAGTCAAAGGAAGGGGAATACATTTTTCCTTTCTAGAAGCTTTTAGAATTTGAGTGGTTGGAAATTTAACTATACTCTGTTCAGTTGCGGATCTTTTATTTTTCGTTATGATTGGCATTCATTGGGCCCTTTGAATCTGAAGATTCCTAACTTTCTTAATTTACTTCTGGAAATTTTCTTCTATTATGTCTTTGGTTTCTCTGTTCTTTCTAGACTTCTTGTCAAATAGCTGTTGGAACTTTTGGATCTATCCTCCTTTCCTCTTGTCTTTGATACTTTCCATTGCTCTGTCCTTTTGTTCTGCACTCCAGTAGACTCTGAGTTCAGTATATTGGTTCACAAACTTGCTCTTCAGCTATGCATTTTTCTCTTCAGCCCATCTACTGATGGGCTTTTACTTTTATTTTGATGGTTATATTTTTATTTCCTAAATCTCCAGTGTATCTTTTACATAGACTTGATAACTTCAAGAGTCTCTTTAAGGATATTACATTTACTTTACATTCTTTTATAGACCCTGTTACCTTTGTTTTCTTTGTTTTTGTTCTTCTTTTTGTTGAATTTTTTACCTTTGTTCAAATTGTTTTCTTGAGATCTGTGATTGTTAATTTGAGAATTCCTGTTGGCCTCTTGTATTTACAGGAGCTTATCTTCTCTCATTGTGAGAAGCAGGGGAAGCAGTAGAAATTGCTGTTACGCTGGGTGTGCCTGGTTTTAGAGTGTGACAACTAATTTATAAAATTCATTTACAAGTAGATTATGTCTGGTCACTTTCTATATACATCCTTCCCCCAAAGAACTAGTTTTGAGAGGACTGGGAAGAACAAGAGGAAAAAGAATCAAGGAAAGAGGGCTCTCAGTGATAATAATTATCTGAATTCATACCAAAAAAGTTTAATTTCCGTTGTGATATACTGTGAGGAACATCGTTCTTTATTTTAGAAAATTAAAGCTTACTTTGATTTCTGTATTTATTGTCTTCCCACAACAAGCAGATTGTGATCAATTTTAAAATATTTATGGCTTCTTTACCCCTGTTTATTTATTTAAATATAACCAGCAGTATAACTGCTTGTTAAGAAACTGCCTTTAGTGTTCCTTAATATTAAAAAAAATTTCTTCCAAATTTCTCTTCACAACTAAATTTCCTTTAATGACTTTTTTTTTTGCAGGTTCAGTTGTGTAGAAAATAATTCTTCCTGTAATTCATTAGTTTGCATATTTAAAAAATACAGAAATGTTAAAGCAGGATCAATTTGCTTCGGAAAGACAATCAACTTATGTTAATTTTGTGAAAGTTAGAAGTAGTTTTGTTGAAGGAAGAATGAACAAATTGTTATATTATAACATGAACTATGATATTAGGGGCCCAAAATTGACTTAATTTAAATGTAATGTAATGTTTATTCCTGTCCTCCTTATTTGTCAAGGAACCTTGACCAGAGTGAGAAATTTTCTGGTGCTGTGTTGTGAGAACAGGGCACAAGAGATTTCCATAAAAAGGCATAGGATTTGCTTGGAAGAACATAGTGGTTTTCTAACTTGGCAGTAATGAGTTAGAGCTACCCTGCTTTAGAAAGAAAATACTAACCCACAGTATTCCTTTTTGGGTTTGTGTGTGTGTTTTCTGGTATGAGCTATTTTATTCTTGTACTTGCATGTGTGCACACGTGCATACATTCGTAACACATGGTGTTTGTTAGGTGTAAAGAAAACAATTTTCTATGCATACAGTATGTGAAAAATGTCTTTTGAACTTAAATATCTTACCACTTGAGTTGAGGAGCAGGGGCCAAAAATTTTACTGTTGCTGAATACCCAAAATAATTTGGCCATGTCTGAGTACTTTCCCCAAATTCTATTGCCCTAGAAGAGCTGGAGACATTTGAGGAGTATAAGTGAGCCTTGATATATTAGTATTTCCTCTTGAAAGATAAAAATTTTTAGATTAGAGAGGATGACTTCATATCTTCTTTAGAACGATAGGAATCCTCAGACTGAGAATCACTGGAGGCCTGGAAAGGGGGTTAGGGATATGGCAGTCTGTCTATATAAAATATATTATCTTGTGTTTAACTGTCAGTATACCCCGACCCCCACCCATGGAAGTGAGGGAATGACCTGACACAGGTAGAAGCATAAGATGCCTAGTGTTCCCACAAAATTTTTTTTCCACCTCACTTTTTCCTCTGTTTCCCTGTTCAGCCTAGGGTTCAGTTTTTAGCTTTCTTCTCTTTTCACCGTATCCATTCTTCTTGGTTAATATCATCTACTACCATGGTTTCAACTACTGTCTTTTATAACAGTGACTCCTAAGTCTGTACCTCTAGTCCATTTGTTTCTACCAAGCTTTCAGACTTGGATTTTTAAATATGTATCAGATATCTCTACCTCGTTTCCCATAGAAATCTCAAACTTAATTTTTGACAGAAAGTATTATCTTTCTTTTCAACCTCCGTTTGTACTTCCTGTCTTAATTGAAGGTATGCTACAAGCCACTTACTTGTTCAAGCTAGATATCTAGAAGTTATCCTTGACTCTTCTCCATTCCCCTTAATAATAACCCTTAATAAGTTACAGAGTCTTGTCAATTTTATCTTCAGAAAAACACCATCTCCTCTTCAACCCTAGTGCTACTATACAGGCCTATGTTATTTCCCAACTGAACCGTTGTGGTAGCTTCCTATTTCGCCTGCCTCTAATCTTTCCATCCTTCAGTCCATTTTATATACTGTCAGTGGGCATCTTTCTGAAACATAAATCTAACCATATTACCTTCTTAAAAATTATTGTTTTTCCCCATTACTTGCTAGATAAATTGTAAACTCTTTAACATGGCAAATAAACTTTGCAAACATAACCCAGTCTCCATACCCAGTGTCCTCTTCTATACCTTTTTTTTAAACCCTGTGTTCTAGCCACACTGGATTTTAGTTGGTATTCCCTGGATCTCTGCTGTATTTAATGCTTTAGTGCATTTGCTCAAGCTGTTTCCTCTACTTGGAATGCTCTTGCAGATGTGCGTGGAACATTTCTATTCAGTTTTTGACTTAGCTCCTCTGTTCCTTCTGTTGAAAAACCATCCTGGATTCTCCTTCTGTTCCTCCATCCCTCTCTAACTGTTTAATCATATCTCTGTAAAACTCTGTTCACATCATATTACAGCTTTTTCCCCCCGGTACTCTATGAACTCCTTGAGAATGGGAACCATATATTTTTCATTTTTGTGTCCCTAGCACCTGGTGTACGCCTGTACCTGGGAGATACTTTGTAAATGTTTGCTTCAGAGTAAGAATCATACTTACCATCATGTCTGCTGCATAGTCTGCTATGTATGTAATTGGTGTTCTGAAAAATTTCCTGCTTTTTCCTGTTGAATTTTCCTAAATGAATTGTTAAGTTATAACTTACATAAAATAAAATGCACCTATTTTTTTATTTTTATTATACTTTTTTTCTCTTTTTTTAATTGTACTTAGATGAAGGTTTACAGAACAAACTAGCTTCTCGTTAAACAGTTAGTACACATATTGTTTTATGACAGTGGTTAACAACCCCAAGACATGTCAACGCTCTCCTTTCTTGGCCTTGGGTTCCCTTTACCAGCTTTCCTGTCCCCTCCTGCCTTCTAGTCCTTGTCCCTGGACTGGTATGGTCCCTTTAGTCTTGTTGTGTTTTATGGGCCTGTCTGATCTTTGGCTGAAGGGTGAACCTCGGGAGTGACTTCATTACTGAGCTAAAAGGGTGTCCGGGGGCCATGCTCTCAGGGTTACTCCAGTCTCTGTCAGGCCAGTAAGTCTGATCTTTTTTTGTTAGAATTTATGTCTACGTTTTTCTCCAGCTCTGTCTGGGACCCTCTATTGTGATCCCTGTCAGAGCAGTCAGTAGTGGTAGCCGGGCACCATCTAGTTGTACTGGACTCAGTCTGGTGGAGGCCATGGTAGTTGTGGTCCATTAGTCCTTTGGACTAATCTTTCCCTTGTATCTTTAGTTTTCTTCCTTCTCCCTTGCTCCCAAAGGGGTGAGACCAGTGGAGTATCTTAGATGGCTGCTCACAGGCTTTTAAGACCACAGACGCTACTCACCAAAATAGAATGTAGAACATTTTCTTTATAAACTATGTTATGCCAGTTGAGCTAGATGTTCCCCGAGACCATGGTTCCCACATCCCTCAGCCCAGCAATTCAGTCCCTCAGGGAGTTTGGATGAAAATGCACCTATTTTTAAGCATACAGTTCAGTAAATTTTGATAAATGTGTACACCTATGTAATTACCACCACAATCAGGATACAGATCATTTCCATCATCCCAAAAAGTTCCCTTATGCCCCTGTGGAGTCATCACCCCTGCCCCATCACCACTGACCACAGCAGCTTTCTGTCACTGTAAATCACTTTTGTCTTTTCTCAAATTTTGTATAAGTGGAATCATACAGTATTCACTCTTTTATGTCTGGCTCATTTTACTGAGCATATTTTTGAGATTCATCCATGTTGTTGCATCTATCAGTAATTCATTCCACTTTTTATTACTGAGTAGTATTTCACTGATTGGACACACTACAGTTTATCCATTCACCTCTTAAAGGATACATGGGTTGTATCTAGGTTTGGGCTATTATGAACAAAGAGTTGAAGTTCATTTTTTTCATATATATGTATCCAGTTGTTCCAGCTTGATTTGTTGAAGTCTTTTCCACACTAAGTTACTTTCACCCTTGTGTTGTCTATTTCTTTGTAACAAAGTAGCCCAAATCTTAGTGGCTTAAAACAGCAGTAATTATTATCTCAGTTTCTGTGGATCAGGAATTTTTGATTGGCTTGACTAAGAGATCTGATTCATGGTCTCTCATGAGGTTGTAATCTGGATGAAGGCTTGACTGGAACTGCAAGATATGCTTCCTAGATGACTTGCTCATGTGGCTGGCAAGTCAGTGTTGGCTGTTGGTAGGAGGCATCAGTTCTCTTGAGGTGGGCCTTTGAGTGTTCTCCTGATATGGTGGCTGGCTTCCCCCAGAGTGAATGATTCAAGAGACCACAAAATAAACTGCAGTGCCTTTTAGGAACTAGACTTAGAAGTCACATATTGTCACTTCTGCCATATTCTATTGGTTACACGACCGATCTTTTTTTTAAGCATTGGGGGAATTACCAAAACAAAAAACCAAACCCACTGCTTTTGAGTTGATTCCAACTTATAGCAACCCTATAGGACAGAGTAGAACTACCCCACAGAGTTTCCAAGAAGCAGCTGCTAGATTCAAACCATTGACCTTTTGGTTAGCAGCCGAGGTCATAACCACTGTGCTCCAAGGGCTCCAGGGGAACTACACAAGGGTATAAATACCAGGAGGCTAAGATCATTGGAGGCCATCTTGGAGAATGCATACCACAGTCTCTTTGTCAAAAGTGAACTGAACATATATGCATATGTTCAGACTCTATTCTGTTCCATCCATATGTCTGTTCTTACACCAATGTCTTTATTACTGCAGTTTTATAGGTCTTTGAGTCAGATAGTGTAAGTCCTATAATTTTGTTCTTCTTTTTCAAAACTGTGTTAGCTGTTCTGTTGTTTGCATTTTTATATAAATTTTAAAGTTGTCAGTTCTTAGAAAAAAAGAATTTATAGATCAGCTTCAGAGAATTGATATCTTAACAATAATATGAGCATATCTTAATATAATGTGACATATCTCCATTTATTATTAAGTCTTTAATTTCTCTTAGCCATGTTTTATAGTTTCAGCGTACAGGTCTTGCACATATTTTGTTAAACTAATCTCTAAGTATTTCAGTTCTTACTGGATGCTATTGTAAATGTCATTGTTTTTAAAATTTTATTTTTCAGTTGTCCTTTGCCGGTATATAGAAATATAATTGCTTTTTGTGTATTGACCTTTTATCCTGCATCCTTGCTAAATTCACTTATTAGTCTGGTAGCTCTTTTGGATGTTCCTTAGAATCTACATACAAGATCATGTTATCTGTAAATAAAGACAGTTTTACTTCTTCCGTTTGCATAGGCTAGAATCTGTGCATGTATGTGTGCGTGTGTGTGCGTGTGTGTGTGTGTGTGTGTGTATCTTGCTGTCGAGTCACTTCTAACTCATGGTGACCCCGTGGGTGTCAGAGTAGAACTGTGCTCTGTAGGGTTTTCAATGACTGGATTTTCAGAAGTAGATTACCAGGCCTTTCTTCTGAGAACCCATGCCTAGCCTAGTATAGTGTTCAATAGAAGTAGTGAGAACAGACATATTGGTAGAATGAAAGAAAAACATGATAGAATAAGAATAAAAAGAAAACCCATGTAATATGAGTAGATGCAGAAAAAGCATTTGAAAAAAATCTAGCATCTGTTCCTGATAACCTACATAAAAGCTCTTAAGACTGTAAAAGAGTGCGAGAAGTCCTGAAACCAAAAAGTTTGTATTTGTCTCACTTTTTTGAATTCTTTTTTGTTTGTTTGTATTTTTCCTTTCTTTTGGATAGGTTGAATTAAAAAAAAAAAATCCATTTTATCTCAGCTACTGGTTTATTAGCTATGCTCTTATTTTTTTTTAGAGGTTGCTCTAAGGTTTAAAATATGCATCTTTAATGTATCACAGTGTACCTTTAAATAATAGTATACCACTTTCAGATACAATGTAAGAGCCTTCAATAATATACGTCCATTTTCCTACATTTTCTTGTGCTTATAATATTTTATTTCAACATGTGTTGTAAATCCTGGGGTACATTGTTACTACTTTTACTTTAAACACTCAGTAAGATCTTTTAGATTTACTATCATTCAAAATTTATAATACTCTTTATTCCTTTAGTACTCTCGATTCACTTAAGTAGATCCAAGTTTACATCTAGTATCACTTTCTTCCACCTGAAAAACTTCCTTTTTTGGAGAGGGGTAATATGGGAGCCCTGGTGGCACAGTGGTTAGGAGCTACAGCTGCTAACCAAAAGGTTGGCAGTTCAAATCCACCAGCCACTCCTTGGAAACTCTATGGGGCAGTTCTACTCTGTCCTATAGGGTCGCTATGAGTCAGAATCGACTCGATGGCAGTGGGTTTTTGTTGTTTTTTTTTTTTTTTGTAATATTGGTAAACTTTTTTTTTTCCAGTTTTTTTCTTTTTGTGAAAAAAATTTTTTTTCTTCCACTTTCATTTTTTGAAGAATATGGTCATCGTATTTAGCATTCTAAGTTGGCCATATTTTTCTTTAAACATTTTAAAGATGTTGCTCAATTTTTTTTTCAGTCTTTTATAACTTCTCTCACAAAAACTGTGCTTTTCTATCTTTGTCCCTCTGTATCTAAACTTTTTTCCTCTGGCTTCTTGTAAAATTTTCTGTTTTTTACTGCTTTTCAGGAATTTGGTTATGATGTGCCTTGGTGTAGTGTGTATATGTATTATCCTCCTCGAGGAGGGGCTTAATTGTGTTTCTTGGATCTGTGAGTTTACAGTTTTTATCAAATTTGGAAACTGTTTTGTGATTATTTCTTCAAATATTTTCTGGTTTCTCTTCTGTAGTATTTTTTATCCAAACCAGTGATATTTTCATTTCAAATATTGTTTTTGAACACTAGAAGTTACTTTTGGTACTTTGTAATGTCTTCCATTTCTCTCATGTTTTTCTTTAAACTTTTGAGCATATTTACAATAGCAGTTTTAGAGCCCTTATTGGTTAATTCTATCATCTCATTTCTAGGACTGTTGTAATAGACACATTTTCACCCTGGTTTCAGGTCACATTTTCTTTCTTCTTTATGTGTCTATTAATTTTTGGTTGGATGCTGGGTATTGTTAATTTTATATTGTTGAGTGGTGGGTTGTTTTTTTTTTTGTTTGTTTGTTTGTTTGGTTGGTTGGTTGGTTGGTTGGTTGGTTTTGCTTCTTTTGAGGAATTAAGGGCTTTGTTCTGACAGGCAGTTGAATTACTTGTAGATCAGTTCTGTCCTTTTGAGGCTTTTTCTTTAGCTTTGTTAGGAAGCAACTAGAGTATCCTTTGCTCCAGGTCTTATTAGCTCTGCTACTAAGGTATAATTCTTTTGAGATTTCTAGTGAATTTCTGGTTTTTCAACAAGGACAACTTTTCTAGTTAAAACTCTAACATTCCCTAGCACCATGTGAACTCTGGGAATTAATTTATTCTTTGCTTTACCTCATAGCGTTTCACTCTGCATGCCTGGCTTAGGGCTTGACCACAAACTAGAGTAGACCCCTTTGCAGATTTCTGGAATTTTCTGTGCATAACTCCTTCTTCTCTAGTATACTTCTGTGATCTGCTTAAGTTCTTCCTCTTTGAACCACAGTCTGAAAAGTGCCACCATGTAGAAAGCCAGGCAGTTGTAGGTCTCACTTCATTTCTTTCGCATCTCTCAGATATCACAGTCCCACACTTCTTATTGTCCAGTGTTTGAAAACAGTTGATTTCATATGTTTTGTCAGATTTTCTAGTTGTTTACTGTGGATCATACGTCCATTCCCAGTTACTCCATCATGAGCAAAATGGCAGATTCTTTCCTATCTTTTTACCTATTAAGTTAACCGTGGAGATACAAAATAAAGTTTATATTTCATTTTTTTCCTCCAGCAATTTGAGCCTTATAGGCCTGCCTATAGAGCTTAACAGTTTCATCCATAATTTCCCATTTGCAACCTAGTTTTTTTTTTTTTTTAATTGTGGTAAAACACACACAACCTAAATCTTGCTGTTTTAACCATTTTCAAGTGTACAGTCTGGTGGCATTAAGCACACACTCAGAATATTATATTATACCACTATTCATTTCTAAAACTTTTTCACCACCTCAAACAGAAACTCTGTACTCATTAAGTAATAACTCCTAATTCACCCCTGCCCCCAGACAGTGGTAACAACTAATCTACTTTGTGTCTCTATGCATTTGTCTAAGTATTTCTTATAAATAAGTCCATATAATATTTGTCCTTTTGTGTCTGGCTTTTTCACTTAGCATAATGTTTTCAGGATTTATCCATATTGTAGTGTATATTAGAAATTTATTCCTTTTGATGGCAGAATAATCCGTTGTACATACATACCACATTGTGTTTATCCATTCATCTGTTGATGGATCTTTGGATTCTTTCTACCTTTTGGCTACTATGAATAGTGCTGCAATAAACATGGGTGTACACGTATCTCTTTGAATCTTTGCTTTCACTTCTTTTGGGTGTATGCCCAGGAGTGGAACTGCTAGGTCATATGAAAATTCTATGTTTAACTTTTTGAGGAACTGCCGAACTATTTCCCACAGAGGCTGCACCGTTTTACATTCCCATCAACAATGGCGTATATCTTCTTCGGAGAATTGTCTATTCAAGTGCTTTGCTCATTTTTTTTATTGAGTTGTTTATCTTGTTGAATTGTAGGAAATCTTTATGTATTATGGATATTAAACCCTTATCAGACATGGTTTCCAAATATTTTCTCCCATTCTGTAGGTTGTCTTTTCACTTTCTTGATAATGTTCTTTGAACACATCCTAGTAATTTTTGAGGTGACATTTTGCATGGTTCAGCTGTAATACAGTAGTGAACAAAATAGTATAGTATTAATATATGATATTTTAAGCAAATAAAATATGTACATTGTATTGAAGCTCATATAAGTAAACATTTTTTAAAAAGTAAAGAAGTTGTTTAAATGGTAGCTTCATAAAAAATTGAGTTCATAGTTATAGTTATGAGGCAACTATTGATTTTAATCATCTTGTTTTCTGATCAAACAGTCTTAAAAGTAAAGTGAACGGGCTAATTATTAATGCCTAGTCAGAGATGATCTTCAATGAATTAAAATACTTGACAGTATTCCTGTAACTTACGTTAAAATCTGCATGGTTTTGCCATGTAGCCTTTCTTTCCCTTATTAGTCTTAAGGAAAAAAAACAAGTAATAATAGAACAAAACCCCATATTATTTCATGTAAGTGTTGTGCATTCTTAGACTATTAGTGTATTTTTTAATCTTTGCTTTTTATTTTTTTGTTTTTCAGATTGTCAGTATTTAAAGAGACCACATCATGCGTGAGTACAAGCTAGTGGTCCTTGGTTCAGGAGGCGTGGGGAAGTCTGCTCTGGTAAGTTAGTCATCTAACTATAACCAATTAGCACAGTACTAGAACTTTGATATTTCCTTACTTTCAAACTTTTAGTCCTAAATAGAAGAAGTCCTGATGGCACAGTGGTTAAGTGCTTGGCTGCTAACTGAAAGGTCGGCAGTTTGAACCCACCCAGCGGCACTGTGGGACAAAAGACCTGAAGATTTGCTCCCGTAAAGGTTATAGCCTATGGAGGAAACCCTATGGAGCAGTTCTAATCTGTCATACAGGGTCATTACAAGTTGGCATTGACTCAGTAGCACACAACAACAACCAGTCCTAAACACAAAAGCTGGCCATATTATTTTGACTCTTAGTATCTGTCCTGTAGGGGCAGGGAATCATTCAAGAACCACAGATATGTAATATTATAATGATGGTCGTTCATTCTTTCATTTGCTAAATGTTTATTGACTACTATGTGTCAAGCTCTAGTGTTCATGATTCAAAGAGGAGAAAGATTGTTTTGATTTTAAAGGAATTTATATTTCAGTAAGAAGCCCTGCTGGCACAGATAAAGTGCTCGGCTGCTAACCAAAGGTCGGCAGTTCGATCCACCAGCCACTCCACAGGAGAAAGATGTGGCAGTCTGCTTCCCTAAAGATTTACAGCCTTGGAAACCCTATGGGGCAGTTCTACTCAGGGGAGACCACTATTATAGATACCAGTAAAATAAATCCTGCCTTGCCTCCACCCTAGACTTAAGTGGAATGAAGATTATTTGTTGTATACAGGCTATATTCATTCAGTAAGTATTTGTTGAGCATCTAAACTGTCAGGCACTAGGATTAAAACAGTCACAGTCCTTCATGGAGCTTACATTATAGTCGGAGATATGTAATAAACATATAAACAAAAATCTACTTAATCTTAATTGTGAGAGAGATACTCTGAAAGAAAAGTATAAATTGTTAAGAGAAAGCCTATGACAGGTGGACCTAAATTAGCATTTGAATGACTGAGAGAAGGTCAGTGTCTTAGTTTCTTAGTGCTGCTATAACAGAAATACCACAAGTGGGTAGCTTTAATGAACAGAAATGTATTTTCTCACAGGTTTGGAGGCTAGAAGTCTGAATTCAAGGCACTGGCTCTAGAGAAAGGCTCTCTGTGTCCACTCTGTTAGAAAATTCTTGCCTCTTTTAGCTTCTCTTCCTTGGTTTCTTGGTGATCTCCATGTGGCATCAATCTTTCCTGCATTTGTGCTTGCTTGTTCCTGTGCCTAATCCGCTCCTTTTATGTATCAAAAGTGATTGATTTAAGACACACCCTACACTGATATGGCCTCATTAACGTAGAGAAACCCCTATTCCTAAATGGGATTACATCTACAAGTATAGGGATTAAGATTTACAACACATATTTTTGGGAGATACAATTCAATCCCTAACAGTCAGTATAGCTGGAGCAGGAGGGAACAGGGAGGAGAGTAAAGAGAAATGATATGAGAGGTAGGCAGAGGCCAGATCATGCCTTGAAGACCATATAGAAACTTGCAACTTATTCCTAATACCAATGAAAAGCCATTGAAGGCGAGTGTTTTTGTTTTTGTTTTTTTTGGTAGGGGGTGCAGGTGACAGAATCAGATACACATTTTAAAGAGACCGCCTTGGCTGCTCTGCGTAGAGTACTTTAGAAGAGGGGTGGAGTGGATGTGGGAGACCAGTGGAAGTTAATGCAGCACACCAGATCATTAGTTGTAGAAGCTTGGGTTAGGGCCATGGGAGTGAAGAAGAGAGAAGTAGATAGGTTGAGTTAAATAGGAGGTAGAACTGATATAACTTAGTGCTGGATTGATGTGAGGACAAAGAGAGAAAGTAGCTGTCAAGGATTTGACTCCCCAAGTTTCTAGTTTGAGATACTAATTTTATGATGGGCCATTTAAAGGGAGGGGAAACACTGGTGAATAATGAACTGATTTGAGAGTGAAAATCAGGAGTCATTGAATTTTATTTTTTTGTGAGCTGTTCAAGTAGATATGTCAAATAAACAATTGGATCTTCAAGATGAATGCTTAGAAGAGAGGTGCCATCAATTTATCAGTGGTGTTTAATTTTATGAGAATTATATTACTGCTGAGATTGTAAATTAGTACCATGACGGCAATGGATTTTTTTTGGTGGAGAACATTTGGCAATATCTGTCATTTATTTTTTTTATTGTAAAAAAATATATAACACAACATTTGTCTATTTAGCATTTTTCAGGTATACAATTTAGTGATAATCACTTTCATTAATCATGTTGTGCAACCACCACCCATAATTGTTGCCATTTTTCTCAACACCATAAACAAACACTGCTTCCTAAACAATGGCTTCCCCTTCCCATCACCCTCCTCCCTCTGGTAACTACTGATGAACTTTGGTTACTATACATTTGCCTATTCTTGTTATTTCATGTAAGTGAGATCATACAATATCTGTCCTTTTGTGGTTGACTTAATTCACTGAGTATAAAGTTTTCAAAGTTCATCTATGTCGTAGCATGGATCAGGACTTCATATCTCTATGGCTGAGTAGTATTCCATTGTATGTATGTACCACATTTTTTTAATCCATTCATCCATTGATGGATACTTAGGTTGTTTCCACCTTTTGGCTATTGTGAACAGTGCTCCAGTGACCATTGGTGTACATGTGTCTGTTTGTGTTGCTGCTTTCAGGTCTCTTTGGTATATATATACCTAGGAGTGGAATGGCTGGGTCATATGGTAGCTCTATTTTTAGTTTTTTGAGGAACTGCCACACTGTTTTCCATAGCGGCTGTACGACTGTACCATTTTGCATTCCCACCAGCAATGGATAAGGGCTCCAATTTCTTTACGCCCTCACCAACATTTGTTATTTTTCGGAATTTTTTTTTTTTTTTTTAAATTTGTTAGCCGTTATTTTAAATGCATGTACTTACAGTTCATCAACTCCCTTTCTAGAAATTTATCGCATACATAAGATCACATATGCAAAATGACATGATCAAGGATATTCATTGCAGCATTCTTTACAGTGGCAAAAGTTTGTAAACAACCTAAATGCCTACCTGTAGTGGCTAGTTTAGTACATTTTAATACATACTTAGGATAGACTACTATACAGAATTAAAAAGAATGCGGCAGCTCTGCATATACGGATATATAATGATATCCAAGACATATTACTTAAGGAGAAAAAGCTACCAAACAGTATATACTACCATTTGTGTTTTATTAAAAAAGAAGAGGCAGGGGAGTTACCTATAAAATGCATAGAATCTCTCTGCAAGGTTAAATAAGATATTTATAACATTGAGTACTTCCTTGGGAGTGGAATTGGGTAGCTGGCAACAAGGGTGGTAGGTAGGTTTAGTTACCACTGCATACCCTTGTGTGCCTTTTGAATTTGGTCCCGTGCCCATAAATTACCTTTTCAAAAATAAAGAACTTAAAAACCTACAGGAATGAATGAGGCTGTACAGGGAGAGACTAGAGAGAGAAGAGAAGAACCCAGGACCGAGCTTTGAGGCCCTCTCAACCTTTAGCGAGTGGGTAGGGTAGGAGGAACCAGCATAGGTGAATGTATGTTTACTTGACTATTCAGAGGTCAAGAAGGAAGAGGAAAAAGATGATCTCGGAACATAGAGGTAGTTGGCCTTGATAAAAGCAGCTTCAGTAGGGTGATGGTGCTATAACCATACTGAGGTAGGTTGAAGAGAGTAAATGAGAGGTGAGGAAATGGAACTACCATTGTAGACAGTTGAAGAAGGTTGATTATGAGAGGGAGCAGAGAATCATGGGGTTAAAGGAGGTTTTTGTTTTAGAATGAAGATAGTAGAGCATGTTAATAAGCTGGAGGCAGTCCAGTGGAGAGGTAAATAATGATGTAGGAAAGGAAGGGAATAATTTTTGTACAAAAGACCATCAGTAGATAAATAAGGAAGGAGGGGATCCAGTTGGAAAACCAAAGGAATGAAAGTCCATATGAATGAGTGGGATGTCCCTGAGAATTGAGAGAGAATGGGATTCAGAGGAGTAGTGAAGGGATTGCTTTTAGTAAGAAAGAAGTGAGGAGTATGGGATTGATTTTCAGTTTTGCAAGTCTCTTTAACATTAGGCTTATAGAAAGCAGTTGGATTCTTATACTTGCTTCTTCATCCAATCTGTTGTTATATCACGTTATATACCCTTCGGGAAACTCCTCTATAAACTTATGAGAGAAGGAGAGTATGTCTTTTTATTATTAGGAAAATAATTCTGACATCAGGGGCCCTCTGCCCTAGACCAAAGCATATTAGGAAGCCATAGTAGACTGTTTTTCATATTTAAATTATGTGTAGTACTAAGGAGATGAGGTGATTAAATCCTTGATAAAAATAATGATTCAGGTTTTTGGTTTGGTTATCTCATGAGTCTCCTTTGAAGAACAGGAGCTTTGTCAGATAAAAAAGTCTGAGGTTTACTATACAGGTAGTCCCAGATTTATGATGGAGTTTCGTTGCAATGACTTCATCATAAATCTGTTCTGATGTAGGTCACGTACCTTTTTTTTTCTTCTTTTCATTGTTATTGCCTTTTATTATCAGTGTCTTTATAAGTCCAATCTATATTTGTCTTTGGGGGTTGGAAACATTACATCTGAGAATGATAACACTGGCAAATTACACGTTACAAAAAACAAACAGACAGTCATAAGTATAGTTTGTCGTAACTCAAATACGTCGTCAGTCAGTGGCTACCTGTATTTGCATTAATCTGTTGAGCTCAGGCTAAAATAGTGTATAAAATACTCCTCTGATAATTTAAGTGTAGATGACCTCAGTCCACATTCTTGCCCTTGCTTTTAGACAGCAGTGTACCTGACACTGTTTTAAAGCTGTCTAGGAAAGATCACAATCATCTTCTGTATTTATTTGCATTCACTAAATGATAGAACGTCTAGTTATTACTCTCTCCTTACAGAAATCTCAGCGATAAAAGTAGATAACATCTGAAAAAGATGGGTAGGTAGTGTTTTCCAGTGGAAAGTGTAAGGCTTAGAAATTGGGAAGCTGGCAAATGGGGAAAGTAACACTTCTGGCGTGAATATGAAATTTGAATGTGATTATAAAGTGACTAGCTCAGTGCTTGGAACATAGTAGACATTCAATAAATTTTAACTCTCTTTTCCCTTTCCTCCCATAATTAGAAAGATTGTTTTAAGACTTTTTTTTTTTCCCCAGGGGGAACCTTTTTTTATGTCAGCTTTGAAGGCATTGGATAAAAGTTACTATAGGCATATAAAGGGGTAATAGAAGGAGTTTATTTAACTACTGATAAATTAGAACCTGTTTTCTTACCTGCTTCTTCATTGTTTTTAAAACAATATGGTAATTATTCAACAGTGTCATGTCAGCAGCAATATGACTGACGGTTTTTAACATGACCACTTCCTTTTGTAATAAGCTATGCTCTTCATTATGGATCTACCCTTATATTGAAAAGTAATAACTATATATTTTACCCAGAGTTGTTACATAATTTTGTTTAATCTTTATAATTTTGTGAGGTTAAGTAAAATTGAAGAGTTTTTTATTTTTCTTGTAGTCGTTAACTTTTCTCTGCTTTTTTTCCCCAGACAGTTCAGTTTGTTCAGGGAATTTTTGTCGAAAAATATGACCCAACGATAGAAGATTCCTACAGAAAGGTAAGGTGTGGAACCTGTATACACATATTTACAAGTGGTTCTTTATGACTTTAAAACTTGATTCGTGGAATTTTTTTTTTTTTTTAATAATTTTGAGAAACGTGCAAATGTTCAGTATCTATTTTAAAAAGTTTCACCAAGACAGATTGTTTCTATAGAATACTACTTAGGTATACAGGGCTCCGTGTTCTATTCCTGATGAGTAATCTGTTCTTTATACATTTTTCTGGTGGGAATTTTTTTAACATAGAAAAAGTTGCAAATAAATAGTAAGTGTGTTTTTTACTGTTCTTTTTGTGAATTAAGATTACTTTTATGCTGCAATTTTTTTGTTCAGTTATGTAATAACTTTAAAGATATTTCATTTTTAAACTACAAAAAATTAGTTGATCTTGACCAAAAAATAATATTCTATTTAATTTTGAGACTAGCTAGAATTGTGGGAAATTTTCATGATTTTATTTCCCAAATATATTAAGACAAAGAAGACAATGTTATAAGAAAGACTAGAAGCCGAGGATATACCAAGAGAAAAAATTTTTTTTGTGATTAAATCTACCTTTCAACAAATAGGGAAGAATTGCTTTTTTAGATGTGTTTAGGATTTACCTTTAAGAGTGCTACAACTTTTGTTGAATTAAGTCCATCAAGGAGTATTGGCAGAGCAGTGTCACCATCTGCAAATTGGTTAGAAAATAGTGCTCTGGATTCATTGAACAATATAGACCTAACTCATTAACCATTGAATATATCCAGTTACAGATTTTGCAGGTTACCACACCTGTACCATAATTATGTGATGGGGCAATGAGTTTGTGGTACCACCAATGGTACCTTCATCAATCCCTGATCTGACACAGAAGCAGAGTTTAAAATAGTCCTAAGGTTAAGAGACTTCTTTTTAAAAGACACTATTGCTTTACTGAAATTTCCCAGAATAAATTGTTAGTTAAAGCTGTAACTACAGAGATCTGTGCCTAGATTGCTAAAGGGCTAACACTTTCCTTAATCCCTGCTTTATTAAAAATTTTCCACACAGTCGATAGCTGATACTTCCTTTAGGCCAACCTTTTCTTCTTTTATAAAGATACTGGAAAAATGAAGTTCAGTGTATAAAATTTCAACCTTTGTTTTGCACAGTGCTTTTCCAAAGAAGTGCCTTTTTCTTTCTTTTTTTTATTTTTACTTTTTATTGTGCTTTAGGTGAAAGTTTGCAGAACAAGTTAGTTTCTCATATAAAACTTTATACATATATTGTTATGTGACCCTAGTTGCTATGCCTGTAATGTGACAGCACGTTCCCCTTTTCTACCCTGGATTTCCCGTGTCCGTTCAACCAGCTCTCCTATCCCTTTCTGCCTTCTCATCTCGCCTCTGGACAGGAGCTGCCCATTTAGTCTCGTGTATCTACCTGAAATAAGAAGCACACTCTTCACGAGTATTAGTTTACATTTTATAGTCCAGTCTAATCTTTGAAGAGTTGGCTTCAGGAATGGTTTTAGTTCTGAGTTAACAGAGAGTCTGGGGGCCATGTATTCTGGGGTTCCTCTGGTCTGAGACCATTAAGTCTGGTCTTTTTATGTGAGTTCTGTACCCAACTTTTCTCCCGCTCCGTCGGGGACTCTCTGTTGTGTAGAAGTGCTTGTTTCTTAAATTGAGGACTATATGACCTCAGCACTATTTATTTTATTGTGGTAAAATGTGTATAATCAAAAATTTGCCAGTTTAGCCACTTTTAAGTGTATAATTCAGTGACCTTAATTATACTCACCATGTCGTGCTGCCGTCATCACTATCTATCTCTGAAAGTCCCATTATGCCATAACAGAAACTCAGTAAATGCTGTTATTTTAGCACTTCTGTGTACTTTATTGTACTTTATTTCTTAAATTTAAATTCTATGTGTTAAATTTTGGGCATATTTTAGTCACATATGAACATTGTGGGCATGGTAAGTTGACACAATTGTCTCTACTCCACAAAGTCTTCTTTTCTGCATTTTGAACTATTTAATACATTTGTGCTTTGTTTTCTCTGAAGATAAGTATATACATTTATACACATTTTTTTCTGTTAGAACTGTCCGTTTGCAGTTTTTCTTAAATTCAAAAATGTGACATTGACCATATATATATGTATATACACACACACACACATACATACACACATATATATAAAATTGTGTTTAAGGTGAGCATTTACACAGCAAATTCGGTTCCCATTTAACAATTTCTGCACAAATTATTTGGTGATACTGGTTATATTTTTCACAGTGTGTCACTGTTCTTATTCGTTCTGTTCTGGTTATATCATTTCCAGTACCCTAGTTTTCCTGCCCCCTTACCTTCTCATCTTTGCTTTAGAGTAATTTTTGACCATTTGGTCTCCTATAGTTGATTTTTTTTTAAAAAAAGAAGCTCATTACTCACAGGGTGGATTTTTTATTTTATTACCCAAGCTGTTATTTAGCTAACAGGTGACCTTAAGGGATAATTTCAGTTTAAGGTTTGAAGTGTTTCTCAGGGCAGTAGTCTCAAGGAGTTCTGCAGTTTCAGCCAGTCCAGTAAATCCAGACTTTTTAAGCATTTGAGTTCTGTTCTGTATTTTTCTCCCATTCTGTAAGGGTCCCTCTAATGTGGCCCTGATCAGAATGGTCAGTAGTGGCAGCTGGGCACCATGTGGTTCTTCTGGTTGACCGTTTACCCTCTAATAATAACAAATAAGACTCATTATCTCAGAGCTTACAATCGTCAGAAAATATCTACATTCTACATTAACCATCCTGGCTTCAATGATTTTAATAGAATGTGCTTGAGATCTCCGATTCCTTATCGTGGTACCAAGGTCAGTCTCAGTTAGTGCAGCCTACGTGCTGGAGAAAGTCTTTGTAGTTGTTATTAGATACTTTGAGCGAAGAGGCGGAAGGATAACAGAATGACATTTTGACTTTACCTTTCCATTTTTACCCTTTTTCCCCACAGCAAGTTGAGGTAGATTGCCAACAGTGTATGCTCGAAATCCTGGATACAGCAGGAACAGTAAGGATGTTTTCTCTTTCTCTCTTTTTTCTTTTTTTGGTAGATTTTAATTTGCAGAACAGATTTTATCATCTGAATAATTCTTCTCAGTTAAAATAACCATTCTGATTAAGAACAAGTTCTCTAAATGGAGGACTTCTTAAATTTTCTAATATCTGTGAAATCATCTGTGATGTACTTAATGCTTACACATCAAAATTAGATTGTATGTTGAGTTCACCTGTAGAATCTGTGTTGGTTTTAGTGTAATGAGGTAAGGATTATGCTGTCAGTGCTATAAAAAAAAAAAAAAAAACCCAGAATTTTAATGATAGATATTTCTGTGAATGTAAATAAGACTGTCTCAACACCGCAGTCAATCACTTTTATAAAAATTATTTTTGCTTTTTATTAGCATTTTAATATCTGAAGGAACTAGTGGCAGCTACTTGTTTTCTGTTGGAGGCAAAAATCTTTAGGATTCTTTTAAGCTTTATTTTTCTCATCTTAAAATGAATATAATAACACTGGGACTCAGATCATAGGATGCTTATTATAATTAAATGAGATAATAATTATAAACCACTTGGTACAGTGCCTGTTATAAAGTGTGGACTTTGTGTATTTGCTTTTATTCTTACTGCCTTCATTGATACCATCACCTTTAAAATTTTGTTATTAATTACTGGTGATTTCAAGTCCTGAGTTTATGATACCTCAGATCATCTCTAAATGAGTATGGGTTATGCAATAAATTTCTCAAATAAAATTAATTTTAGTTCACTTAAAAATAATTATAGTCTGTTCTTCAAAATCACTTAAAAGCCAACTAAAGATGGTCAAGGGTTCCCGTCTAATTCTACAATTCATGGTCATTGTTTCTAGTCTCATAATTAGGGAATGGGAAGAACATGTATCATGTCTTATGTTTTTGGTCATAATAGCATATAATAAAAATTTTAGTAGCTCACTCATGATTATTCTGATTTCAGTATTTCTAGTATACCTTCAAGAAATCATATGTATAATTGCATACTTTTTATCTAGGAGCAATTTACAGCAATGAGGGATTTGTATATGAAGAATGGCCAAGGGTTTGCACTAGTATATTCTATTACAGCTCAGTCTACATTTAATGACTTACAAGACCTGAGGGAACAGATTTTACGGGTTAAGGACACAGAAGATGTAAGTATTTTTTCCATCTATAATAAAACATACCACAATCTCTCCATGGCCAAATAAAAAAATGCCTGTTTTTCTCTGTCAGTCAGTTGAGGATTTGGAGGGTACAAAAGAGCCTCTGTGAAGGCAGCGGGGTGGGGGACGAGAGCCTTCAAAATTAGCTTTACAAACTATGTGCTGAGATGTTATAAAATGAGGAAATACATGCTCATAGCTCATTGTGCTATATGGGTGATAAGTGCAGTGGAGAAGGAAGAGGAGTCAAAGAAAAGTTCATAGAAATGAGACTCGAGCTGAGCTTTGAAAGGTGATAGTTAAGTCAGAAACAATGTTGAAAGAACATTATTAAGAACCATAATGGTATGTTCCTACTTCTAAAATTCTACTGATATAGTTTTAACATACAGTTTTATTTTTCCTTTGATTTATATCAAGATTTTTTTTTTTATTGTGCTTTAGGTGAAGGTTTACAGAGCAAATTAGTTTCTCATTAAACAATACAGAGTTTTGTGACATTGGTTGAATTATGTTAAGAATTTAATTAACTGTGTTTTTTTCCTTCATTTTGTTAATTTTATTTTTGTTTTAGAATTCTTATCTCATTTGATAAATAGTATTTTTGTTAGTGTATGGTTTTTTTTTGTTTTTGCAATGAAGTGTGTATGTTACATGTTTACCTTGGTTTTGAGCTACAGAGAATTATTTTTCAGTTACATAAATTAAGATATAAAATTTCAGTTGTACCTTTCTTTCTGTGTTTTTGTTTTTCTCTCTCATTGTTAATGGGAGCGTAGGCATCTGCTCAGGACCTTGACTTTGGGTAATATTGTACACCGGCGGAATTTATACTCTGTGACTCATGCCCAGCCGTAACCTAATGAATAGTTCTCTTCCTTCCTCTGACTAATTTATCCAAGCAAGTTCTGTTTTCATAGACAGTGACATGCAAATCACTGAGCTCTGGTAATGTTCATCCCTTTATTCCATATAATAAACTAAAAAAGATGGAGTTGTAGATGTATTTTAATTGCCTATATTTTAGGTACAAGGGCCATCATGTCCCTTAAGTTCTTTCTTTTATATAGTGTCCATCACCTCACAAACAAATGACTTTGTTGTAAGGACACCTTTTAACTGAGGAAGTTACACAGTTTGTTAGCTGCCCATTTCACTGGAAGTAGGAAGTTGGACATGAACGTAGGCAAGCATTTATGTTACGGAAAAAAAGGAAAGACATAGTTGTTTAGTGACTTTATTTTTATTGTTAATCCTCCCTGACGTCTCACCTAAACTGGTCTTCAGCTCTAGAACCTGTTATTATGTTGGTCTTGCTACTACTTTTAGCATTTGTTGGATCTGTGAGATGAAGCACTTGAACCACAATTAGGCTCTTATATTGCAGGAGGTTTCCTTTTCCTTGAGATTTTTATGCTTGGAATTCAGCTGTTAATAGTAGTCCACATGAGAAATTTGGTAGTATAGTCTTAAAATAATTTCGCAGATGAATGTAGGTAGGACCTCTTCCGTTTTTTTGTGTCTCTTCCCTCTCCACCTTCTTCCCCCCTCCTCTGTCCATGTGCATGCGTATACCTTTTTTTAAGCACTAGAGGAAGCATTCAGTCTTAACTAATACGTTTCAGTTAGTGGTAAGTAGTTGTTACTTATAAGAAAAGGCTAAGTAATGAGTATGATAGTGCTCATTTTATGTTTTTTTCCTTTTCACAGGTTCCAATGATTTTGGTTGGCAATAAATGTGACCTGGAAGATGAGCGAGTAGTTGGCAAAGAACAGGGTCAGAATTTAGCGAGACAGTGGTGTAACTGTGCCTTTTTAGAATCTTCTGCAAAGTCAAAGATCAATGTTAATGAGGTAACCTACAGCTGCGGGCAGCACAAAAAAGTGCCTTTTTAATTTCATTTGCTTTAAGTTAACAGCAAAAACAAAAAAAAAATTTTAAGAAAATTTTAATGCTTTTTATTATCCTTTTAAGCAATCTAGATTGTATCAATTTATAGAAAACATGAAGTAATTTTGAGAAACCGTATTCTTTAGCTTGCATAGAAGATTACTTTGATGGCTATAATGGGGACACTTAAATTTGCCTTACTGGAAAAGAGGAAGTTCAAATTAAAAAATGTTTAACGTCCTGCTAAGCTTCTAAATGATATGACAGAAAGTGGTGTCTGAAAATTGTCATATCACCCTTATAACAAGTATCTGCGTTGTAAAGTCAAGGAAGAAAATAGAAGAATCAAAGTAGTTGTTATAATGAACTTATGTTATACAGAAGATGAATGTGGATAGCATATACATTGATAGCACAGAATTTGGTGTTGTGAGCCCTGTCTGACCTTTGGTACAATAACTGACTCAAAGAGAGGCATCTGTGTAAGTAAGGATACGTAACCGTAATTCACTCGATCCTTTAAGCCAGATACAGCAAGTGCACAAGGTGTTTTTTTGCCCCTGACTTAAGCACCCCACTATGTTGAGAACATAGCTGTGGACAGGAATGCTCAACAAGTAAACTGCTTCCATGGATGTATAGGGCCAAAAGTTTACTAGGCCCCTAAATAATTAGTACAATGTTCAGTAGCCTCCACCAACCAAGCAAAAATGGAAGAAGATTCCCTTTGTTTTTGTTAACTTTAATGTAAGTCTTTAAAAAAAAAAAAGCATAGAGTAGGCTTCTTCCCTTTTAACTGCAGTGCGGAAGCTGTTGTGTCTTAACTTGCCTGTGTGCTTGCCATTTGTGGCATCACAGGTGTCACTTAGAACTCAGATCACTTAAAACATAGAAGAGTAAGAGTGGGTTAGGTTATCAGAGTCCTATTCTTTTGCTTACTGTTCCTCTCTGGCCTTTGGTTCTTTAGGTCATTTTTCCTTGACTAATATGGTTTTAGACTATTATTTAACTTTAAAAATGACCAAATCACTTTAAACACTTGGCAGGAAAAAAATTAAGCTTGCTACAATCTCTGTTTTACAAATAATCAAGAATGTCAGAGCTTGCTTTTTTATGTAAAACCAGTTTTAACAAGTACATAAAAACTAAGAAGTTTGTAATTTTTATTCATTCAACAAATATTTGTTGAGTGCCTACTACGTGTCTGGCACTGTGTTAGGCACTGGGATAGCAGTCATCCAGACAGCCACTGTTCCTGCCCTAAAGAACTCTACATCCTAATGGGGAACAAGTCCTGCTGAGATCTCCAAGAACAATTATTTCTCATTCACTGCCAAGTAAATGAAAGGAAGTATAATATGCTTCCAGCTTCAACTTTCTCTGGTTGTGGAATCACATTTTCCTAGATGTTATTTTGAAAAATGGGGCTAATCATAAAATTTTAATTTTTTAGCACAGTCTTAGTTTTCCAAAGGAAAATCATGAATCTTAAATAACTGATATAAAACGCATTCGATTTGGTGGATGTACTTGGCTAGGGAAACAGTGATGCAGCCTGTTTGGCCTTAGAAATCTGGTCCCGTGCATAGGCTCTCTCTCTATGGGAACCAAAGCACAGTGAAAGAAGCTGTTTCTCACCTTTTAAGCATTAAATGTTTGGGGGAACCTACATGCTTCTAAACCTTCTCTGGGTTACAGTTTCCAGTGCAACAGAGCTACTTTTTCAGAGCAGTCGTGTTAACATCAACCCTTGACATGAGGATCTATTTAAAAAAATAAACAAAAACTAGATAAATAAATAAAATGAAATTCATTAGCCGTCTTAAGAATCTTTACTCTTTTTGGAAAACATACAAATTTCATATTAGAAGTTCTTGAGAGCATAGTAATTTACATTCCTTTTAATATCTTTCTCTTTATAGCCCAATAACCTAGCTGCAGGGTTCCTTTGATAGTTAATAGTTCCTCAGACAGCTAATGCCTTGCAAACATTAGTGTGATTTCTGAATTCCTGAAGATAGAGGGATGATACTTCCATAAGATTTAATTCTTGGCCTCAAATTTGAAAATAGACGGGGAGTTGGATAAAGAGCCCTCTTTTTAACTGTTACCCACACCACTTTTGCTATGTTCTGAAACAGTAGTACGTAGCTATGCCAGAATCACATCAGTCACATCGTTCTTGATCAAGAATTAATTGTTCTGTGCTGAAGCTGGAGTAATAATTGGAATCAAGACATCTCAATTTAGGAATGGGAGAGGGATTGAGAAACTCTATTCTGTGTTCCCTTTAGATTTTTCTATAGTTCAGAGAGATGAGGAAGAACCTAGGCTGGGGCCAATCAGCATTTCTAACCAAATATTATAGTTCGAACTTAACCTCATCACTGAACCATCTGCTGCTGTGAGGTATGCAATGTTTTCCAAAGAAATAATTTAGAATACTACTACAAACATCAGTTACCTTTCTGTGTAGTACCAGAAACTGGAAACTGGCTCGCATGAAGAAAATGAAACAGAAACTACATACAGTTTTGATTAACTTACTGCTTTAGTTTACCCTTGTATTACTTTTTATATTATAGCTTATGCATTGAGGCTAGGGAATTAATGAGACTTCATTTGTGGCTTTTGCACATTAAGTTCTTGAAGGCTTTAGAGTTGTAAAGCAACGTGGACTTCATAGTTGTGAAACAGAAGCTACCATTTTGTTCATAATTCTTTGTTTTCCAATTTTCCTTGGAAATAAGATAATTAAATGGTTTGAAGATGAGAGTGGGGAGGATAGAGCAGGAAAAAAATGTGAAGGAATCACTTTTATAGCATTGGGATAAATCATTCCTCAGTTTTGTTTTTTCTTTCTTTTAATTTAGCCTTATAATCTTTGGACCATTTTAAAAATTAAATAAATAATTGTTTTATGTGAGTACCATCTTTAAAAAATGTAAGCCAATAATTTTTTGAAATATTTTCTTTTAAAAACTTAACAGAAAAGATGTAAGAGCAATTAAAAGAATTTTTTTGCCCTTCACCCAGATATAACAATTATTAACATTTTGCCTCATAAGTTTGCAGATATCATGCTCCTTTACTCCTAAATATTTTAATATGTGTGTCCTTAGAGCAAAGACATTCTCTTACATAACCGCAACACAGTTATCAAAATCAGGCAAATTGACATTGACACAGTACATGTTTGTTATATACAGGCGTGCCTCTTTTTATTACTCTTCACTTTATTGCGCTTCGCAGATAAGGCGTTTTTTAGAAATTGAAGGTTTGTGGCAACCCTATGTCGAGCAACTCTGTCAGCGCCATTTTTCCAACAGCATGTGCTCACTTCATGTCTCTGTGTCACATTTTGGTAATTCTCACAATATTTCAAACTTTTTCATTATTATTATATCTGTTATGGTGATCTGTGATCAGTGAGTTTTTGTGTTACTATTGTAATTGTTTTGGGGTATGACGAACTTAATAAGTGTTGTATGTGTTCTGAGTGTTCCACCGATCAGCTGTTCCCCTCTCTCTGTTCCTCTTCTTGGGCTTCCCTATTTCCTGAGTCAGATGAATATTGAAATTAGCCCAGTTAATAACCCTACAGTGACCTCTAAGTGTTCAAGTGAAAGGAAGAGTCGCACGTCTCTCAGTTTAAACCAAAAGCTAGAAATAATTAAGCTTAGTAAGGAAGGCATGTCAAAAGCCGAGACAGTCCAAAAGCTAGGCCTTGTGCACTAAACAGTTAACCAACTTCTGAATGCAAAGGAGAAGTTCTTGAAGGAAATTAAAAGTGCTACTGCAGTGAACACATGAATGATCAGAAAGTGAAACAGCCTTATTGCTGATATGGAGAAAGTTTGAGTGGTCTGGATAGAAGATCAAACCAGCCCCAACATTCCCTAAGCCAAATCCTAATCCAGAGCAAAGCCCTAACTCTCTTCATTTCTATGAAGGCTGAGAGAGGTGAGGAAGCTACAGAAGAAAAGTTTGAAGCTAGCAGAGGTTGGTTCATGAGGTTTAAGGAGAGAAGCCATCTCCATAACATGAAAGTGCAAGGTGAAGCAGCAAGTGCTGATGTAGAAGCTGCAGCAAGTTATCCAGAAGATCTAGCTAAGATAATTGATGAAGGTGGCCACACTAAACAACAGATTTTCAATGTAGATGAAATAGCCTTATATTGGAAGAAGGTGCCATCTAGGACTTCCACAGCTAGAGAGGAGACGTCAATGCCTAGCTTCAGAGGACAGGCTGACTCCCTTGTTAGGAGCTAATGCAGCTAGTGACTATGTAAGTTGGAGCCAGTGCTCATTTACCATTCCAAAAATTCTAGGGCTCTTAAGAATTATGTTAAATCTACTCTGCCTATGCCCTGTAAATGGAACAAAAAAGCCCGCATGGCAGCACATCTGTTTACAACATGATTTACTGAATATTTTAAGCCCACTGTTGAGACCTACTGCTCAGAAAAAAAGATTCCATTCAAAATATTACTGCTCATTGACAATGCACCTGGTCACCCAAGAGCTCTGATAGAGATGTACAAGATTAAAGTTGTTTTCATGCCTACTAACACAACACCCTTGCTGCAGCCCATGGATCAAGGAGTAAATTTGACTTTTAAGTCTTATTGTTTAAGAAATACATTTTGTAAGGCTGTAGCTGTCATAGATAGTGATTCCTCTGATGAATCTGGGCAAAGTAAATTGAAAACCTGGAAAGGATTAACCATTCTAGGTGCCAGTAAAAACATTTGTGATTCATGGGAAGAGGTCAAAATGTCAATATTAACAGGAGTTTGGAAGAAGTTGATTGCAACTCTCAGGGATGACTAAGAGGGGTGGGTTCAAGACTTCAATGGAGGAAATAACTGCAAATGTGGTGGAAATAGCAAGAGAACTAGAATTAGAAGTGGAGCCTGAAGATGTGACTGAATTGCTGCTGTGAACATTGTTGAAATGACAGCAAAGTATTTAGAATATTACCTAAACTTAGTTGATAAAGCAGTGGCAGGATTTGAGAGGATTGACTCCAGTTTTGAAGAAAGTTTTACTGTGGGTAAAATGCTATCAAACAGTATTGCATGCTACAGAAGAATCTTTTGTGAAAGGAAGAGTCGATCATGCAGCAAACTTTATTGTTGTCTTATTTTAAGAAATTGCCACAGCCACCTCAAGCTTCAGCAACCACCACCCTGATCAGTCAGCAGCCATCAACATCGAGGCAAGACCCTCCACCAGCAAAAAGATTACGACTCACTGAAGGCTCAGATGATGGTTAGCATTTTTTAGCAATAAAGTATTTTTTTAGACATAACACTTAATAGACTTCAGTATAGTGTAAACAAATTTTATACATTAGGAAACCAGAAAATTCGTGTGACTTGCTTTATTGCAGTATTCGCTCTATTGCAGTGGTCTGGAACCAAACCCCCAGTATCTCTGAGGTATGCCTTTTTGAGATTTCACCAGTTTTCCCAATAATGTCCCTTAAAGCCAGTACATTTTTGAGACGCTTTAAAGTATTGTTTATTCTAGGTGAGTAATAGTAAGGAGCTTCTATAATATTTATTCCTATTCCAGGACATTAGTAAATGAGTGTTTGCATTTCATAGCAGATCACTAAACTCAGTTCAATCTGTTTCATGTTTCAACACTTAGGCATACCTATGCATTATGAAACATGAGCATCAGAGTTAAAATACCATAATCTGCGAATAAGTATTTTTGTCTTTGTTACTTTGCATTTTTCATCAAAAGAATTCATTAGCAGATATTATTTGTCACTTCAGATCAGTAGATCACAGGTTGACAAACCTTTTCTGTAAAGGACCAAATAAATGGTAAATATTTGTAGCTTTACAGGCTATACAGTCTCTGCCACAACTACTTAACTCTTCTGTTATACCATGAAAGCAGCCAAAGACAGTATGTAAGCAAGTGTGTGTGGCTGTTTTCCAGTAAAACTTTATTTGTGGGCACTGAAATTTGAATTTTATATAATTTTCACGTCAGGAAATATTCTTCCTCTTTTGAGCACCCCACCACCACCACCAGCATTTAGAGATGTAAAAACCCCTCTTAGCTCATGGGCTGTACAAATACAGGTGTTGGGGTATGTTTGGCCCACTGGTCGTAGTTTATCAGTCTTGTAGTAGATTATAATAGATTTCTACATTTTAAACCTGAAAACTAATATTGATAGCCATCATTTATTGAGTATTTATTATGTACCAGACACTGCACATCCATTATTTTTAATCTTCATGAATACCATACATGGATGACTGTTATCTCCTTGTTCCCAGTGAGGCAACTGAGGCTAAGTATTTTGCCCTGATTTTCACTGTCTTGCCAATTGTAGAACTGGGATTTAGGTATCAGTCTGTCACTTCAACGCCCGTGTTCTTTCCACTAGATCACATACCACTGAGCTTTGAGTGAGAATTTCTAATAAACTGAATTTCAAACTTAAAGCAAATTTTGAACATTCAGACTTCACTTTAACCAAAATTAATATCACCAAAAGGGGGAGACAAAAATCATGTGCCTCTGTATGTGATACCTTGATGCCCCCGCAAAAAACCAAACCTGTTGCCATCGAGTCGATTCTGACTCATAGCAACCCTGTATGACAGAGCAGAACTGCCCGATAGAGTTTCCATAGAGCGGCCGGTGGATTTAAATGCTGACATTTTAGTTAACAGCCAAGTTCTTAACTACTACACCACCAGGGCTCTGATATTAATGATATTGTTCAATAATTTACACATTCTGTTGGATCACCTTTCTTTGGAATGGGAACAAACATGGATCTCTTCCAGCTGGTTGGTGTGGTAGCAGTCTTCCAAATTTCTTAGCATAGATGACTCAGCGCTTCCAGTGTTGCATCCGTTTGTGGAAAAATCTCAATTGATATTCGTCAATTCCTTGAGCCTTGTTTTTTGCCAATTTCTTCAGTACAGCTTAGACTTCTTCCTTCAGTACTATTGGTTCTTGATTATATGCTACCTCCTGAAATAACTGAACGTCGATCAATTCTTTTTGGTACAGTGACTCTGTATTCTTTCTGTTGTCTTTTGATGCTTCCCGTGTCGTTCAATATTTTGCCCACAGAATTCTTCAGTATTTCAACTCAAGGCCTGAATGTTTTCTTCCATTCTTTCAGCTTGAGAAATGCCAGGCTTGTTCTTCCCTTTTGGTTTTCTAACTCTAGGTCTTTGCACGTTTCATTATAATACTTTACTATGTTGTCTCAAGCCACCCTTTGAAATCTTCTGCTCAGCTCTTTTACTTCTTCATTTCTTCCCTTCGCTTTAGCTACTCAACGTTCAAGAGCGAGTTTGAGAGTCTCTTCTGACATCCATTTTGGTCTTTTCTTTCTTTCCTGTCTTTTTAATGACCTTTTGCTTTCTTTATGTATGATGTCATCCCACAACTAGTCTGGTCTTTGGCCATTAGTGTTCAGTATGTCAAATCTATTCTAGAGATGGTCTCTAAATTCAGACGTGATACACCCAAGGCTGTACTTGGGCTTAATTAATATCACAAGTAAAATTTTGTGCTATTCAGGTTTTCAGGACCTTAATACCAGTAAAATTTTGCTGAAGATAATTCAAAAACGACTCCAGCAGTACGAAAGGGAACTGCGAAAAATTCAAGCCGGATTCGAGAGAGGACATGGAACAAGGGATATCACTGCTGTTGTTAGATGGATCTTGGCTGAAAGCAGCGAATTCCAGAAAGATGTTTACCTTTGTTTTATTGACTGTGCAAAGGCATTTGACTATATGGATCATAACAAATTATGGATAACATTGCAAAGAATGGGAATTCCAGAACACTTAATTGTGTTCATGAGGAACCTGTACATAAGCTAAGAGGCAGAGTCGTTTGAATACAACGGGGATACCACGTAGTTTAAAATCAGGAAGTTGTGCATCTGGGTTGTATCCTCTCACCATACTTATTCAATCTATATGGTGAGCAAATAATCCGATAAGCTGGACTGTATGAAGAGGAACGCATCATCAGGCTTGGAGGAAGACTCACTAACAACTTGCATTATGCAGATGACACAACCTCGCTTGCTGAAAGCGAAGAGGACTTGAAGCACTTACTGATGATCAAAGTCTACAGCCTTCAGTATGGATTACACCTCAACATAAAGAAGACAGAAATCCTCACAACTGGACCAATAAACAACATCATGATAAATGGAGAGAATCTTGAAGTTGTCAAGGATTTCATTTTATTTGGATCCACAACCAACGTCCATGGAAGCAGCAGTCAGGAAATCAAACGACTTATTGCATTGGGAAAATCTGCTGCAAAAGGCCTCTTTAAAGTGTTAAAAAGCAAAGATATCACTTTGAGGACAAAGGTGTGCCTGACCCAAGCCATGGTATTTTCAGTCAACTCATATGCGTACGAAAGCTGGGCAGTGAATAAGGAAGACTGAAGAAGAATTGATGCCTTTGAATTATGGTGTTAGCAAAGAATTTTGAATATACCATGGACTGCCAGAAGAACGAACTGGTCTGTATTGGAAAAAGTACAGGCAGAATGCTCCTTGGAAGCAAGGATGGCGAGATTTCATCTCAAGTACTTTGTTCATTGTATCAGGAGGGACCAGTCCCTGGAGAAGAACATCATGCTTGGTAAAGTAGAAGGTCAGCAAAAAAGAGGAAGACCCTCAACTAGGTGGATTGACATAGTGGCTACAACAGTGGGCTAAAATGTAGCAATGATTTTGAGGGTGGCATAGGACATGGCAGTGTTTTGTTTTGTTGTACAGAGAGTCGCTATGAATGGGAACCAACTCGACAGCACCTAACAACGAAGTGACTGGGATTACAGTGCAGTAGTGATCCTGAATGGATTCTGTATCTGGAATGGAAAAATTATTATAAAGGACATTATTGGGCCATTTGGCAAAGTTGGACTTTGCACTATAGATAAAGTATTATATCAAAGCTTACATTTCTTGAATGTGGTAACTGTAATGTGATTATGCAAGAGAATATCCCTTTTCTTAAGAAATATACACTCAACTATGAAGGGACTTGTGGTATACATACTACTTCCAAATTAATTCTGTTAGTGTTGGGGAGGTGGTGGTGAAAGTGACAAAATGTTAAATAATTGGTGAATCTGGGTGAAGAATACCAGTTCTTTGTACTATTGTTGCAAGTTTTCTGTGAGTTTGAAGCTTTTAAAAAATAAAGTGAATTTGAACTTTAGGTTGAGCATTAACTATTCTCTTAATAATTAAGTTTTGAAGCATAGAGGATTTTGTGTAGAATATAATTTCACTACCTTATTTTTTTAATATCAGGTCTTTATTAAAAAACAGGTAAATTCTGGCTGTTTATAAAGACTGCAAGTCAGCCACAGCTTCTAGGAGGCTTGCCTTTAAAACAGTAACAAAATACAACTCTAGTTGGAGAATAATACTTAACAGAGCAAAGATTGTTTTGTGGAACAAGATTTCAGATGTTGGTTGAATAAGTATTTTTTCTCATTTTTGTTTAGATATTTTATGACCTGGTCAGACAGATAAATAGAAAAACACCAGTGGAAAAGAAGAAGCCTAAAAAGAAATCATGTCTGCTGCTCTAGACCCACAGTACGCAGCAGCTCTGAGCCAGGTAAGGTGCTAAAAGCAAAACTAGTACCTTCCTCATTTTGGACTTACCCCAACCCTAACCACTTCCTGTTTCACCTACTAGGGTCTTTCCAGCCTTCTGTAACTTGTAAATGTGATGTATAACTTGTGAATATGTCCGTTAGATAATTTGTTGCTCTCTGCACTAGATATTAAGCTCTGTGAGGGCAAAGACCATGTCAGTTTTGCTCACCACCATGTCCCCAGTGTCTAGTACAGAGTGGATATTCAAAAAAATTGTGGTTAAAGGCACAGAGTGGCTCCCTAGATCACTTCCAAATTGATGCTGAATTGAAACAATGGTTCATCTGAAAAAAAGAAGACATAAGTGCACATTTGATGAATTATGTAATAAAAAAAAAAAAATTCCCATACATATCCATAGTCACTCCTCCCCAGATGTAACCCCTACCCTGATTTCAAATACCATGGATTAGTTTTGCCCTTTTTTTTGAACTTTACATAAATAAAAACATATAATGTATTAATTTATATCTGGCTTCTTTCATTCCAAAATATATTTTTGAAAATCATCCATGTTGCACTTAGAGTTAGTTCATTTTTATTGTATGACTATACTAGCAATACATTTATATATTCTATTGCTGGACATACGAATTCTTTCTATTGGGGGACTCGGCTAGTATGGGTAATTCTGCTGTGGACATTCTTGTACATGTCTTGTACACATCTTATGCATTTCTGTTGGGTATACATCTAGGAATGGAATGGCTGAATCATAGGCTATACGTATGGACTACTTTAGTAGATACTGCTAAAAAAATTTTCAAAGTTGTTGTACCAGTTTACACACCTGCCTGGTGGATGTGTGGTGGTATATATCCTGGTAGCCTTTTTTTTGTTTTGGTAGTCATTTTCTCCCAGGTATGGGCTGACTTCTTTCAAATAAATGTTTCACCTGTAGACTTCTAAGTAGTAGCTGACTTTAAGTGCTGCTTGAGTTTTCATTAAGTGAACCCATTGGAGAGAAATTAGTGGCAGCATTTAAGCTGCCTATCAAGTGAGAAACTAGTCAAGTCCAATTGTTTGTTTTTCTTTAATCATGTATATAAGTCCCCTGAGCAGTTTCTACTTATCTTCATCAGTTCTATAAACAATACCATAAAAGAGTATTTTCATGGAGTAGATTTATGATGTAATTTGATGCTAATTCTGTGAACATTACTAAACTTGGTCCAGTTAGAAGTAAACGGTTCCCACTTGAGAGTTGGTTGCACTAACTTTTCTAAGTCTCTTGGGTCCATTTAGTAGATTACCTCTTCCAGAGCACAAATTAACTAATGTTTGCTTACAGAGATGTGGATGGATCTCTCTCTTAAGGGAAACTGAGTAACTCTAGTCCTTTTTAAATGAAAGTACAGGTAAAATGGGCAGAAAGGAGAAAAGGGCATGAGGGGATTGCCTTTAGTGGTCAGAAAGGCAGCTTTTGGACAAATGGTTGCTTTAGGCTTTTAGTGCAGTCTTGATTCAATAACTGTAAATCATCAGCTCCTTGAAAGTGATTACTGTGAAGATTGCTGGTGTTTGTGTTTGTTTAGGTCAGGGTGCAAAAAGGTAGGGAAGATGAGGACTCCCATTCCAGTTCTTAAGTATATTATTTGACTCTCTTATATTTGATTGGCTTATTGATGCCATTACTTTAGTGGACCCTAGTTTATTTTCCAATTTTCCGAAAATGTCTTTTTAGTTTAGTTTAGGAAGAGGTGCCATCTCCTGGCCTATTGTGATTTTAAAAGTCATTCGTACACACCCAATAATGCAACTCTGTATTGTGCGTTTTATCCTAGTGGAGAGAAATCTTGACCTACATCTGGAAATAAGACTTTCATCCTGGTTGCATAAATTCTTAGACTCTGATGTAATTCCACTCACAATGTACAAATAAATCACTGAGATTGATCTCTATGGAGGTTTGATAATTCCAAATTATAGGCCATGTAGCAGTCAGAATACTTCGCAGTGCATTTTATTGTGATTATAGGCTTGAAGTGCCATGTTGTTCCTGTTCAAAAAGTACTGATACAAGGTAGATTTAAATAGCAATTATAAATGTGTTTACTAGGAGTACATGAACCTTGAGGGCAGCTTTTCTAGCCTGTAGCCTTTAGGCAAAATTGTATCAAAAGCATGTTAATCTCTTGTTAATATGTCTTATTTTTAAAGGCCTCTGAGAAGAATTCATCTTTAGGAGATTTTTCCTTTAAGGTAGTTCTCTTCAGCTGAGGAGTAAGACTAACTTATGTCCTTCTGCCCTTGAATATGGAGATCAGTTCTTTCTGTATCATCTCTTTTTGTCTTATCCTGTATTGGAAGTGTTAATCCTAATATATACAGTCATAAAATGGCTGAATGAAGAATTTCCCATGAAAGGTTTAATCAGGCAGGTGTTGTTTCCTTAGTGGAAAAGGAACTTAAAAGAATAAAATAATAATGTGATAGAAATGAAGTACCACTTTTCACTCTTTCCCTCTTTACAGACAGAACTGTCAGACATAATGTGAAACAAGTGTAATAAAATTAAAGATAGCTCAAGTTGATCAATTACAGACTCCTCTCCTGTGAACTCAGTCTTCTATTTGACTTTTTAAAAAATTTTTGTTGTAGTAAAATATATATAACAGAAAATTTGCCATTGTAACCATCTTGAAGTGTATATTAATTACATTCACCATGTTGTGCAACCCACTATATATTTTATTATTTTTAAAACATTAAGAGGAGGAAATTTAAAACAGCCCTGCTTCTGTAGCTATTCCGTATAATTGAGTTTTCCAGTAATGTCAACCAAAATCATTGTTTCTTTCTGTATTACTGGATATGTTTGTTTACTGCTGTCTTCTGACATCAGCACATTAACCATATATAAATATATATCTGTGTCTGTTCATTCTAGATTACAGGAATGAAGAACTGTTGCCTAATTGGAAAGTGCCAGCATTCCAGACTTCAAAAAATACATCTGAAGAGGCTTCTCCTGTTTTATATATTATGTGAAGAATTTAGATCTTATATTGGTTTGCACAAGTTCCCTGGAGAAAAAATTGCTCTGTGTATATCTCTTGGAAAATAAGACAATAGTATTTCTCCTTTGCAATAGCAGTTATAACAGATGTGAAAATAAATATACTTGACTCTAATATGATTATACAAAAGAGCATGGATGCATTTCAAATGTTAGAGATTGCTACTATAATCAAATGATTTCATATTGACCTTTTTATCATGATTCTTCCCTGTCAAGCACTAAAAAGTTGAACCATTATACTTTATATCTGTAATGGTATAGATTATGAAAATTCCCCTCAAACTCATTGCAGCAGATAACTTTTTTGAGTCATTGACTTCATTTTATATTTAAAAAAATTATGAAATATCATTCTGTCATTATATTCTAATTAAAATTGTGCATAATGCTTTGGAAAAATGGGTCTTTTATAGGAAAAAAACTGGGATAACTGATTTCTATGGCTTTCAAAGCTAAATATATAATATACTAAACCAACTCTAATATTGCTTCTTGTGTTTTACTGTCAGATTAAATTACAGCTTTTATGGATGATTAAATTTTAGTACATTTTCATTTGGTTTGTGTGTTTTGTTATTGTTTATAGATTTAAGGCCTTTATTTTATAATGACCAGATTGTTTTAAATGCCGCAGTAAACCCGTTTCTACCTGGTGCCCGCAGAACACTTGGCTTTGAAGCCTACTAAATAACCAGTGATTTCTCTAGAAACAAACCTCGGGCTTTCTGTTCTGGATGTATTTATTCCTACTGTACAGTAAAATACACCAGACTACGTAGAATAGTTTTGTATATTCTCTCTTGATCTTAAAGATTGTATCTTATTGGATGAAAATATCCCACTGTGTATTATTTTTTATATGTAAAAATAAGTTTAATACTGTATCAGGGTTTAACTTTTACTATTTCAAATCTGCCACAGCTTGTAATGTCGTCAAGGGAGTCCTTTTGCCATTGTCAATTTGTTGGCTATGAGTCCATGATTGAAGTGTTATGTGAAAATTCTAAAACTTGCTTTATAATAGACAGGAGAATTTGAGAGAAGTGAGTGAAAAAGTTAAAAAGTATAAAAGAGATGTATCAGTTGCTTTTACTTTGACTGTATTATGAAGTAGTATAGTAGTAGTCTGGAAAAGATTGCTAAGTTTAACATTTTAGCTGAATATAAAAACCTGTTGCTGTCAAGCCGATTCCGACTTCCAGCGACCCTATAGCTGAATATATAGTGGTGCTTTTCTTTTCCTTCCCAGTTTCTTCCGTTTTTACAAGAGGTGGTTTAAGGAGGACATGGACCAGGGTGATATTATTTATGCTTTCTCCATAAAGAGAGGGAAAGCAAAGAGCTTGTTAGCCAGGTAAGTGCTATAGAAGGAAAGAAAACAAGCTTAGGGAAACCCTGTGCCTTGTCCCTGAATATCAAGGAGGCGACCAGTCCTAGCAGTCTAACTCATTGCTCAGGGATCTAGATACTGTTTTATTGCAACTAGGTGTGGAAAAGTGTTCATGCTTTGCAGAGATTTTCCAGGAGTATGGTCAGCCCATCAGTCACTAAATTGAAATTTAAAAATCAGATTTCAAATGTAAGCTCTGACCAACCTGGGAAAGTGTTAAAATATTGTGAAACATATTTGGAAATTGTATTCTTTTGGGTTTCTAATAAACTTAGTTACCTAACACTTCCCTTCTACTGATCCAGTTATGCATATGTCTGGGATTGAGGGACCAAAAATATAATAATTTTTTTTTTTTATTTTTATTTTTTAATGAGTGAAGCATTAGGGCCTGTTTGACCAGGTCAGGGTGACATATTTTATTTGTAGGGCCTCTAAACTCACTCTGCTTTAAAACTCACCTTCCAAACATTTCATTCCTTAAAATCTTAGACAGGCATCTTATAAACAGGTAAAACTTTCTAAATATCACCTTGTTATATAGATTGTGTAGTTATTTGCCAAGTTAAGTGGAAATCATTAGATGAAAATAACTCCAAGCTGCAATCTGCTTAACTAGGAGCATAAACTCAGTCTCCTCTACTTTAGAACATGGTAGAAAGAAAATGATAGTTACTGAATTCCTTTGTCACATCTTATACAGTCCACTTGGGTTACAGGTGGAACTGTCAAGAAAAATGCCCTTTTGACACACAGGACCAATTGAAATCAGAGATGTGCATTGCCGTCTCAGGGAAAACTGTAGTTACTGAGTAGGGTGGAAAGGCATCCGGTTAGCAAGTGAGATAAGTGTGTTTTTATGTTGTCTCTGTGTAAACTCCATCTTAATTCCAGAGGGGAGGGTGCCTGAAAATAAGATTTGTTTAAATTATTTTATTGGGGTTAATATATATATAATTTTAACCATTTTTAAATGTGCAGTTCAGCAACATTAATTACATTCACCACGTTGTGCAACTATCACCACTATCCATTTTGAAATGTTTTTCATCACCTTAAACAGAAACTTAGTACCCCTTAAGTAATAACTCCCCATTTCCCCCTCCCCCAGCCCCTGGTAACCAATAAGAAGCTTTTGCCTTTATGCATTTGCCTATTAAGATGTATTTTTATAGCTGAAAAATCAAGTCTTCTAGGTTATTATATGAAATCTACATGATAAACATCCAGGAACTGATACCATATCAGTATTTGTGACTTTTTAAAGTGTAATAGCTTCAGTTATATGAGTAACATATAATTTAAAGGAGGCTTGGTGCCAGTAAAATACAAATGTGTTTCCCACTGAATCACATATAACGTCAATGGCTTGGGTTTTTTTGACTCATAGCAACCGTATAGGACAAAGTAGAACTGCCCCATAGGGTGTCCAGGGAGTGGCTGATGGATTCACACTGCCAAACTTCTGGTTAACAGCCATAACTCTTAACACTGTGTCCCCAAATAAGTTTTAGAAATTTAACAGTAAACACATAACTTGACTACAGTCTTACCCCCCACCAGGGGGAGCTTCAGTATCAGTTAACACTTCTGAAGAAGAGTTGAATTAAAATTACGTATTCAAACCATTTATTCTGTAAGCACTGCATGCTTCACAAAGAGGCACAGAGGCAAGAGGCTATGTTTGTAATCTAATGGGGCAGGAAGATACAAAAAATTACGAAAGACAGGAATAACGCTGTAATTTATTGAAATATGGCCACAGGGGGCGTTCTCTTAGGACTGTCTAGAGAAATGTGGTTGTTGGTGTGTTGCTCTCTCCCCCCTGCAACTCTGAACTCGTTTTCTCTGTTTGACACCCTCATCTACCGTCATAACTGGCCATCTTTTACTCTTCAGTGAAACAATCCCTCTTTGAAGTTATAATGTACTGGGAAAAAGTTAAAACTTTAGGTAAGTTACAGATCTTCATTTTATTACCAACTTTATTAAAACTCACAGGTGACTTTGGCTGGAACTATTTTTCTCCATATAGGAATAGTGATAAAACACCCTGCATTTTCTGGACCTGCCCATTTTCAAATATTTTGCCTCATTATCCTCATAAAAAAACCACACCCGTTGCCCTTGAGTCAATTCCGACCATAGCAACTGTATAGGACAGAGTAGAACTGCCCCATAGGGTTTTCAAGGAGCGGCTGGTGGATTCGAGCTGCCAGCCTTTTTTGGTTAGCAGTTGTAGCGCTTTTAACCACTGCACCACCAGGCCTCCCTTATCCTCATAGGTACACATATGTTTGTCAGATCATGTGTCTGATTTTTGTTTTAGGGACTAAGGGGTAGAAAGAGAAATGAGGAATACCTCAGTATTTTCCTTGGTAAGCAGCCATAGTAGAATGTCAGAAAACAAAATATGCTTCTATAAATTGCATGTGTGTGATGAAACCAAAGTGTGAAGAAATTATCAGGTATTTGGAGGAGAAAAATAACCCGTAAAATAGCCTTTTGTTTTATTTGGGTCTTGTACTTAATTTAAGGTGCTACTTGTGTTAAAATCACCCCTCTTGACTCAGCTCCAAACTTGAAAGAGTGAAGTGGCTTGGGTGTTTGTCCAGGAACTGAAAAGAGCCGATCTTGCAGGGAGGGAAATGAATGTGGGCTTTGAGGCAGTCTAACCGCCCAGCTTTTAGCATTTATGTTCCCCCAAATGTAAAGAATGTGAGTTATTCCTGAAAATGTAATACAGACATTGCATTGATAGGGATTTTGCTTACTGTAATTTCATCCTGGGCTTGTTGAATGTGCTGTCCATGTATTGCCCTGTCTTGCTTAAATATTCTTGTTGAGAACAGCTGGAGGCTTTTTTGAACTGGGTGCCTAGTTCTGTTTTCTGAGACGGCAACATGGATTCTGTTTTGCAGACATTAACAAGAGCTTTAAAAAGGGAATTGCAGGATGCAAGGCCTTTGGGCTTGTTAAGAGGCCTCCTGTGGTTCTGGGCCCAAGGTGTGGCATGCGTTTCCTGCTAATTATTTCCCTTCAGAAGCAAGCGTTTGACTGTTCCGCTTGAGGAAAAACCTTAATAAACCTTCCCATTTTAAGCAGTCATGTGACTCTTATTTTGAGCTGTTGTTTTCAATACATTTTTTTTAAGCTTAATTATGTGCAAATTCCTGTTCCAAATGTTGTAGGGGATACAAAGCAGAACAAGGCATGATGCTTTGAGCCCGTCACCAAATATTTATTACACTGCTACTATATGCTAGGTAATGATCTGCATGCTCGGGGTACAGTAGTGAACAATATAGTGAACCAAATCCCTTCCTTCATGGGGCTTATATCCTTAGGAGGTAGCAAAGATAATAAAATTGTGTGTGTGTGTGTAACACAGGTTATGTATTTACACATACGTGCTTATATATGATGAGTGCTATGGGAGAGTTAAGTAGTAAAGGGACAGGAGAACTAAGCAGACTGGTGTGGTAGTAGGTCAAAGGCTTAGGTCACTGAAGTTGATTTTAAGTAATATCTGAAGTGTGCAGCCCACGCCACTGCCTGGGAGGAAGAAGGGCCATCCAGGCAATGGGAAGGCTCTGAAAAGACTGTAAAGTGGAAGTGCACCTGGCATGTTGGAGGACTAGCAAGGAGGCCAGTGTGGCTGGAGCCAAGTGAGCATGGAGGTGAGTAGTAGGAAGTAACAGAGGTAATAGGGTTGAGTGAGGGGCAAATTTCCTTCAGCTTTTACTTTGGGATCCATGGAAGAGATTTGAACAAAGGGCATAACATGATCTGACTCGACCTATCATCAGGAATACTCTGGCTGTTGGGATGAGAATAACCTATAGAGACGCAGGATGGAAGCAGAGAGCAGCTAGGTGAATGTATAATCAAGTGAGAAATGGTAGTTTGGACCACAATGGTAGCAGTGCAGATAGAGGTGGATACATTCCAGATATACTTTGAAACCTCAAGCCAACAAGATTTATTGATATATGTAGAATGTGACAGAGAGGAGTCGGATGACTCCCAAGATTTTTGGCTTGTAATCAAGATAGTGAATATTATGGTAGGAGCAGGTTTGGAAGGGGAAGGGGAGGTGGGTCAGGAATTTAATTTTGAACGTACTAAATGAGAAGTTTATTGGATTCTAGAGATACATAATAGGCAGTTGGGTAGTAGTATGGAATTCAGGGGGAAAAGTCTGGACAGGAGATACACATTTGATCTATAAAAACATGAGGCTGGATGGGATCACTAGGGCTGAATGTGATAGAAAAGAGGTCCAGGAACCAAACTCAGAGGTACTCAAACATGAGGCTGGGAGATGAAGAGGAACTAGCAAAGGAGAGTGAGTGTGGAGGTCACTGGTGACCTGGATGGCCTTTTGTCAGTGGAGTGGTTGGTTGGGGACAGTGTCGGGAGAGGTTTAGGAGCAGAATGGGAAGAAAGAAATTGGAGGCATTAAACATGTACTACCCTTTTTAGATGGATGAAACAAGGATGTTTGTGTGCTAATAGGAGTGGCCCACTGAGAAGGGAAATTGAGTAAATGGACAGAATCTAGTATTCAAGTGAAGGAGCTGACCCCAGATGGGAGCATGGGCAGGTATAGTGGCAGTTCTCTCACAGTGGCAGGAGGGAAGACAGCATATTAGATACAGAAAGAACTGTAAAGAAGTTTTGAGCGAAGTAGTATGAGACAGAAGGGACAGATGCTTTCTGTTCTGGAAGTCTGGAATACTTCAGAGAGGGTGAGAGTGGGAAAGGATATTACAGGCAGATTTCAGGAAAAAGCAAGTGTGGGAAAACATGAACAAGAAGTTACCTAGTTTCAGCTGGTGTTGGATAATGTGGGAAGAATAGGCTGGAGGGGTGGATTGGAGCCATATCATGGCAGGCCTTGAAATAAGAAGTTGACAAGCTAGTAGGCTGAGCTAGGTAAATGACTGGGGCACAGCCCTCATCTGAGTGATGCTTGCTGAGGGCAGTCATGGGAAACTTCAGAATTGATCACGATAAAAATCAGTGTTGTAAGGGTTCCTTCCCGTGGACTGTAACGGCCTTCTTCTCAGTCTTCAGTTCTCACTTTTCCCTCTTTTCTAATCAAGATGATCTCCCAGGCATATGGTTGTGACTCCTACCAAATGAAAGCTCAGTTTAGAAGAGGACCAGCATAATACTTTGGCGCTTTGAACATGTTAGGACTGAAGAGAAAAATCTTTTTGGCTCTGTATTTCTCTGCTTCATCTGACGTGCTCTGCTCTCCTTAGACTGTTCAGCAGAGTGCCTAGACCTACTGGACAGGCAATAAATATTAGTTCCCTAGAAAGTTTTCCTCTTTCTACTGTTACTTCCCAGCATGAGATGCAGTTCCTCTAGCCCTTCCCCTGGGATCTACTGTGTTGTATCAAGAAGGCTAGTGAGAGGGCTCTTTTTCCTTAATCCACCCTATTGGGTAGGTGCTGGCTTTCTCACCAAGACCCCATCCATCATTCAGGGCTTCCCTGGTGGGTGGCCCACAAGCCACCTTCTGGAGCCCTGGTCAGCCTTGACATGAGCATTGCTAGTGATTGTGCAGTTAGGTGGGTGGCAGAGTTTTAAGGAGCCACCTGGGCTAAGGGGATGCTAAACTCACAGTCTTCCCAGTTTGGAAAGTAGGGCATGGAATAGTGGGACTAGGCAGTGGGCCCTGCCTGACTTCCCTGGGGACAAGGATATATTTGATGGAGAAGTTTAAAGAAGATACTTGATTCCTACACTCCCAGCAGGTCCTGAAGCCCAGGCCAGCAGCTTTGGAATTCGTGGGCCTTTTAAATCACTAATGCAAAGCCTAAGCCCCTATTTTCTGGAATATAAATTGACTTATCTGAACAGATGCTTGGACTCAGCTCAGGGATTCTACACCTGCTTAAGTCAATCTGGCCCAGTGGTCACTGTGATAATGAGCATGCTCGTCTCTCTAGGCCAGTTGTGGTGTGGGGGTGCGAGTTGGAAGCCGTGAGCTGGTACTTGGAGGCCGTCTGGGGTCTGGGAAGAGGATCATATCCTTCTCACCTCTGCTCAGGGAGCCGAGTCTACGCAGGGATTTCAGATGCTACATTTACTCCATTTGGAGGAACCTCTGTTTTTGTTTTGTTTTGTTTCCCACCACTTCTACACAAACGATTATACATGCTGCCTTGCTGGCGGCTTAATCCCTGGTGGAGGAGACAATACCTGGAGGGCGGCCAGCAGTGGGGCTGGAGGTAGCGAAGGCACTGAACACCCAACTCTTTAACTTCCTTCCCCACTGTCCCGCCCTGACCCTCCCTTCATAGTCACAATGGGAGGAGAAGAATCCAGCAGACTCAATGTCCCCAGTAGGGGTGGGGAGCCCCGGCATGGCAGGTTAAAAAAAACTCCTAGGGTGAGCCTCCCAGATAGTGTTGCCAGACAGGGTGAGGAGACAGCCAGGTCAGGAGGAGGGGTGGAATGGGAGAGAGCAGGAAGGGAGAAGACTTGGAGGCCAGGGTCAAGATGAAACCCTCAGGGGTGGAAATTGGGATCCATTTGGGGTTGAGCAGGCCTGGGAGTGAAGTGACTGTGATCACTGGTAGGTCATGAGCCCTGGACTCTGGGTAGCCCCGTAACAGCATAAACGGGGCAGGGAGCAGAATGGGAGAGGCGAGGGCTACCATACCCCAGCCTGCCTGCCTCAGAATAGAGTTGGCCTGGGAAGCGAGGGTGGGGAAGCGAAAGCAAAGGCCAGGGACAGAGGGGACTGCACAATAGCTTGGAGAGGGGGGCTAGAAACAAGATCGTTTTTCTGTTCTCTTGAAAATGGCTTTGTCCATGGCTTCCCTCTCTCCTGAGGGCTGGGCTGAGAAGTGGAGTGAAAAGGACTTGGAGATGGGTGGACCTTCGGGGAAAGCTAAGGAGGACTTGCCTGCTGGTCTCACCTCCAGCAGGCGAAGCAGGAGGTGGGCTAGGCCCAGGGCTCACCCACAGGGGTGGAGGTCACACAAAGAGCCCTGTGCTCAGTGCTGCAGATAGAGACATGAGTAATGAGTCGTTGCTACCCTGGAGGTGCTCCCAGTCTAGAGGGCAAGATAAACACGCACAGAGGTGACTTACAGAAATAAGTACTGTGGTTTAGGTACATGCACAGATGTAAGGGCTATGCCGAGGGCTGCACAGAGGAGAAGCCCTTTCAACTGCACTTTGAAACACAGGTAGAAGTCAGTCTGAGGCAGTGGGGGAACTGGATTCCTCAAGAAACAGGGTATACAAAGAGCTTGCTGTTGATGTTGTTAGTTGCCATCAAGTTGATTCCAACTCATGGCGACCCCACCCCACCCCCACCCCGCCATGTGCAGAGTAGAACTGCTCCATAGGGTTTTCTAGGCTGTGACCTTTTGGAAACAGATCGTCGGGCCTTACTTCCAAGGCACTGGGCAGGTTCAAGCCATCAGCCTTGCAACTAGTAGTCCAGCGCTTAACCATTTGCGCCACCCAGGACTTACCCGAAGACCTTGTTGTTGTTGTTGTTAGGTGCCATCGAGTCAGTTCCAACTCATAGTGACCCCATGTACAACAGAAAAAAACACTGCCCGGTCCTTACCATCCTCACAATTGTTGTTATGCTTGAGCCCATTGTTGCAGCCACTGTGTCAATCCATCTCGTTGAGGGTCTTCCTCTTTTTTGCTGACCCTCTACCGAGCATGATGGCCTTCTATACAAAGATCTAGAGGCATAAAAAAAAGATCAAGCTTAGAATACTCGGAGTAGCGTATGGAAGGTGAGGTGGGTGATGAGAAGTGCCCAGAAAAAAGGCTGAGCACATCAGTTGGGGTCCCAGCACCCAGGAGGACAGGAAGCAAGTGAGGAAGACGTCAGAGCTGCTCACCAACAGACCACGCATCCCGCTCCACTCTCTCCCTCCTTCCTTCCAGACCCCAGGCAGCATTTCCTTGCAGCTGCCAGCCTCAGCCTCCGGTCAGGAGGAGGAGGTGAGGAAGGGGGCTGAGGGAGAGGAACAGGAATAAAGGGAAAGCAGCCAGGGGAAGTGACATATGCAGAGCGGGGGAAATGAGAAAATAAAACCTGATTCTTCACTTTGACGAGGACAGCTTCCTCCGCAAACCAGCACTGTGCAAAGCAGCCTCAGATGGGTGGTGGGCAGCATCTGTCGTGCCTGAACCAACATGCTGGCTTCCCAGTGCAACCGCCTCTCCCCAGCCACTTGGCAGAGATGAGGGCATCTCTGTCAGAGTGGAGCGGGAGAAAGAGGGGCAGGGCAGATAGCCCAGAGTGGGTCATGGTGGGAGAGGGAGAGTTGAGAACCAGAGCTTCCCGAGGTGTCGAGCATGCAGGAGGTCATTGTTGGCAGGGATTCCTAGCAGTTCCTGGAAACAGCAGTCATCTTGAGGGATGTACCCAGAGGAGCATAGAGAGAGTGAATGGATTCTGTGGAGTGGAAGTGCGGGCAGCTGAGGCCTGAAACCTGGTAGAGTCAGCGGAAGGCAGAAGGTGAATTTCACAGCTCCCTTCTCAGGTTATTATTGCCCCAAGCTGTGTTCAGCAGTGAGGGCTCTGGGAAGGGCTTCTCCCCCACTGCTCCTCAGTGGGTACTTTATTTGGCCAGCAACACAGAGCTGCTTTCAGGGAGCGCCCTCAAGGATTGGTGGGGAAGGCTTCAATAAGAAAGAAAGAGGACTCCAGTGGGGGACAAGAATGAGGACGTTGTTTCGGGAACATTGGCAGGGCTCAATTGTGATGTCTGTGCTGTATTCTAGAATTTTGGGGTGTATATATGGGCTTGGTGTCCCTGGGTGATGTAAGTGGTTTGCACTCAACTACTAATCAAAACGGTGGCAGTTCTAATCCACTCAGCCGCCCCACAAAAGAAAGGCCTGGTGACCTAGTTCTGTAAGATTACAGCCACTGAAAACCATATGGACCACACTCGGAAGCACATGGAGACGCCATGAGTCAGGATCAACTCAACGGCAATGGGTTTGGGATTTTTTTTTTAATTTTATTTTGCTTTAGATGAAGGTTTACAGAGCTAATTAGCTTCTCATTAAACAATGAATATACATATTGTTTTGTGGCATTGGTTGCCATCCCCAAGATGTGTCAACACTCTCCCCTTCTCAGGCTTGGGTTCCCTATTTCTATTCGTCTGGCTTTCCTGTCCCCTCCTACCTTCTCATCCTTGCCCCGGGGCTGGTGTGCCCCTTTAGTCTCATTTTGTTTTATGGGCCTGTCTAATCTTTGGCTGAAGGGTGAACCTCAGGAGTGACTTCATTACTGAGTTGAAAGGATGTCCGGGGGCCATACTCTTGGGATTTCTTCAGTCTCTGTCAGACCAGTAAGGCTGGTCTTTTTTCTCCAGCTCTGTCAGGGATCCTCTATTGTGATCCCTGTCAGAGCAGTTGGTGGTGGCAGCTGGGCACCATCTAGTTGTGCTGGATGGGTTTTTTTTTATATGGACTTGGAGGTGGTGGGTGGAGGGGTATGTCAGGACTGATTGAAGGGTACAGGAAGAGGGTCAGGAAATAAACCCACTGTCAAATTCAGAGAGAATCTGAGAGAGAGGTTTCATCATCCTGTTTAAGAGTTGGGTAGAGGAGGCAAAAGGAAGGCAGGAGACATCCTACTAATAGTACGGATAATCTGCAGCCTGAGGTTCTCACCCCAGAAGCCCCTGCCCTCTCCCCCAGGGCCTGCTAGGCCTTCCCGGTCCATCGTCTTCCTCTGGCAGCACTTGAGGGGCAGGCTTCATAGAATGGATTTTAAGAGGACAGTCCATAAGGCCCTGTCACAAGCACCTTTAGGCCATCAGCCCCCAGGGTGGCGGGGGGCGGGGGAGGGGGAGGTGTGGGGCTTGGCAGGGACTCTAGCAACTAAGGCCTTGAGGAGCACAGAAAGTAGACTTTGGGGGTGGGAGGGAGTGGCTGATTCTTCTCAAAACCATCAGGACTTGGCTTATTCTGCTCTTTATTCTTTGCCAGGAATTTGAGGGTGAGCTGGGGGTAGGAGGGGGCAAGATTGTTTCTCTAGAGTAGCCCCTCAGGCAGTGGGGTCCTTGGGTACCATTTCTCCTGCGCAGCCCACATTGCTGCCC
>NW_004444009.1:12560259-12628069 GCF_000243295.1 Trichechus manatus latirostris | reverse complement strand
ACACACACACACACACACACACATCATCATCATCATCATCATCATCATCCCTCCAGGGAAAAGTGTACATTATTTACCATTTGGCATATAATAACAACAGCCCATCTGGGTAATATTTTACAATGTTCAAAAACCTGTTCACACCTATTGTCTTCTCTGATCCCTACTACAACCCTGTGAGGTAATAAGGACCAGTGTAAATTTTATAACAGGAGACTGAGGCTCAGAGAAACAAACGCACTTTTAGTGGGTTTATTTGCCCTGGGCTACATGGTTAGTGCCTGCACGAAGCAGGCAGGAAGTCCAGTATAGACTGAGCTTCTTCTGTATTCTGGGCAGTATGCTTGACCCTGAGGGGCATTGTGTCCTTAAATCTCACAGGGGCCCTGCATTAGCCTGGTTCACAGACAAGGCACATGAGGCTGGGAGGTCAAGCAGCTTGCTCAGGCTTGCCCAGTGACAGAAATGGGTCTCAAATCCTGGTTAAGTCCAGTGCCCATACCATGGTGCTGGCAGACGTGCCTCAACTGCCCTGGAGGTCACCTGCTCCCCAGAGACAGAATGTGCTTTTATCTAGGACCTGTGGAAACGGGGTGTGAGGTGAGAAAGATGGAGGAGCGCCCCACCTCCCCCAGTGCACACAGGCTCTGGAAGAGGGTTGGGATGGGGTGGGGGCAGAGCTGAACCAGGTCTCTATGCTTGAGAGCAAGTTTAGGTCCACAGACAACCCTGAGGAGTGGGGAGCAGGGGAACTGCTTGAGGACAAGGGGCCCTGTACCCTCCAGGAAAGAGGTCGCAGGTCTGAAAGTTTGGGAAGAAAACGGAAAGAGGGAGACCAGGCATGCTCCACGGGCCATTCCCAGCAAGGACTCTTCGTCCATCTCTGCCTATGGTTGAGAAACATTCAAAGACACACTGTGGCCCCAGGGTCACAAAAAAGCAGGTGGGGCCCTGAGCAGATGGCCAAGCACAGAAGGGGCTCCCATACCTGCCAGGGAAGTGGGTCAGGTGTGGGGTGGGGCTGCATGCCAGGGAAGGTATTAAATGAGCTTCCAGCTCATTTGCATGTCCTAATTAACCATAAAATGAGCCCCAGGGGCAGAATTAAGTTGTCAATTTCTGTCTACTTACTTCCACTATCTCCCCCGCCCCAATACACACTCTCCTGCCCACCCCCTCCTACACTTTCCTGCATCGCTTAGGCCTCAAGCATTCCCATTCACCTGTTCTCTCAGCTTCAGTAAAATAAATACAGTCTCCATCATTGTCACTGCAGGAGTCCAGAAGGGGAGGAAAAAGTAAAAATTATGGGAGGGTAAATGAATTGGCCATAATCTTTCTTTAACAAAGCATGACATAGTGGGTGGGACAGTACACCAGCCCTGTCAAAATTCCTCCACTGGACAGTCAGCATTCCATTTATCATCCATACCAAAAAACAGCCATTGCCGCCGAGGACTAGGTTTTGTTGTTATTCCCTTTGATATGGCTTAGGAGCAGATATGGACAATTTGTGGGGCAGTGCAAAAAGCACACGACTGGACATTAGCTGGAGCTGTTTCAGTCCCAACTCTGCCACTGTGTGACCTTGGACAAGTTGCTTAACTTCTCTGAGCCTACCCACGTAAAATAAGAGTCACAGTAACACTCACAGGGTGTAGTTTGAGAAGGAAATAACACAAAGGTGAAGGTGCCCAGCACCTATGAATTATGTTGGCTGCAAATATCACTTCCTAATTGTTTTGTTCTGGCCCTAATTAAAAAGGAATTTTCATTCCCTTGAATTCCTTCTGACTAACCGTTAACAGCCTGCTTCTGTCTTTTCTGCTGTTCCTCCTTGAGGTCTGGAGCCAGGTCTTTTTCAGTACTCTGTCCTTAGTTCCTTAGTCTGGCATTGGGAGGTGTTCACAAAAGTTTGTTCAGTTGATCTGAACCACTATGTCCACAAAACAGACGAGTTGTGGATGAATGGTCAAGAGCTGACTTGGTTTCCTATAGAATCATTCCAGATTCAGAGCTGGCACCATTTTGAATAATTAGCTGGATGGCCCAGGGCTTGCTCCTCTTACAAACCAGCACAGCAGTAGATGGAATCTTCACATGCACATTCTACACACACACAAACATCATTGCCACCAAAGGCAGCCACAGCCAAGATGCCTTCACCCAGACTGAAATGTCAGAGTTCTGTGGAGAGATACAAAGGTTGGACAAGGACTTGCTCCTAGAAAGGGCTAATTCAGTTGGCAAACTCCAGGGAGAGGAAAGGACCAGGGTTTGGGAGCCAGACAACCCTCTGGCTCAAATCCTAGTTCTTTTCTTTACTAGCAGCATGATCCTGGGCTGCTTATCTGACCCTTGTTATTGTTACTGTCAGGTGCCCTGGAGCCACCGATTCTGACTCATAGCAACCCTATAGGACAGAGCAGAACTACCCCACATGGTTTCCAAGGAGTGGCCGGTGGATTTGAACTGCCAACCTTTTGGTTAGCATCCAAACTCTTAACCACTGTACCACCAGGACTCTTAGAAGCCTTCATTTTTTCTGGAAAAATACCTTCTAGGGTCATTCTGAAGACTGAAAGAGATATTGTGCACATTGCCTGGCAAGCAGTGGGTGCTTTAAAAAATTGGCACCCTTTTCTCCTTCCTGTAGCTTCTCTCACCAAAAAGTGAACACCTCCCGTTTCCTTGCGTCGGAATTTGAGGGTGGCCCTAACCACTGCTGCTGTGTTCCCCACCCCCAGCTGGAGCAGCAGGGCTGCTCACTCTAAGCCCCCTCCCTCCATCTCTGCTCCTGGGGGTCCAGGACGCAGGAAGAAGAGCTTTTCTTGTTCTTATTTTTCTTCTCCAATTTGCTATTAATGCTCTGAGGCCAGGATGGCGTCCTGCCTCTAATTGCAGCTGTCACACCCCATCAGGCTGAGGGGAGATGAGCCAGAAGGGGGAGAGGGGAGGGGAAAGGGAGTGCCCTACAAGACTGGCTCGGCCCAAACAGGGACCCACATTGTCTTTTCCCAGCCAGTGGGTGTTCCCTGCCTAGAGTGGAAGGGACGGTAGCTTCCAGGGGGGCGGGCCGAGGGGGGCCCCTCGGTTTGTGGGCTGTTTCCCCGGGCCACGTGCCCAGAGCGGCTTTAGAAAAGCTTTAGCTGCTGCCACAGATGCTGGGAGCTGAGGTGTTGTCCCACCCCTGCCCCCTCGGCCCTGGCTGATTCTGGGTGAGGGAAGATGAGGCCAGTGCTTGCGCCCAGGTTGGGAGGGGGCCGCGTAATGGAGCTAGGAGTTTAAAAAACAAATGGGGATTTCTTCTGGGCTCTCATTTGCCCCACCTGGAGGAGTCCCTGGGTGGAGCAAATGGTTAAGCCCCAGACTACTAACCAAAAGGTTGGTGGTTCAAGTCTGCCCAGTCACCTTGGAAAAAAGGCTGCCGATCTGCTTCCAAAAGATCCATTGAAAACCCTATGGAGCACAGTTCTACTCTGAAACACCATGAGTCAGAATCAACTCAGTGGCAACTGGATTGGCTTGTGTTCTGGGTGGGAGTTCCTGGGTGCTGGAGACTGGGTATTTGGGGGAGGGAAGGTGGTGATTCTAAGTACTGTTAAAGGAGTATGTGTAACTCCAGTGCCCAGCTTCTGCTCTTGAGTCAGGCCTGGACAGTTCTACCTCCTGCCAGTGGTGTGATCTTGACAAGTAACATATCTAGGCTTATTTCCTTTAGGATGGGAAATGGGGATAATACCTGCCTTACTTGCCCACTTACTGAGATAATGGATAAATGAAAGGGCTTTCAAAAGTGTAAAATGCTCAACAAATATTATCATTCCTCCCCTTGTGCTTTTGGGAGACTATAGAGAGTAACTGGGCCTTCTCCAGGTCCCTGGGTGGCACAAACTGTTTGCACTGGGTTGGAACCTACCTACTGGTACCATGGAAGAAAGTCTTGGCAATCTGCTTCTGTAAAGATTACAGCCAAGAAAACCCTATGGGGCTCAGTTCTACCCTGTAATACATGGGGTGGCCATGAGTTGGAATCAACTCTATGGCAACAGGTTTGGCTTTTTTCTCTGGGTCCAGGTATGGGCTGAAATCTCAAAGGCAGCAGGAAAAGGTGGGAGATGAGAATTCGGCTCACTGCCACTCTAACTCCCAGTAGGGCTGGGGTTCACTACTTCACCTTGCCAAGCAAGCAAACATAAGGCTGGTGACACCAAAGATGAGGTCTTTATTGAGGGCCTCTATGGGGAACCTGAGGCCCCAGTGCCCTTTTCCATATAGAATGTTCAACTGAAGTCTTTGGGGGCAATGCAGGAATGCCCGGTGTGGGGGTGGTGGGGTGGTGGTGGTCCTTGGTCTCCTCTCCCTGTCCCTTCCCTGCTGTCACCTCCAGCACCAAAACAAGCATATACAAACACACAGTCCATGAACTCCGACCTAGCCCACCAGCCAGCCCCTGCGACAGACAGCCTCTTCCAATTGCAGGCTGTCAGCCCTGCATGTGACCTCTTGCTTGGTGACCTAGGGACCTGCTTCTGCCCTTCTCTCCTTTCTTGGGGAAAAGAACCTGGAGTTGGGCTTTTGAAAGCCAGACTGCCCTCCCGCCCTCCTCCCCGGGGTCACAGCGTCTCCACCTGGCCCTCTCGGGTCCAGTCAACTTTCTGTCTCTAGGATTCAGACCCAAACAGCCGTGTTAATATCAAAGCCAGAGGGTGAGGGCTCCAGGGCCTTGGGGCAACTTGGGGAGGGACTTTCCCCTCGTTTGGGCTCCTTGACACCTGGGAAGGTGAAATGTCCAGAGCCCTTGGAATGACTCCGCTTCTTGACCTTCTGGGAGCGTCCAGCTCGGGGCTCAGAGGCCATGGGTGTCACCCAGCCGGGCTTCTCCTTCAGCAGCCGGTCCCGGTCAGGCCGCACACTCCGCAAGAACTTCCTAAAGATGTTTGCTGTCAGGGCAAACCTGCGGCCCAGCTCCCGGGGCTGGCCCTTCTCCACTTTAGGCTCACCAGCCTCCCCAATCTCTCCCTTCTCCCCTCCCTTCTCCAGTTCCGGCAAGTCCAGCCAGTTGCCCACCAGGTCCGCAAAGACGTTGTCGCCTAATACCAGAGGCTGTCGATTCCGGCCCCGGGACATCAACGTGGAGGTCCAGTCATCTGGTTCTACACGCTCTGGCCCCTGCTGGGTGCAGCTTTGGTGCTCTGGCAGCTGTGTCCTGGGCAGGGGGGACACCTCCCTCCCACAGACATTACTGTGGCGTGGAAACTTGGCACTGCTGTCAAGAGAAGGTTGGTTGGAGGGGGAGCTAGCCAAAGGCCTGGCAGGGCCCCTGCCACCCTCCCATCGAGGAGGCTTGGGCTGTGTCCAGGGGCTTTCAGGGCAGCCTGTGGCAGGACCCCCTCCAGAGATCTCCAGCTGTTCCAAAGCTGTCTGCACCTGGAGGAGCTTCAGTTCTTGCAGTGCCCCCATCATGCTGTTCATCTGATCCTGCAAGCCATCCCCCACCTCCTTCATGGACATCTGCAGGGAAGAGAGAAAGTACAGAGCCAGTGAGCCACAAGGCGGGTGGGACTGCCCCTCACTGGCCCTGAATCTGGACCTCCCTAAACACACATCTCCAACCAGGCCACTCCAGCCTGCCACTGGCCCACCGCTGTGCAGCCTAGGACAGTGCAGATCAGTGCTGGTCATGGGGAGTTTCAACACTGATATAGCTGGATAAAGAAAATTATATTAATGGCAGCTAACTAGCTAAGGCAGGCACCATCCTAAGTGATTAATATATATAATAGATACTAATTAATATATATTAAGAAGGATTGATGCTATTGAATTGTGGTGCTGGTGAAGAATATTAAATATACCATGGACTGCCAGAACCTATGAGGTTGCTTTATTCTCATTTTAACAAATGAGTGAACAATGGTAGGGGTGAAGTAACTTGCCTAAGGTGACACAGCTCGTGGAGCGAGGACTCAAACACAGGATATCTCACTCCAAATGCTATGGTCTAAATGATCAAATACTGCCTCAAGATGGCTGGTCAGTGAAGCTGGGCTTTAAGGCTATTATTCTGCCTCTATAGGGCAGTGGACACAGGGTGAAGGGGACATTAGGGAAAGAAGAGAAGCTCAGATTCTCCAAGAGAAACCCCTGTGCCTGGGGTTTCCTGTTCATCAGGAGAGAGATGAGGAGACCAGAAAACTCCTGTTTGCTGGAAACCCTTGCCCAGCTCTTCCCAGCCCGGCCTCTCCCTCCCAAACACCTGTCCTCTCTCAGTTGCTCTCGGACTTGGCTTGAACCCTCTTCCTGCCTTCTTGGCCCAGTTGGCTCCACTGCCCTGGCCACGCCAGGGTAGGGAACTGGGAGCCCAGTTCTCCCAGCCCCTTTGTGGGTATCTAAGGCCTGAGTCCCAGGTGCCAGCTGGAAGGGGCTGAGAGATTGACTTGGGTGAGGGCCGAGTTTGGAGGCTGGTGAAGGGAGGCTACGTCTGATAACATTCACAAGGTCCCAGTCCCTGGGCCCAAGCTGTCTTGGTCCCCGCTAGCTCCCTCCTCAGATCCTGCTCAAGTTACCAACAGCAAACCTTGTATGTGGGGACCATCTGTTGCTTAAGCCCCCCAGAGACCCACAGGATCATCTTACCTCGCAGGCTTGTCTTAATGCAGAGATCTAAGCCTGGAGAGTGGAGGGGTTGGGGGACTGGAAGGGTAGGGCTGGGCTGACAGCTGACCTTCTCAGGCTTCTTTGTCAGATCTTCTCCTGCCAACCCTGGGTGGGGCTGGTGGGGAGATCGGAGCAAGCTCTTCATGAGCCAGCAGCACTAAAGGATGGAGGGGGCTGACTGACGCTGAGGTTGCCCATGCTTTGTGCACCTTCCCCAGGATAGGGCAGAAGTGGTGGTGGAGGCCCTGGCAGCCCAGGGATTTGCCATATGGCTTGGGAAAGTGAGCTTATCTGACGGTCGCAGCAGCAGTAAAAGCCACAGAATTGGAGGGTGTGCTTGCCGATGGCCCCTTGCTCTGGCCTCTCTGCTTCCACCTTCCTGTCCCCTTCCTTCCCAAGGCCTGCACAGCTCAGCTGCAGCTGCTAAGACCCAGAGCACAGGCAGAGTGGACTCTAAGCCTCAAATCAAGCTCATCATCGACCCTTCCCAGCAAACAGCTTCTCCCTCATTTCCCTATTTCTGCCCCCCACTTTCCTTGTCACCCCAACCTGGAAGCTCAGATTCATTTTTGGCTTTTCCATTCAACCACCCCTGTTCCTGCTCCGCCCCCCAGGATTGGCAGGAGAGGATCTGACACATAAGCCTGAGAAGGCTTGCCTGCAGAGCCTCACCCACCTGCCCTTCCAGTGCCCCCACCCCACCACCCTCCACATATAGCTCTTAATCATGTGCTGTGTTGGAGTCTTCCTTCCCCAAATGTCTCGCATCTTCGCTTCCATCCCCTGGAATGCTGCAGAGCTCTCCTAAAAGGCCTCGCAGCCACCAGCCTTGTGAGTGCCTGATCAATCTTCCCCACATAGACCTCCGATCATGTCACTTGCTGCTCAGAAGCCTCTGGTGGCTCCTCATTGCACAGAGAATAAAATCTGAACTCCCTCGTCCTGTAGCCAAGACCCTCTACAACACAATTCCAACTTTCAGTTGCGGGCGTCTCCCGATTCCCTGACACATGCCGCATACCTCTCCTGTCATACTGAGCATGCTCTGCCCTGTGGTCCTGCTACTTAAGCTCCTCCACGCGCTTGCACGCTCAGTCACTCATGAAACAGCGATTGTACATCCACTACTTGAGGGCAGGGACTGAGATCTACACATCATGATGTCTCCCAGAAACTAGCTAGCACCTTGCACTTGCTACATACCCATAAAACATATATTGAGTACCACGGAATACCCCAAATCATCCCTCCAGAGTGTTTGGGACCCTCAGAAAGTAACTCACTGCAGAGAGGCAGGGCAGTTGCCCAAGGTTTCATTTTACCAAGAGGCAAGGAGTCTGAGTCGGCAGGCTTCCTTCCAGAAGGCTGAACACAGTCCAGGTCAGAGGCAGTGGGAGGAATGAAATGGCCCCATTCAATCACTTCCAGTGTGGAAAAATCCATAAGAAATAATGCTGACATTTTGTACAGTTTTCCAGGGAGAAGGAATGTGTTGGTATGCATGAATTCGGGGCTGCTGTAAAACAGAGACCCCATTTAAGTAAACAAGAGCTGAAATTGCACTCACATGGAAAATAATATTCTGTATTGGTTAAGATCTTGGGTTCTGGAAACAAATGGAAGAGGGTTCAAATCCCAGCTCTGCCACTGAGTAGCTGTGTGATCTGGGCAGGTTATTTAAATTCTCTGTTTTTCAATGGACTTCTCCATTCTTTAAAATGGGAATAATAGTTCCTGCCTCATAAAGCTATCGTGCAGATTAGGTGAGGTCACGTATGTATCTGCATGACACCAAGGAAGCATTGGGTAAAATTTGGCTCTTATTTTAATATAAGACCTCCTACGCATTTGCTCTCAAGTGCTAAAGGTTGGTGGTTCGAAGTTATCCAGAGGCACCGCAGAAGAAAGGCCTGCGATCTGCTTTGGTAAAGATCACAGCCAAGAAAGCCCTATGGATCCATTCTACTCTGTAACACATGGAGTTACCATGAGTTGGAATCGATTCAAGGGCAACAGCTTTTTTTTTTTTTTTTTAAATGCACTTGCAGAACGTTTCTTCCTCGCTGAAACTTAACACATAGTAATGATAGGATTCCATTCATCATATCTGGTCTGATCAAGGAGAAATGCATCTCTTGTCTTGTCCCGTCTCCTCCACACCCAACCCACACAGGGGAAGGCCAGGGAAAGGAACGGGAAGCCTCAGCATCCTCTTGCTCACGCTCACGGCGAGCTCAGTCAGTCCAGCACAGTGCTGACCCTGAAGAGCAAGAAGGCAGCTGTGAGAGGGGTGTGAACAGAAGAAGGAAGCCTGAGCTGTGGGAAACCGGGAGGTCCAGGGGGAATGCGGAGGCAGGAGCATCATCTGGGTCTTGACTGAGAGGGGAGCCAGCAGGACAGCCTTTCTCAACCCCAAGGGGAATGATGTCACCCAAGGCGAAAGAGCTAGAGGGCAAGCTGCGCTCCTCATCCAGAGCGTGGGACTTTCTCAGATCCCAGGAACCAAAGAGGGAGAAGAGGGACAGTGTGGGATAGGGAGCAAAGGAAAGGGGCCAACTCAGAGAAAATCTTGATCTAGAAATGAACACACCAAAATCTCAGTCTGCAGGCTGTAGGATGCTGACTTCCTCCCTGGCCTCCCAGTGCCTCAGAGCCTCAGGTCCTTCCTCAGGACAGGGGCCAAGTCATACTCAACTTGCCTTCAGGGGTCAGTTGAAGAAGTCATAACCAGTTAAAAAAATCAAAACAAAACAAAAAAAACAGATAAAACAGTTACTGTTGAGTGGATTTCAACTCATGGTGACCCCACGTGTGTCAGAGTAGAACTGTGCTCCATAGGGTTTTCAGTGACTAGTTTTTGGAAGAAGATCATCAGGTCTTTCTTCTGAGGAACCTCTGGGTGGACTCAAATCTCCAACCTTTTGGTTAGCAGTTGAGCGTGTTAACCACTCAGGAACTCCTTGAAGAAGTCCTAAGAGGGTCTAACTGGTACTGATTTTCTCATAGTTTGAGTGGTGGGATCGAGCTAATGGTCCTCTCCATTTTTTCCCAAGCTAAGTCTCTCTCTTTCTCTCTCTCACACCCACACAGAGACAGAGCTAACCTGCTCCACCATCAAAAATAATGCCCTTAATAAGCATATCCCTTCTGAGAAAGGACTTCTCACCACCCTCTGCCTCCTTATCACCCCAGTTCATTTCCTGCCCTCAGTGGCTCCTGGGCCTTGCAATGTTTCATTTTAAAAATTTTCGTCATGTCAAACTTCAGTCTCTCCCATTGCAGTTTAAACCAATCCCTCATTTCCCCACTGTTCTGGAGGTGGATGGCAGCTGGGCTCCCTCCTGAGGCTTTAGCCCCACACTGTAGTTAGGAGACCTGGCTTGGAGTCCTAGCTGACTACTAACTCGGCTGCATGACATAGAGCACATTAGCCAGCCTCTTTGTGCTTGGGTTTGTGAGTCTGTAACCCCTCATGTGTGTAGAAGCCCTTGTGGTACAGTGGTTAAGAGCTAGGGCTGTTAACTAAAAGGTCGGCAGTTTGAATCCACCAGCAACTCCTTGGAAGGCCTATGGGACAATTCTACTCTGTCTTACCGGGTTGCCGTGAGTTGGAATCCACTTGACAGCAATGGGTTTTGTTTTGTGTTTTCGTATGTGTGTCGCACTCGACCTTTCCTCTGCATTGTCTTATGTGATCCCCACAATCACTCTGGAAGGCTGCAGTTACCCCACTTTATGGGTTAGGAGACTAGGGATCTGAGACGTTCATCTTCCTCGGTTTCCCAAACGCCATTCTTTCTTAGACCTCCTCCATGATTTTCACCATATCTACACATGACCTCGTCTACTATTTAATATTTTATTTATATCTACTTTTCATGTAAATAAATGTATATTTATATAGGAATGTATATAAAGTGTATATCACTTGCCATAAACAGATAGTAATCATAAAACTATACATACACATATATTAAACTAAAAGTTGTCCATCTGAGTATCATCTAACACCATCTTGAGTGCCACCAGTGGAAACACTGATCTATTGCCTAAGGTCCAGAGGCTGGTTAGTGGAGGGGTGGGACCCCACTAACCCCAGGCCAGTGGACTTTCCATGTCATAATCCCTGACCCCTCAGCCTCAAGGGACTGTTGTGAGAAGAAACCAGGATAATCAGTGGGAAGTATAAAGGGCAATTGTCATCCTATGCTGGAGGAAGAGCATGAAGCCATCCTTTTGAGAGGCTCCAGGACCCAATTCAGTTCCTTCCCACTGAAGGCTTCTCTGCACTGAATCATCTGAAGAGGGAAGAGGCACACTGCCTGCGGCTGAAGAGGAAGTTGCCATTGGGAAGCAGATTCCACCATCCTGGACCTCCAGCCCTGGGCCCTCGAGGGGGTAGTGTGGAGTCAGCTGTGCATGGACAGCACCCTTCCCCTCGCTGGGCCCATTGTGGTGTGGGGGAGTAGGGATGGGAAAGTGTGATGCCAGCATCCTCGACTCCCTTCCCAGCCCCTCCTCTAGGCCCCTCGCTGATTCCACAGCTGTGCCCTCCATCCATCCATCTCACGCCCTCTCCCAGCTCAGCCAGAATCCTTTGACACAGGCTGCAGCTTTGCCTGTGGACCTGGCAGTGTGCCCTGACTCACCCCCTACCCCCCTTCATTACTCACAGGATCCCCACACAGTTCCTTTCAGCCCCTCCGGAGGCTAGGAAGAGGCTCAGGGCCGGAAATGGGAAGAGCCCCGCTTTTGCCAAGTGGCCCGTTCTCCAGCTCAGTGAATGGTGACCTTCACAGCCCCTGCTCTTGGCTGGAACTCTCAACAGGAAGGTAAAATGGAAATTGTGCCAAGAGCTGTGGGAGGGAGGAGGGCAAAGAAAGGAGGAAGTGAGGATGTGAAACGGATGAGACTATGTTCCCAACTGAATCATCCATTGGGAGCCACAGACTCAAGCAAAAGGCAGGCAGGTGGAGAGAGGAGCCCAATCTTGGCTCTTTCCAGGAGGCTGCTTCTAAACCAAGACCTCTTAGCCTCACCAAGCCCTTCTCCCCTGACCAGCTTTAGTTCCTCTTTACTGTAGTCAGTCAATCAAATTCCTTGGGCATCCAAGGACCTCAAGAAATTGCCTTCCTCTTCTATTTTCTAGCTCAGGCCTTCACAATCTCTCTCCTGGACTCTTATATAAACCTTTTAACTCATCCTCCTGCCTCAAATTCCCCCCTTCCCCACCGCATGCCACCTCCTAGACCCCACAGCACATCTCTGACCATGCTGCTCTCCAATGCTTACAGGAAAGGTCAGACCCCTTAGTATGGCATTTAGTATGGAAAGTGAAGAAAACCAAAGAGGCAAGGAAACAATTAGTCCGAAACACTAATGGACCACAGGAACCACAGCCTCCACCAGCCTGAGACCAGAAGAACTAGATGGTGCCCGGCTACCACTACTGACCACTGTGACAGGGATCACAATAGAATGTCCTGGTTAGAGTGGGGGAAAAAATGTAGAAGAAAATTCAAAATCATAAAAAAGACAAGATTTACTGGTCTGAGAGAGACTGGAGGAGCCCCCGAGACTATAGCTCTTAGACACCCTTCTAACTTGAAACTAAAGCCATTCCCAGAGAGCACCTTTCAGCAAAATAATAGACCAAAAACAACACATTGCCCTCAAGTCGATTCTGACTCATAGCAGCCCTATAAAACAAAGTAGAACTGCCCCATAGAGCCTTCAAGGTTGTAATCTATATGGAAGCAGACTGCCACATCTTTCTCCAGTGGAGCAGCTGGTGGGTTAGAACTGTTGACATTTCAGTTAGCAGCCAAGAGCTTAACCACTGTACCACCAGGGCCCACCAAAATAGACATAATAAACAATAACACACTGAGAAAAGTGCTCTTTAGAACAATCATCTACATGAAACCAAAAGAACATATGCCCAAAAGTAAGATGAGAGGGCAGAAGGGGCAGGAAAACCGGACGAATGGAAATGGGGAACTCAGGATGGTAACGGGGAGAGTGCTAACACATTGAGAGGAGTGCAACCTATGTCATGGAACAATCTGAGTATAAACTATTGAGTGGGAAACTAATCTGCTCTGTAAACTTCACCTAAAACACTATATTAAAAAAAAAACTTTACCAAGTGCTTATACTATTAGGCACTGTGATATGCACTAAGAACGTACAGTTGGGAAGGTATTTTATACACACTGTCATTTAATATTCACAATAGCTGTATGAAGTGGGAATTTTAAAAATCTCTTTTACAGATGAAACAAAGGAAGCGGCCTGACAATCTACTTCCAAAAAATCAGCCATTGAAAACCCTACAGAGCACAGTTCTACTCTGACACACATGGGGTCGCCATGAGTCAGAATCGACTCGACTGCAACTGGTACTAGTAGAAATGAGCAGTGGTTAAGAGCTCAGCACAGAGAGGTTAAGTTATATGCCAGCATCACACAGAGCCAGGATATGAGTTCAAGCTGGCCTGATCCCAAATTCCACACTCCATGCTCATCCCACTGGCCACACCATACTGTCTAACTAAAACCAAAACCAAACCAAACCCGCTGCCATTGAGTCGATTCCGACTCATAGCAACCCTATAGGACAGAGTAGAACGGTCCCATAGAGTTTCCAAGGAGCAGCTGATGGATTCAAACTGCTGACCTTTTGGTTAGCAGCCATAGCTCTTAATCACTGCACCACCAGGGCTCCTATTTTCTAACTAGTCACCTAAATGTCAAGGAAGACGACATTATGAGATCCTTTGTAAAAAGCCGTTTTCTGCCTCAGGAAATTTGCTCTTTGGTCTAACCTAAGCCTCTTGCCCCAAGATTTGAAAGCTGCTCCTATTGTATCTCCTCAATCTCCCTTTCTTTCCTTTTTTTTTTTTTTTTTTGCCTTTAGACCTTGGTCCTTCCTCATCTACCAGAACCTCCTGAGCTTGTGGCTACTTGCCTTGTGGGAACTCTAGGTGAGACGTTGTTCTAGGAGGACCTTCCCCAGCCTGAGAAAAGTCCCTCTGCAGCTTTCCCATACCTCAGCTAGGATGCCTATTCCAGAAGATGGCTTCCTTCAACCTCCTCTCCTCCAGGAAGCCTTCCTAGCCTGGCGGTTTCTCATGAGCCTTCACCCCTTAGCCTTTAGGTACTCTATTTCCTCTACACCTATCTGAACTTAAGATGATCCTACAGCCCTTCAGGCATCTTACATCTGCTTCTTCTTTGTGCCTGTGTCTACCCCATTTGTCGGAAGCCCCCAAGGGAGCCGTGCGCAAGGAACAGCTGGTCCCAAGTCCTGCTGTTCAGGCAGGGCCCTTCTTTGGCGGCTGGAGAGAGGATGATGTGTTCCCTGTTGACTCCTTGCAACCCTGACCTCCTCATCCTAATGAAGAAGTGTATCAGCTGCTGCTACTTCTGCCACATTTCATCTCTGAAATCCGATCCCCTTCCCCTTCCAGCTTTCCAGATACCTCACTAATCAAGTCAGGATCCTTAAACCCTCAGCCTCCCAGCAGTGCTCACTTGTTACAATCCAAATTTTCTGCTTCAGGAAATTGGGAAATTCTGCTACTTTGGTTTTCAGGAACAGACTCTTCTTGTCTAGAATTTTTGGGCCAAGGACAGGGACAGGATGAAGAAGGGGAGCACAAAACACCCTCAACGAAGATAATTTTATGACCCATTCGTGTTTCTTTTTCCACCTGGTTTACCCCACGGGGTCTGCAGGACATATGCTTCTTGAAGGGATTTTGGTGGGATAAATGAAATGTAGAGCTCAGTGAGTGCCATTCTGTGGCATACACCAACTTAGGGCAGAGCCAGGCAACAAAGTGCTCCTTGGTGACAAGGGAGACCCTGCCTGGGATGAACCATCTGCAGTGCAAAAGCCCCAGAGCTCGTAACATAAACTGAGAATGTGCCTTTCCTACAGCCCATTGCAGACCTGGGATGTAAACAAGCCAACGCCTTCCTATCTCAGCCACAACCAAGTTGCACTGAATTCAATCCCCACAGCCCTCAGAGGAAAGTGGTCAAAGGGCTGACCCTGGGCTAATTCAGCTTTACTTTCCCCTTCTCTCCCATTAAGGAACACTAGTGGCGCAGTGGTTACAGTGCTGGAGTGCTAACAGAAAGGTCGGCTGTTCGAAACCACCACTGCCGTATGGGAGAAAGATGGGGCAGTCTGCTTCCATAGAGATTTACAGCCTTGGAAACCCTATGGGGTCGCTATGAGTTCTGTACACATTTACAGCCTTGGAAACCCCTATGGGGTTGCTATGAGTCAGAACTGACTTGACGGCAGTGGGGTGGTCTCTCCTACTGGGAAAACTGAGGCACTGAGATCCAGACCAGCTGCCCAAGCATTACGCTGAGGTATCAGGGAGGGAGGGAGACTCTCACAGCTCTGCCTGTCACTCTGTTCCATCTCATCTCTGAGCAGGCTGGCATTGGGGAGGGGGCGGAGCACCATGGGGAAGGGGGTGCAAACCTCTCCCATCTGAGTGTCATTCTGGGCCCTGGGCCAGGCGTTTGGCTTCCTCACAAGAGAGTCAAAGGCTGAAGCTGCTCAGACAAAGGGCCAAATGAAAGCTAGTAGTGAGCCTGGTGACTTCAGCGTTTCCCCTTCCTCTTCCTGGGGTCTGGGGGCTCAAGTCCTTGGCAGGAGAGGGTGCAAATCAAGCTCTGGAGCTCAGTGCGGTGCAGACTCCTATTTGCCTTTTTTATTCTCCTGGCATCCACAGACTGTCTTCCTCCCCTCACCACCTCCCACCTAGGGTGCTGTAAAAAATGCAAATAAGTAGGATTTTAAAATTCCAGCCCATGCCAGGAACACCCACAAACCCTTCATTAAGACAGATCCTGAGGTGGGTGGTGTGGTCCCCGATTCCAAGCACAAAGAGGAGGATTCTATTAGAGTCTTTTCTCAACATGGGCCTTGGACCTCAGACATTATCTGTGACGACCTTGATCTTTCTTTGTGACACTGGACAAATGAACGGGAAAAGTCAGAATTGTGCATGTGTGGGCTGGGGCTTCCCACTGGCATGGGAAGCATGGGAAGACTCCAGCATGAGAAGGGGCATAGTATGGGTTCAGAGGAGCAACGATGGGGATGCTTCTGTCCCTCACCAAAGTAACCTGAAGTTACTGGGTCAGTAACTTTTACATTTGAGTGTCACTACAGAAAAGGCGTCAGGAAGAAGGACCAGAGAAAGGACCACTGCCTGAGAAGGCTGGCCCTAGAGCAGGACACACAGGAAGAGTGCCACAGAGACGTGACAAGGAAGCATCAAGAAGAACACCTGCTGCTTCAAGCCCAGTCCTCCCCACAAAGCTGTCCTGGGACACAGCTTGCCAAGCGCCCTCCCCCCACCCCCCAAAGGGAAGAGTGGAGAGTTTGCAAGTTTGCGGGCAGGAGTGGGAGAGGCTGTCATGGAACCTGGAGAGCCATGGGCTGGCACATTCTGGATCCAGGTCTGCTGTTGTAAGCCTGGGTGCCCCTGGCTCTGAAAAGTAAGAAGAAACGGGAGGGAGAAAAGTGAGACAAAGAAGACTTCCGACTCCAAGAGAGACAAACTAAAAGACAGTCACAGACAGGGGCAAAGACATGACAGCCTGGTTGACAGAGAGCCAGGCAGAGCTGAGAGTGGCAGTGCACGTGCATAATATCTGTCCGAACTCCGTGGCTGAAGGGAAAAGAAAGGCGAGGGTGGAGGGCGAGACTGGTATAGAAGTCAGTGGGAATCAACCCGGCCCTCCTTTGGCAATATCCTAGGAACCACTAACATAGCTTCAGTAGGAATCCCTTCCGTCATTTAGATGATTCCGCCCCCAGTCCCCAGACTGAGCTACTTCTTCCAGCCCCTGCACCCCGAGCCTCCGCACGCACCCTCCGCACTCCGCACGCCAAGACCTGACATCTGGCTGGGCCTTCGCAGCTCCCGCTCGCTATCTGCCAGGCGGCGCCCCTCCTCCCGCGCAGGGCCCTCCCCCGTCATTACAGCTGCCAGCCCCCGGCCCCCTCCCTGCTGGCAGACAAGCCCGGGCAGACAGCCGGCCAAGCCTTCCCCCGCAGCCGCTCCAGCTCTGCCAAGCCCGGCAGAGCTGGGGGCCCCAGGTGGTGCCAGCTCCCTTAGAGCGGTCCTCGGCTGACCTCCTGGCCCGGGGCAGGGTTCTGCCTGCGCACCCTCCTCCTGACGCCCCGCCAGCCCCGCGCACTCGAAGAGGCCCCAGGACAACGCCAGCACCCGGGCACAGCCCGTCCCGCTCCCGGGGTCAGTCGCTGCCGCTCTTTCTGTGTCAGCGCCTGGGTCTCACACTGTGTGTCTGTCTGTCTTTAAGTGCACTTTCTTTCCTCCCCCGGTTTTTCGGTGTCTCATCTGTCTTTCAGTCTGGGGTTGGCTGGCTCGCTGTCTCTCTCTGTTTCTCCCTCTGTCACTTGTTCTTGTCTGTCTCAACTCTCAACATAAATCTTTCCTCGAAGTTTCCTCGTGGCTCCTTTCCCTTAGGACAGGCACTGCCCTCCAGGGCCTGCCAGTCCACGTTCTCTCCTTTCCTCTTCGGCTTTCCTACACGTCCAGGCTTCCGGGGGCCCGGGGCCCGGGATAGGTACCGTCGAGGAGGAGCAGCCCCGCCCTCCTCCCAGCGCCAGCTCCGTTCTTACCAGCTCCTGTTTGAGGCGACGCAAATAGCAGTCCATTTCCCTGCTCTCCTTCCTCATGCGCCCATTTGCTGGGCTCCGCTCCACCAGAGAGTCCCCGGGTGGGAACAACCGGCTCCACCAGAAACTGCGCGCTGGGCCGGTTGCTCACCTCTGCGACCCGCGCCTCCAGCAGTGCGGAGCCGAGCCTCGGCTCCCAAGCCGGGACTTAAGGCAGCTTCCCGCGACTGCTCGCGGCTCGCGGTCTGTGTTGGAGGCGGAGGGAAAAGTGGGACAGCCAATGAGAATTCAGGGGCGATGTATTCAGCCAATGAGAAGAGCGGTCGCGGGGGGGAGGGGGCGTGTTGGGCCTCTGCGGGGGGACCCTGACGAGGGTGTTTGCCCAGGGCGCTAGTCGCCGCTGCTGGGGGGCTGGCAGGGAACACTTGGTCTAGGCCAGCGCGGGGAGAGCAACGTGACGCCAGACCATACCAAGGCCCAACAAACACGCGACCCTCTGGTTATGAAGGGAGAGCACAGTTTTATGGGTGGAGACTGGGTGGTGGTCTCAGTGAGCGGCTTTGAAACCATTTTAGTGATTTCAGAGTTGAAAATGCCATAGTATCAACCTCCTTCCCCAAACTCCGATCAGAGGAAGCAACAACCCCCTTTCCAGGCCTCCCAGAAGCCCCGCGGAACCTCTTTTCTTTTCCAGCGAGAACTCTGGGAGTGTGGCTCCACCTCACCTCCTAATGCTGGGTGCTCCCAGCCCGCTCCTCACCGTGCAGAGCGGAGGAGCAGATGCTCAGTCCACTCTTTTAACACAAAGCAATGGAGGGTCTACTGTTCGCCTGGCACGGTTGTAGGTTTGGGGATACTGAATAAGACAGGTAACATCTCTTCTCGCAAGAACTTGCATGGGGGAGGGGCTAGGTTAAAAAAATTAATTTTAGATAGTAATTATTTGTGAAAACATAAAATGGGAACTTCTGCATCAGTTATCCTAGTTCTTGCTCTGGACTTTTGCGAAGCGCTTTGTAAGGTTGGAGAAAGGAGCGGGACACTCAAAGATATTCCGATTCTATTCAACAGATACAGTCTGAGCTCTTAACGTGTGCCAGCTGCAACCAGGCTCTGCTGATCGAGTGGCTTCAGACAGACATGAGAAGGGCCGCAGACCTCCCGGGCGCTCCTCCCAGCCGAGCTCCGGACCCTCCACGCCCGCCTCAGCATCCTGGGAGCCGCCGTCCCTTCTCCGCGCGCTCGGGTGCTCTGCGCCATCCAGCCAGGCCTGCCAGGGGGGGTGTCGCACCGCCAGAGAGTAATTAGGGCAATTAGCGATATGTTGTGTCAAGGTAATTAACGGGGAAAGTTTGCCCCAGGCAGGGTTTAGGGGCTGTGCGTGGGGCAGTCTGATCTTCCTAGAACTGGAGTCAGAATTCTGGGGACGCCAGAGATGGCGCGAAGGGAGAACGCAGGCGCTGCTGTCATTCCGAGCTGTGTCAGGCAGAAGTCCACTTCTGCTAATTAGAGAAGGGTGGGGGGCGGCGTAGGGAGAGGGAGGAGAAGGACAAAGGGAAGAAATATGAATATTTTTAGAAGTGAAGACTTTTCACAGGCACTTAACCCCTGGTCCTCAATTACGGTAGACCTTGCCCGCGCCGCCGTGTGGCCTAGGCCTGGGTGCCCAGTTGGGGCGACGCTGGGGGCAGTGGTAGCCGATGGATACAGAAAAGAAAAAGGAGGCGCAGATTAGGCAGAGCCGGGTTGGGAGCACCGCATCCCAGTGGCGGCTCACCGAGCCCACGTGCCCGCGTTCTCTTTTCTGCTGCTAAACTTGATGCCGCGGAGGTCAGAAAACCCGACGGCCCGGGCATGGAGGCGCGAATCTGCTCACGCTTTTGCAACGCCCTCCGGGAGGGCTTGAAGTTCTATTTCCTTCCGCTCTCCCGGCCGCCGCGGCAAATCTGGCCTCTCCTGCTTCGTCGCAGTTGTGAGCTGAGATTCTCTACGGGGCAGCTTCCGTGAGATCTGTGGGGTGTTCAGAGTGGGAGCCGCTCCCAAGGACGCAGTTGAGGCCTCTAGGGCAGCGAACCCAGTTCTGGAGTTTAAACTTCTGGGACTGGGATAGAAAGGGAAAACTGGCCATTGACATGCAGTCCATAGAGGGACCCTTGAATGGAGAGAAACACCACAAAAAAAGTTCCCCAACCTCACCAGCCTTGCTTTGCTCAGCGGTAGATCTCCAGCACCGAGCACAGTGGCTGGCTTGTAGGAGGCTCTGAGAAAATGTTTGTGGATCTGTAGTTGAAATTGTCTTTAAGAGTCAAGTTTAAGCCCTGGCTTTCTCCATTCCTGGGAGATCACGGGGTTGGAATCCTTTTGGAAGTTGGGAAGCTGACTGCGTTTAAAACTGTAAGAGAAACAGGCTGATCTCTTAGCAAGCCCTTTGGAGTGGGTGGTCAGGTCTTCTACGTTGTTGACAACAGTATGACCTTGCACAAATCCTTTCTTTTTACTGCGCCTCAGTTTCTCTTGCTTGTATCTTAAACCTACGTGAGCCTAACACTTTATACTCCTTACAAACTCACTGTGTTCTGACAACAATTCTGTGTAGTCAGGACAAGGGAACTATTTACTCCATTTTACAGATGACGAATATGTTAGCAAAGCCAGCTGGCATTCCAGCCACTCTTAAGGTCAAGGAGATGGCAAGAAAACAAAAAAAATTGATGACCACAATCTCAATGCAGGACTCAAAAGAAAGGTCCTAGACAAGCCAGAGGTGCTATTACTGTGTAGTTCCTGTGGGAACTTTGGAGGCTTTGGAGGACAATAACTGTCAAACTCTGAAGTACTTTCATGATGCTGGGCTATTGCAACTTGCTTGTTCCCTTGCTCTGGAGAAGACCAACATTACCCCAGGTGTGACTGTGTGGGTCTCTCTTACCTTGTCTCTGAAGAGGTGGCTCTGTCATTTGGGCAGAGCAGAAGGCAGGAGTGGGAAAAAGAGCCACCTTTTTTTTTTTTTAAAGGGTTTAAGTGATAGAGAATAAAGCCCGTTGCTATGGTTATATAAACATGGGTAAATATTCCTGTGCTGAGGATGGGGGGTTGGGGGCATGATTCATTTTTGCTGAAGAGGAATGAGATGGTTCAGCCTCCCCCCTCATATCCCCTGAAACTCAGCCTGGAGGGAGGATGAGATTATCTCATTTGAAAGTAAATAATAAAGAAATCAACGATTGGTTGTGAACAGACTTTCTCAAAGCCCTCCAGAGTAGTGATGGAACCCTTGGAAGACAACTGGAAATTTGCCCCCTAGCTGGTGGGAGTAAGTGTGTGGTGTGCATTTTTCCTGGGGGAGATGGTGCAGATCCTGGATACTATGTTCAGTGGTGTCAACCCTTAGGATTTGCCCAGCCTAGTCAGGGAGGTGGCCTCCTCTATCCCACTGCCAGAGCCCTAAGGTCCTGGCTCTGATGGATGACCTCAAAGGGAGAGGCAGAACCTGTTATGTCCCAACAGAGCTCAAATCCTAAATTAAACAATGGAAACACGGCCATTTTCCTGGCTCCAGATCCTATGGCCCCTACCTGGAGGCCCCCACTCATTGAATCCTAGCCAGCGCTGGAAGACACACCACTGGGTGAGGCAGTATCCAACGTATCTCTACTAGCAACAGCAGAGCTGGGGAGCTCATCCTGATGTGAGGAAAGAGATGCGTGGCCACACACAGTCTGGAAACCTCATCATAACATCACCCTCCCAAGGGTGAGGCCCATGTCCCCATTGCCCTCTTGCCTCCACCCCTTGTGGTTGCCAACAACCATTATCCCAATCCCTCCTCCCACTCCCCCTGCACCTCCTGAGCATCAACAAGAAAGGCTGACCCTAGAGATAAACACGTGCTGTTGGAATGTGTTCAGATATCACTGCAGAACAGTTTCTGTCTTGGGAGAGGACCTCGCCTGACAGGCTGGCCCAGAGGTACTGAGCAGAGACTGTGTGTGCATGTCTGTGAGAATCATTGAGATGGTGGGGGAGGGAACTGGACTGAGGCCTATCTATTCTGGAAAGAATCTAACTCCTAGCTTTCATGACATCTCCCTCTGTCCACCTTAGACAGAGGACTGGGCTTTGCCCCTTATAATTCTAACACCGGGAGGGGAAGCAGAGAGGACTATGTGTAGGCTCCAGGAGAAAGATTCACTTTGGGTTTTAATCAAAAACTCTTTTGACTGCCACTGGGTGGAGGGATCCTCTCTAGTCATAAAAAGCAATATGAGCTTTGGCTGTCTTCAAACAAAAAAGTGTCATTCTCCGCATTTATAGATGGGGCAACTGAGGCCCAAAGAGGCTGGTTTGTGTGATGATAGAATAGGATCTCCCTGTTTCCAGGGTAGAGGGAGGTCCCTGGGTGGTGCAAATGGTTAACACACTTGGCTGATAACCTTTGAAAGGCTGAAGGTTCAACTTTACTCAGAGGTGCCTCAGAAGAAAGGCCTGCCAATCTACTTCTGAAAACTCAGCCATTGAAAACCCTATGGAACACAATTCTACTCTGATACACATGGGGTTGCCATGAGTTGGAGTTGACTCGGCAACAACTGATGGTGGTTTCCAGGGATAGCACTCTTTCTACTCCTCTACTCTGCAGAAAGCAGGAGGGACATGCCCTAAGGTAGATACTGAGATGACTAGAATCATTGAGGGAGGGAGTTCTGGTAGCACCCACATTCACAGAATTGCCATCACCTTTACCCATGGTGCTAACTTAAACCACCATACTCACACTCATAAACTTCTTTACAAAGTCATAGGGCTGAAAGCTCAGACTATCAGTTATACAGTTGCTAAAACTTTTTGGAGGGAGAGAGAGGAAGAATACTGGAGGAAGAAATAGCAGTATAGTACTCTGAGAAAACTTCATGGATGAATGGGTTCCCAGGCTATTGCATCTGAACAATTCAGGGAGAATTTTAAGTGGAAGTTAGATTAGTCCAAAAAACGAATAGCTACAGTCTGTGTGCTGCTGCTGAGCCCTACTTTGGAATTATTTGCAGCTGTGAGCCTGCTGTTTACGGTGTTTTAGCAATGGTCTCATTGCTACCTGGGAAGCAAACATTTTCATTTTGCAAGCATTTGCCAGAAAAACAAATATTTTTCAACCACAAAGAATACCTGAAGAATGCTAGGGGCACAGCTAGAGGGAATACTTAGGGTATTTGTGCAATCTAATCCTTGTAGGTGTGAAGAAAGGTGACTTGCTCCTAGGACTCTCCTGGGGACATTCTGCAATGTCTGACCCCCTAGAGACCTAGTGCTGGCTTCCCTGTAACCTTACTACAGCCTGCAACTCAGAGCAAAAACTCATTTTTATTACACGTTACTTGGCCTTCTTCACCAGTTTTTGGTATTTGTAAGCAAGGACCAAAGCTTGGCGGCCTGCCAGGAAGAGACTTGTTAACAAGAGGGAAAGAAAGGCTACCTGCTTCTCTACCTGAGGCCATGGAGTGAGGAGAAAAAGAGGTCATGTGTCAGGTTTGGCTTACTGCATATTTGTTTTCCCCAGGCTGGCTCCTGGGCCTCTTGTGGTCTTTTGCAGGTGTCAGAGAACCGTCCCAGCCCTGATCAGATGTCAACCTGGGGTATGGTAGAGATTCAGCCTGGAGACACTAAGAGGAGCCAGTGCTGAGGGTGATAGCCACTTGCCCGAGGGCTTCTGCTTGGCCATAAAGGCAGGACCCTCTCCTTGGGGCGTTGGGATGGAGACCCTGGGTGGGGCGGGGGGAGGGCAATGACTACTACCAGCAGCAGTTTATACCAAGAGAAAGCCTCAAGTTCGCAGGGAGGAGAGACACCTAGGCCAAGAAACACTGTCACCACTTAACAAACGAAAATGCAAATTGAAGAACACGAACTGAACATGCAAAGGAGTTTGGGTTTTTAGTGCCCTCCCTCCTTCCTGTCTTTGGACAGGTTTTTTCTGCTGTGATTATTCCCCGTGAATCATCATCTATAGAAAGTGACTGAGGCAATGGAGGGTGAATAATGAATTCCCTAACAGGTCTTTTGTGTCTCTGCCTGGAGGGTGTTGGAAATAACTTGCAGTTTAATCTTTTGACTTAGAATCATAGAATTTTAGAGCTGAAAGGAACCTTAGAGATAATCAGGGCATTGTGGCCTCATGGAAAGGCTGGAAGTCAAGATGTGTGGGTCTGGACCTCCGGTCCATCACTAATAATAGGCCCAGCTACCGTTTATTGAGGGCTTTCCTTGTGTCAGGCGCTGTGATAGGGCAACTCTAAGGCAAGGAGTTGGATTCCTTTACAAACACTTGCTAAAGTGAGGTACAGAGAAAAGATGGCTTGCCTGGGGGAGGGAGGTCTCACTGGGCCTGGTTCCTGTGCTGGTTCCTGTGCTGGTTCTGCTATTAGCAACTCTGGTGACCCAGGGCAAGTCACTTAACATTTCTGTGCTACCCTTTCCCGACTCGTATAACCACATGATTTTCATTTACTCTTCCCACGCCCTGTAAGGTAGATGCTCTTATTACCTCCATTCTGCAGACGAGGAAGGCGAGACGGGCCATAGTAGCTCTGCTTGGGCCTCACAGCAGTAAATGCTGGAGCTGGCAAGTGGACCTGGCTCTGTCTGGCTCCAGAACCCACGCCCTCTCAGTCATGCCACCGCCTCACCGCGTGGCTTCACACAAGTCATCTAACCTCCTTGGATCTCAATTTTCTCCTCTGTCATCTCTAAAGTTTTAAAAATTCCTAACAGTCTGTAATTCTTGCCCAATCATATGATAGTACAAGTCAGGAAAGTGTAGCCAAAAATGTTAAATAACTAGGTCACCCAGATTGCTAATAGCACAGGAACTCAAGATCAGTGACACCCCTTTCCCTCAGGCAAGGAATCCTATCTTCCCACCACATGCTGGCAAGTGTTTCTAGAGGAATCCAACTCCTTGCCTTACAGGAGACCTGTTATATGATTTCAGATAGATTGGTGATAATAACAGTGAAGATCAGTTTAGGAGGCTGCTGATGTTTGTCTAAGTACCTTCTGTGCAGCCACCACCCATCTGTCAGTGGAGGCTTGTGTGTTGCTGTGGTGCTGAACAGGTTTCAGCGGAGCTTCCAGACTAAGACAAACTAGAAAGAAAGGCCTGGTGATCGACTTCCAAAGTATCAGCCAGTGAACACCCTATGGGTACATGGTTCAATCCTGTTGTACATGGGATCACCATGAATCTGGGCCAGACTTAATGGCAGCTAGCAACAACAACAAAAAGTACCTTCTACCTATCTGTCTTTCTGCTGTTTGTCTTTCACTTTTGGGGCAGGAGTGGTGATCAGAACACATGGGGTAACTGCAGGGAAACAGCATGGTGATACCATGTCTTGTGTGGTACATACATGATCCTCCATTGTTCGTCCTTGGTAAGCAAATTTCACCAGCTTGTGACAGCTCTCTCACCCAGCTTTCTTCATAGTGACAGTGGTCGCAATTCTGCTCCTCGCTCCACCTTTCCCCATCCTTTGCTCCCTCAGTCCTGCGATCTGATCATTAACCAGCGCACAGCCTGGGATGTGATGAGTGTGCCTTAAGAGGAGGCAGAGTCCAACAGGATCCCAGCTGTGCTCTGGCAATCAGTATCTACCAGTATGACCAGCATCTCCGTCCCAGTATCCCTCCCTACTGGACAAGAGATTGGAAAACGGTGGAGGTATCAATAAACAAATCACTGAGTACATCAGAAGTGAGAACAAGGACATCCTGGGTGAGATATTACTCTATTCACAATGGCACTGTGCATCCATATATATGTGTGTGTGTGTGTGTGTATGTGTGTGTGTGTGCACAGCTTGCACACTCTGAAATGAGCTCTCACCCACTAGTGAGTGGAAAATTAGCTTTGGCAGGTGAGGAACTGGGTGACAGGTGAGGTGGCCAGCAGGGTATCAGTGTTACGGTTCTAATATTGCTGTTTGCTGGTGTTGCTATCAATATCTCTTTGGCCCCTCCTCCTCCTTGAATTGTAATTAGTGAGAGGGGAAGTGACTTGGAAAAGCTTGGAGGGGTGGGAGAGGGATATGAGGATAGTGAAAAGGCCTCGTGACCTTTGGAAGCTAGCTGTGTGCCTTGCAGGGGGCTACACTAAGCCAGTTGAGCATTTTTCTGATGGCCCACGTGTAAAGCTGTGTGCTTTCCATTTCTCTGGTGGGTGGAAGAAGAGATGGAGCTCCAGGGACTAAATCCTGGGAAATTCTGCCAGATGGCATAATGTTGGAGGCTGTATGCGTCAGACCTGGGAGGCGGAAGACCTAGGTTCTCGAACTAGCTCTGCTGCCTGTCTCTGCCTGACTCTAGAGCGGCCCTGTAATCTCTCTGTGCCTCAGTTTCTCTAACTATAAAGTGGAGCAAATCATTCTGCTGTTACCTGCCTGTTGTGAAGTTAAACTACGTAAAGGCCCTTTGACATGTCGTGAGCCTTGTTCCAAAGTGAGTCCTGACAGCCAGGGGAATTTGCCAAGCCTGCAGGGAGGTAGCAGGCTGCCGCTGTGTGAGTTTCCACAGCCTCTGTGCAGGCAGGGACTTAAGCATCTCACATCCGTAAATCTCATCTCCTAGCTCTAGGAGAGGAAATAAGCAGAGGGCAGGCTGACGCTCTGCTAGCTACTATCTGATCTTCTTACTAACGAGCCCCCGCCCCTCGCCCCCACCAGTCTCCCCTGCCCCCACCTGAGGCGACGATCTTGCTGCCCTCCTGAATCGGCTCTGGGCCTGTCAGTTTAATTTAACAAGGTTTCGGAAGAGGTTTGATTTAATCAAACCCGTTGCTGTATCCACCCTGCTCACAGGTCCCTCGGTGTCACCACCGAGGCTCAGATTAGACAGTGACAATTACTTCTTCTTCCCTGGCTGTTGCCTCCCCCTCCCTTTGTGCCCTTGGAGGGAACATGGAGGCAGACCAATCTCGTGGGGCCTAAGAATAGATGCGGGAGGATCAAAGCAGAGAAACAGGCCTCGGCCTGAGAAAGCCCCTTTCCTCGCCTTACATGGCCTTGTTTAAGGCTGAGCAACAGCCGGCAAGGTGGGGGTGGGGATAGAAAAGGCTCCAGGCTGCCTGAGGACAGAGCTGTGCCATCACTGACGGCCCTTGGATATAAAACCAATCTCCCTATTATGGGGCAGCCGGCTTGGAGGGTGGGCTGAGGGCCAAAGTAACTACATGTTCTCTATAAGCCAGACCACAGGCCTGGGTTCTAGGGTCTCTGGAGCTGGGAGACAACAAAAAAGGTGAGGCTCCAGCCATCAGGGTTTCTGTGGCTCTGTCCTTGACATGAGAACAGTAGGGACAGGAGGAGCCGCCACCTGAGCCAGGGGTTTGAGGGAGGCTGTGGGGGTGTGGGCTAACTATGGCCACTATGTGTGTATGTGTGTGTAACTGTGGCATGTGTGTGTAACTGACATGTGTGTGCATGTGTGTGCATATGCATGTGTGTGGTAACTGCAGTGTGCATAACTGAAATATCTGTGTATAACTGGCACGTATAACTGATACGTATGTGTATGCACATGCGCGGGTTTGCGTGTATGTGCACCACTGTGGCATGTGTGTATGAGTGTGTGTGTAGATGTGAGTGTAGGGGTAACTGTGGCATGTGTATGTGTGGGGATAACTGGCGTATGTGTGTCATGTATCTGAATGTCGGTGGCTGGAGGGAAAGGTAGGATGTCTCTGGTGAAGAAACCTGAGCTTCAGAGAGTTTGGAATTCCAGAACAAATCTCTCTTCTTGCCATTTAACCCTTTCATTTTTCTCTCTTTCTGGGAAGTGGGTGCTCTGCACCTTGTGCTCCCTTGAGCAGCTCACAAACGAGCAACAAAGGCCTCTTACAGAGGAGCCCACGCTTAGGGTGACGGGGATCCTTTTTCCTTTGGCTCATTTGTGTCACATTCTTCCATTGAGCTGGGCACCTGACAGGTGCACCCCCCCCCCCGACACCTTTCAGATCCCCCTCCTGCCATTTGTCTCTCACCGACATCCAGCAGACACCACCATCCGCGGGAGCTGAATATGATTAGCAGAAACACATCCTGACAGCTCCAAAGAGAATCGTTCAAATGCATATTCTATTGAGTGCATCTCATTGCTGCTGACAGCCGCTTTATCAATTAAATTCCACATTCCCACTCTTTGGAGACGCCATGAACCTCCCTAATAAATCACAGGCCCCCAGTTATTTGTTAAATGTCCCATCAGTCTCTAATAAACTCCCTGCCAAAAGGGGCAGGTTATTTATTATGCTGCCTGAACAAGAATGAATTGGGCCCATTCTCACAAGGAGAAGAGCAAATATGCCGCCTTCCTCCCTAAAGGCTGAGGCTGTGATGTTAACTCGGGCAGTTAATCAACGTTGGCCCTGGGCAGAGGGGAGTCTGATCTGGAGAGTGAGGGAGGATGGCTTGGTGCTTTTCCTAGAGGGAGCCAGGCAAATCCCAATGGCAGAGGTGGCTGCAGAGAGTGCAGGGGCTCAGGCCATTGCTACTTTCTCCAGCTCCTAATTCCTGCCTGTAAAAGTACTACAGATAACTGTCACCCCATAGGCAATGGGGCACATGTACAAATGGTTATTCTCCATGTTGGGAAGCAGCCAACTAGGATTGAGCAGAGTCACAAAACCATAAATTATACCCACAAGGCCAGATATTGTTACTTGATAAACTTATATAGCTTAAATTTATTGATGGTGCTAGTCCACTGAGCAGATGAACTGAAGACTAAAGAGGAAAAAGATAACCGTGTCTGGGAATGGAGCTAGGAGACATGTTCTCAGTCTTGATTTGGTGGATAAGCAGCATACAGGGAGCACTGGCACTTGGAAAGCAGTGCGCCAGCTCCTGAATGAACCAGATGTTATTAGATGTAAGAGACTGCGGAAAGTGGGCCTTCCAGTTAAACCAGTTGTCGTTGAGAGTCAGCTGCGACTCATGGAGCCCCCATGTGTGTCGACTAGAAATGTGCTCCATAGCGTTTTCAATGGCTGATTTTTGGGAAGGCCTTTCTTTGGGAAGGCACCTCTTGGTGGGCTCGAACCTCCAAAGTTTTGGTTAGCAACCAAGTACGTTAACCGTTTGTACCACCCAGGGACTCGGGCCTCATAGTTACCTGCCACAAATTAGATCCCCAACTTACATGACTCTTCATGGTCTGTAAGTTAAAATACAAACTCCTGAGTTTTGCCATTAATCAAGCCCCAATCTACATTTCCAACCGTATTTCTCTTTACTGTTACATAACACTACCCAGCTACCCGCTCATTGGGAAAACATAACATACTCATTATATATTCCTTCTGGCGGCAGACAAGATCCTCCATAATGTGGGACCAAAATATCTCTGCAGCCTCATTTCCTGGCAATTGCTGCCATACCTACCTCCTTTCACATTAAAAGATGTACTTTCCCTAAACTATGGATTTTTCATGCTTCCATGCCTTTGCACAAACTATTCCCTTTGCCCAGAATGTCATTCTAAACTTCTCTGCTTGATGAGTTCTCTCCTTCAGTCCCCACTGCCTGATGACCTCCTTACTCATCCTTTAAGACCAGCTCAGAAAATCGGCCCCACTGCTTCACAAGACTTGAGCTCTGTCTCCTGGTGCTTCTGTCTTGGGTGGGGGTGAGAAGGATGTAAGGGAAGAAAACTATTGCTCTCCCAAGACCAAAAGCTATCTTCTTCCACTTCTCAGAACTTCTCACTCTCTCCCACACTTGGAGCAATGAAAGCCCTGAAAAATGTCATATTATCTTACACTGGTTGGTGCTACTTGCATATTTCACGCTTGATCATTTTCTCAGCTAGATTGTCAACTTTTTTAGGAGAGTGGATAGAAAGAGCCTGGACTTTGCTGTCAGATCTGAGTTCCAACTCCATTTATGAGCTCTGTGACCTTGAGCTGATTACTTAGTCTTGTCTTGAGGAGCTACCTGAGGGTAGCCTCTTGTTCAGCATCTGACACATAGAAGGCATTTAGGATAAAATCCAGACAGTATTACCTGGACTGAGGCTCACCTCTCCTGCCTCATCATAGCTCACCCCCCCATTTACAGTCGAAGCCCTTTTAGTCCCCCAAATGTGCTATGATCTTCCTCACCTGCAGACCCCCACTTTCCCCTCTTTTGTCATAAGGCTAGGAGTCCCTGGGTGGTACAAGTGGTTAAGTGCCCAGCTACTAACTGAAAGGCTGGTGGTTCGAATCCACCCAGAGATGCCTCAGAAGAAAGGCATAGCAACCTACTTCTGAAAATCTCCTTCTTGAAAACCCTATGGAGCAGTTCTACTCTGCATACATGGGGTTGCCGTGAGTTAAAATCAACTCGATGGCAACTTTTTGTTGTTGTTGTTGTTGTAAGGCTGACTCCTATTTATTCTTTACGTCTTACCTTAGCTCTCACTAACGCTGGGAAGACGTGGCAGAGACTGTTAGTTGCCCCCAATGTCCTTTCCCTTGTTATATAGTAATAGAACTCCCCGTTTCCCCTGCTTAGCTGGGCATGGACTACCCAGACAAATGACTACACTTCCCAGGTTTCTTTGCCTGTAGGTATGACTCTGGCTAAGTTCTGGCAATGAAAGGCCAAGTAGGAGTGTAGCAGCTTTTCAGTACCTTCCTTAGGAGACTACTGGCATGATGGTCTCTATGCTTTCTACTTTGACCCTTTTTTCTTCCTGATGACTGGAATGCAGGCATGATGACTGGAGCTAGAGCAATCATTTGGGAATCAAGGCAGTAGAAGTCTGGGTCTCTGGGAACTTTGTGGACCAGAGTTGCTATATCAATCTTATCTCCAGAGCTCTCTACAAGGGCAAAATAAAATTCTATCTTGGTCAAGCCACTGTCATTTTGAGGTCTTATTTTCAATCAAACCTATTCCTGACTGCTAAGACTTTCTTGGCTCCCACCTGGGTTAGGTGGCCCTGTTGGACTTCAGTGGCCCCCTACGCTTTGCAGTGAATGTGACCACCTGTTTGTGTGCATCTTTCTCCTTGAGGGCAAGGGCTCTGTTTATTTTGTTCTATTTTTGTATCTCTAGCATTTGGATAATTCACAGTAGGTGTTCAGAAGAGTTTTGTTGAAAGAATGAATAAAGTGATGTTTGTGGATTGAATGCAGATAACAATTGCCTCCCTTTTGTTGCTTTGAGGGTCATATGAGATAAAGTGAACACCAAACTGTAGTTTCCTTCCCTTCTTTCTACATGCCCCTACTGATCCTCATACCCAGGGTGGCCCCCTTACATCCACTACATTGTTTTCCTTCCCCATTTGGAGCCCTGGAAACCCTGGTGGCATAGTGGTTAAGTGCTACGGCTGCTAACCAAAAGTTCAGCAGTTCAACTCCACCAGGCGCTCCTTGGAAACTCTATGGGGCAGTTCTACTCGTCCTACAGGGTCTCTATGAGTTGGAATTGACACAACAGCAACAGGGTTTTTTTTTTGGCTCTGAAGCCTCCACTGCAAAAGGACTGAAAATGACGATTTGAACCTCAACATTCAGAGTTCAAGTCTCACTCTCATTTCTTCGATTCACAGGGATCTCTCCCTCCACTAGCCTCCACTGACTTGAAGGGGAGTGGGAGCTCCCAGATACATAAAGTGGGAAGAGGCTTTCCAGATAGACAGAACAGCACAAAGGTATTGAGGTGTGACAGGCCATGAACATTAAGGAGTTCATGTAGCTTGGTCTGTTTGGGGGAGGTAGGTGGGCTTCTTGGCCCAAGAAGAGGCTGGGTCTGATTGGACTTTATCCTGTGGATGCTGAGAGGCACGCACAGTCCACACTAGTGTTTGGTTTCCGTGTGTTTTTCTCTTACACCTTTCCTAGTTATTAAGTGATCTGTTACCTTTGTGTTTTATCTTTACAACCCTGAAACTATGGTCAACAATATTATTATCCTTTTTAACCATTGAGGGAAAAATTTGATTGATTTGTGTTTTTAATCATAGCAATAAAATGTATTCCCAATAACATTACTGCAATATTTGTGTCTATAAAACATCATAAATAACAAATGCAATAACAGAATGCCTATGAAACTGTAAATGTTCATTTCTGGAAAAGTAGTCTTCTTGTTTCGCTTGGGATGAGAGCCAGGTTCTTTGACAATGATTGGTCCAAGTTCTACAGAACCGCTGCTGTGCACATGGGGACCTGGCAGAGATTTTTGAGCAAGAAAGTGTCAACCATTCAATATTTTTTAGGTTTACCAGGTGCTTGGTACTGGGCTGGAGAGAGCCAAGGGTGACAAAATTCCTGTCATTCAGAAGCTCATAGTTTAGTAGGAGGGACAGGCATGTAAACAAGTAAATACAATATGTTAACAGCTGGACAAGAATTATTTACAGCGTGAGGTGGGACCCTGGAGTGGGGAATAAATAAGGGTGTCAAAAGGGGCAAGACCTGAAGCTGGTTCAAAACAACCAAAGATAATCTATTTAAGAAAGATCATTACACCAGCTGTGGGTGGATGGCTGGAGTTGAGAAGAAATTCTGGCAGGGAGACCATGCAGGACATTGCCGCAATAGTTCAGGATGACGAAAGGGCCTAAAACAGGGCAGATGATACGGGGACTGGAGAAGAGGAATAGAAGAAACATTTGGAGGCAAAATTACCTGCACTCAGCGAATTGTTAGAAAGGGGAAAGGGATAATAGGTGTGACTCGGGAAATTAGGTGGATGAAAAAGGTGAGGGTACTAAGAGGAAGCCTGGGGGCTTTAGTGCACCCCCTATCTTCAGTCCCCCTTCTTTCTCTGGACAATTGACATTTTCTCAAGGTTTTGTTCTAAGCAAGTTTCTAAGCAGGACTCCTTTCCAATGGGATTACCATGTCAAAGCACCACCTTGTTTGGAATCTGGAACCACTACTCTGTGTGTGTGTGTGTGTGTGTGTCTGTGTGTGTAAGCAGGAGATAATGACCAGGATTATGATCTAAGGACAAAGGAAAAGATTGGTGTTGGATGCAGAATAGCTTTAAGCTTGGAATTGTAAAATTAGTTTTCAGAAAATATTTAAGTTTGGAATTGTGAGTAAGTCTTTGTTTTAGGTGCTCATTCAGTCAGTAAATATTTATTGAGTACTTACTACGTGTCAGATTCTGTTTTTTCCACCAGGGATAGAGCAGAGAACCAGACAAAAAGGTTCCTGTTCTCATGAAGTAGGGGAGACAGACAATACATACATAAATATATAATTATATATGATAACTGCTATAAAAAATAAAGCAGAACAAGGGAATACAGTGACAGGAAAGGCAGGGGTGGGTGGCTTAGTCTTCAGGAAAGACTTCTTTGAAAAGGTGATATTTGCGCAGAGACCTAAATTAAGGGAAGGTCGTAAAGACTGCTAGTTCCCCACTCTTGAGGTGACAGAGGAGCAAGACATTCAAGACATACTAATGCGCGATGCCTAGAATTGACTCCACCGCAACGAAGTACTAGACATCTTAAGTAGAAATGTTGATGAGGCAGATGGATGAAAATATAACACTAGAATTTAGAGGTTTGAGGTTTGGGAATAGTGTCATCAATTCAGTATTCAATTTCCTTTATTAGAGTTCACCATGTACCAGGTACTGTGTCAGGAGCTGGGGACCCAGGGATGAATAAAACCGTTCTGCAAACAGACGTATACCATACAACGTGATAAATCCCTAAGTCTTGTTAAACCCGGAGCGCTCTCTGCGAATACAGAGGAGACAATGAGTTGAGAGGGCTCGGGAAGACTTGACGGCGGAGCGGGATTCAGGCTGACCGAACAGCTAACCGAGGCTCGGAGACGGGCAGGTGTGACGCATCGGTCGCATCACAAAGACAGGGCTGCGCTGAGAGCTACCCGCAGGCGAGACTGGGCAGACCCACCCAGAAGAGGGCCGGCAGGCGGGGCAGCGCCCCCACCGTGAGCACGCGGCGCCCTCTGCAGGCCGGAGGCAGCGACACACCGGTAGCCTCATCTTCCCTCTCGTCTCACTTCCCGCCTTCCTCAGGCCAAATTTTTTTGTTGTCGTTCCTGACTGAGTCTTTCTCAGCCTCCGGCTTCCGTCCCTCCTCTTCTCTCCAAGGCCGGTTGTGTCACTGTCGTCACGGGAAGACGGCCAATAAAGTTTTGACTTTTCTCGCTTTCACGCGCGCCGCCTCTTCTCAAGTACCGCGAGATCTGGAGGCGCGTGTACCATGGCGGCAGCGGTTGATCAGCCCGCGGCCTTAGCGACGGCGGAGACTGCTATAGCGACGGTGGAGACTACTATACCGACGGAGCATGTGGCCACCCCTGTCCCAGCTCCGGAGCCGACCCCCGGGCCGGCGCGCAGCCTGCGGACGGCTCACGACATCGACGGCCCGCGGACCCGCACGGGGGACGTGCTGCTGGCCGAGCCCGCGGATTTCGAGTCGTTGCTGCTGTCGCGGCCGGTGCTGGAGGGCCTGCGGGCGGCTGGCTTCGAGCGGCCCTCCCCGGTGCAGCTCAAGGCCATCCCGCTGGGCCGCTGCGGTCTCGGTGAGGGCGGGGGCCCTGGGGAGGCCGGACGGAACCGAGGAAGGGGGGCCCGAGGGGCGGTAGCGGCCGGACTCGCGGCGTGGACGGGGGAAGAGCCGTAGGTCGGCCGCCTGTGCAGGGCTTGGCCATGGGCAAGTCGCTGCACGCCGTCGAACCCGTTTCCTGCTTTGTAAAACAAAAGGCGCAGTTTTGAATTTGAAGACAGTTAAAGCCCATTCCAGCTCTGGCAAGTGATTCTAAGGTTGAGAAGCTAAACAGTGGTAGAGGTTCAGACACCTGGCGTGGTTCTGGATATGGCCTCGTGCATTTTTGAGAGAAACTGGAAATGCAGGTGCCAACTAGGTGATCTGTGGAGACCCTTTCTGGTTCTTAGATTTCATGTTGGTATCTAAGCTTCAGTTAGTACTCCCTAGTGACAAACAATTTGTTTTTTCCTTCACAGATTTAATTGTTCAAGCTAAGTCTGGCACTGGGAAAACCTGTGTATTCTCCACCATTGCTTTGGACTCTCTTGTTCTTGAAAACTTAAGTACTCAGGTGAGTTTAGCTCAGGGGACTCAGATGAATGAGTTAAACCGTGTGTATATTATGAAAGTAAAAGAGGCATTAAGGCTGTTGAGTGGTGCTGGTGTGGATGGTTACCAAGGATACAGTATTGTTCTTTGAGGTTTGGAATTTTATATTATTACACATCATAGAGTACACCTACCATGTGTGTCAATTTCGACATGACTTGAGACTACAGACAAGGATCCATTATTCTTTTACTTGCTAACTAGATTGCAGCAAGGCAAGACTTAGCATTTGACTTGATTTGTGGTGGTGTGGTGCTCTGGCGATTATTGCTGGTAACTCCAGGTGGTTCTAACAGATCTGTGAATGTATCATATTGATCTCCCATCTTCTAGATTTTCTTGGAATAGTTCTAAGACTGCTTTACTCAAATTAACAGGTGATTTGGGCTGGGGGTGGGGGGGAGTCATTTCTTTAACAAAGATTTGTTGAGCCCATATTATGTATAAGCAGTATGCCAGGCACTGGAGATACAAAGATGAATCAGATAGGATCCTTATAGTCTTAGTCCGTGGCCTAGTAATTATGACAGACTTTGTTTCATGTTCTTAGTTACGTATATCTGATGATCATGATCCTTTAATATAGGTGTTTTTAACCAGGGATGCTCATACACATTATCTGGGAAGCTCTTTGAGTCTTACCTTATATCTGCTGAATTCTGGTTGATGCTACTCATAGGAAATCCTTCTGCTACCCAAGGACCTGGGCTTTTCTACTTGTGGATTAAGATGTTGAGATTTTGGCTTCTGACAGTGAGCACTATGGCGGCAGGTTAAGTGCCAAAACTGTGATTAAGTTCCATAAATAAAATTCTTTTTTAATTTAAGATCTTTGTATTATCAAAATTATATACACATTATAATAATTTTTTTTTTGTATCAAAGTTATACATGTTCAGTTTTGAAAATTGGGATAATTTAGAAGACGTACCAGGAAACAAAATCTGTAATCTTACCTACCCAGAGAGAAATTGCTGGTAACAGTTCTGGCATATTTTTTTCTAGTCCTTTCTTTTTTAAAAGCAGTTTTTTCGTCTCATAGTTGAGAACATGTAATTTCACCTTTTTCAGTAGTTATACTGCAAAGTTCTCACTGTGGCTCACACAGCTTTCATGTTCTAGCCCCTGGAGCTAGATCTCTGACCTCTTCTACTTTCCCCCAAATTCTGTCCAGCTACATGGCCTCCTTCCTATTGTAGAAACACACCAAGAACACTCTCACTTCAGGCCTTTGCACTTGCTGTCGTATTCCTGAAAACACTTGCCCAAGTGTCACACAGCCATCTCTGCTCTATGCTCTACATCCACATATCTGCTCAAATGTCAACTTCATTGAGGGGCCTTCCTTGACCACCCCATTAAAATGACTTCTCCCCTTTTGTCATTTCTTTCTCCCTATGCTGTTAGATTTTTCTTACTAGCACTTTTTATTACCTGCCATTATTTATATGTGTTTATTGTATGCCTTGTTATCATACTAGAATGAAAGTACCCTGAGGCCAAGGACTTTATATTATTAATAGTGATTTCCTAGCAACTAGTATGTTGCCTGAGGTCCCTGGATGGTACATACTGTTTGGGCTTGGCTGCTAATCTAAAGGTTGATGGTTTGAATCCACCCAGTGGCGCCTCAGAACAGAGGCCTGGTGATCTGCTTCTGTAAAGATTACAGCCAAGGAAACGTTACGGAGCAGTTCTACTGTATAACACGTGGGGTCAGCATAAGTCGGAATTGACTCAACAGCAGTGGGTTTGGCTTTTTTGTTTTAATATGTTGTCTAGCACTTAGTGGGTTCTCATTTAATCCTTGCTGAATGAATATATGAATGGACGAGTGGAGTATTTTCCTTTTTCAGTAAAAACTCAATCATCATTTAAATGGTTACATAATAGTTCATTGTATAATGAATGTGCCAATCACATGTATTTGTTCCTCTGACTTGTTAAAGGTATGTTTTATGTTTTTTTTAGATTTTGATTTTGGCTCCTACAAGAGAAATTGCTGTACAGATACATTCTGTTATCATGGCCATTGGAATCAAAATGGAAGGCCTAGAGTGTCATGTCTTTATTGGAGGGATTCCATTATCACAAGACAAAACCAGACTTAAAAAGTGTCACATTGCTGTTGGATCTCCTGGTGAGATATCAGTGCCTGTTGATAACTGAGGCTTTTAAGGAACTGAACATGTTTAATATAAGATTAAGGATGTGGGAGTCCTTGGTAACTATGATCATTATTTTGAGATTAGACTTGAAGAGCATTAGACTGATGAGCTGTAGACATATGGCTGGATTACCAGTGGAATTTATGAAATCTTCTTCCCTACGGATATTTAAGAATGTAAGGGATAGGCTTCTGAGGAGAGGAGGGATGAGAGGACTTCCAGGAAGCTCTTCTAAGCCATGGATTTTGATTATCCTTTGACTTCTGTATTAATCATTTGGTTATGGATTACTCAGAATCAGAATCTAGCATTCAATACCTTAGCATTCAGTCTTGGCAGGATAGTGTTACTTTTCCATGCATATTGTTGATGAAATGGGAGGGAAAAATAATGGATTGAGGCAAGATGAGAACTCAGAGATTTCAAATTTGTGTATAAATGCATTAATGAGATTTGGGTCAGGAAATTCAGTAGTACAACCTGGGTGAATTAACTCAGCTTTGGCTGAGATTTACACCAATTTGATGCATCATAAATATTTCCATGTGTGTATTTTCTGGAATTTAGGCAGAATTAAACAACTTATAGAACTTGACTACCTGAACCCAGCCAGTGTACGTCTTTTTATTCTTGATGAAGCAGATAAGCTTTTAGAAGAAGGCAGCTTCCAGGAGCAAATAAAGTAAGAAAAATAACTTGACTATTAAAATGACGCTCCAGAGTTATCTATCTTGAACTTTTCCATATGGTGATTAGTTTGAATAATTTCAGTGGTGTTTGTTTTTCTTCTGTTTTCCAGTTGGATTTATTCTTCTTTGCCTGCCAGTAAGCAGATGTTGGCAGTATCAGCCACTTACCCCGAATTTTTGGCTAATGCTTTGACAAAGTACATGAGAGATCCCACTTTTGTAAGACTAAATTCCAGTGATCCAAGTCTCATAGGTGTGTACAGATTTTGGATACTTACATTGTTGGTTTGTTGTTCATGATATTCTGGAGCTTTCCCTTGCCCAGGTGGCTATTGTTTTATACTTGCAATTAGGATAATATGATACAGTTTGTCTTTGTTTTAACTGAAGACTTTTGACTTCTTTGTAGGTTTGAAGCAGTACTACAAAGTTGTTACTTCATACCCTTTGGCCCATAAGATCTTTGAGGAAAAGGCTCAACATTTACAGGAACTGTTCAGCAGAATTCCGTTTAATCAAGCCTTAGTCTTTTCTAATTTGCACAGTAGGTAATGAAACTTTAAAAGGTCATCTGGGTAACTTGTGAAATAAAAGGTTAGGCGTGGGCCTGTAATTATTTATAAAATTATAACCTTTTCTGTATCTTATAGAGCACAACATTTGGCTGATATCCTTTCTTCAAAAGGCTTTCCTGCTGAGTGCATTTCAGGTAAGTTCTTCCCTTAATCTTGGTTTAATATCCTGACTTGACACCTCCAGAGTCAGGAGGAAGAAATACTGTTTCATGAGTTGTCTCATGAGTTACACTGAGACTTCAGAGTAAAGGAAATTTCACGTTTATTTTCACTGGCATTGGTTGTTGTTGGGTGGCACTGAGTTGATTCCAACTCATAGCGACCCCATGTGACAGAGTAGAACTGCCCCATAGGGTTTTCTTGGCTGTAATCTTTATGGAAGCAGATCACCAGGTCTTTCTCCCTTGGAGCCATTGGGTGGGTTTAAACCACCAACCTTTTGGTTAGCAGCCGAGTACTTAACCGTTTTGCCACCAAGTCTCCTTATGTATTTTTTACCTGTTGACATTGAGTCGATTCCGACTATTAGTGACCCTGTAGGACAGAATAGAACTGCCTTCTCATATATAGCTATAGATGTAACTGTATCTGTTTATATAATATATATATAGTTTCGTTTTTAAAGAGTAATTGGGTGTATAGTAAAAAACTAGAAAACTGGTGTTCCAGACTAGAGTTTGGTATCCATGAAAAACTGAATAATCTTATAAAACAAAAAGTATGTCAATGTTGCCTTAAGAGAAATGTATTTTGCTCCTTTACATAATCATTGTTAAGAATGCTAACTGGTTTATGGTCTTGTGGAAAGTAAAGGTAAATCAGTTCTTGCCATAAAGCCAAATTATTACTGCTGCCTAATAGGAATGATCTGGAGCCCTGGTGACACAGTGGTTAGGCGCTTGGCTGCTAACCGAAAGATGGGTAGTTTGAACCCATGAGCTCTTCTGTGGGAGAAAGATGTGGCAGTCTGTTTCCATAAAGATTTACAGCCTTGGAAACCCTATGGGGCAGTTCTATACTGTCCTATGGGAATTGATTCAGCAGCAGTGGGTTTGGTTTTGGAATAAAAATGAAAGACTTAGAGGAATTTTTGATCAGTGAGAATCTTTTTAGAGGGTTTTCTTTCTTTTTTTTTGGTGCTTCAGCTTAGTATTTACCTGTTAGCCTGAACTTGAACTTGTTAAGTCATAGTATATCATGAAATATTGAGGAGACTGTTTTTTAATGGACAGATATTTTGATGATAGATCACACTTCAATACCAAATTTGTGAATGGCTGATTAAAGCAATTTCATTTTTTTATGAACGCTTTACTGCACCTTATATGAAACACCTTCGTATGAATTAATGTTATGTCTATAGACATAGTTTGGTTACAATTAAAAATTGTTTTTTGAATTTTAAGTTGATTGCCTAAATAAAATTTTTAAAGGTTCTGACTTTCAGTCTTAACCCAAATTTGCACAGAACAGGATTAACTATGCTTGGTGTATTTAAAGTGTTAAGACTAGGAGTTAGGATTTCTGCTTTTTGTGGATTTGATAAATGTGTATTAGCTTAGCTGTTTTATTTGATAAATGTGTATTAGCTTAGCTGTTTTATATGACGTTCTTTTTGGGCCTTTTTAGGCAACATGAATCAGAATCAGCGTCTTGATGCTGTGGCCAAACTGAAGCAGTTTCACTGCCGAGTCCTCATTTCCACTGATTTGGTAAATTTCCTGTTCAGTTGGGTGACTAATCCATCTTGACATATGTTCTGTTATCAGATGTACTGATTTCATCTATTTTATGTGGGTGTATGTAACAAGACTACCAGAGGATAATCATCTTTCCAGTGCTAGGATATATGCTTTCTTAAAAAGTCTTTAATATTTCAATTTTTCTTCTTTAAACTAGTTGTTAGAAATGAATTTCCTTTTCCTCTGCTCTTAAGTATTCTCCTGTTCTTAATTTGGCTCTTGGTTATAGTTGAAGAATACAGTGCTTCATGGGGCATACTGGCATTGGTAGCCCTGTTAAACATTTAACGTAAACAAACAATTGCTGTCTTCTTCAATTTAAGACTTCTCGTGGGATCGATGCTGAGAAGGTGAACCTGGTTGTAAATCTGGATGTACCACTGGACTGGGAGACGTATATGCATCGGATTGGCAGAGCCGGTCGTTTTGGTAAAAAAAGGAGAGAAAAAGTTTGGGTGCTTTTTTTAAGGGGAGGAATCTATAATGTGACAGGTGTAGTTGGAGTGTCATTTATGATTTACTACTTAACATTCCCTCTTTGCTTTAGGTACATTAGGACTAACAGTAACCTACTGTTGTCGGGGAGAAGAAGAAAATATGATGATGAAAATTGCTCAAAAATGTAACCTCAACCTTTTTCCTTTACCAGGTATATTTTGTCTGTTTCATTTTGCTGTCAAAATAATGATGATGATTATAGAAATAATAATAACAATAACCCCTAGTACAGAGTGCTGTCCCAGGTACTTAGGTACGCTAACTCATTTAATTCTCACCATAGCTTATGAAGTATGTGCTGCTATTAACTGCTTTTTGTAAATGAAGACATTGAGGCATAGAGATGTTAAGTAATTTGCCCAAGGTCTCTCTTACAGGTGAGTGGCAGGGATAGGATAGCAAGCTAACTATAGGCACATGAAAAATGAAAACTACTTTACTACTATATTAGCATTACTTACTAGTTTGTGACCTTGCAATTTGGTTTTCTTCTTTTCTGTTCTTTAATATTTTATCTATTTTATGTTGCTGGGAAGGTAATTTTTTTTTTTTTTAATTGTACTTTAGATGAAGGTTTACAGAACAAACTAGCTTCTCATTAACAGTAAACATACTGTTCTATGACATTGGTTAACAACACCATGACATGTCAGTACTCTCCCTTCTTGACCTTGGGTTCCCTATTGCCAGCTTTCTTGTCCCCTCCTGCCTTCTAGTCCTTGCCCCTGGGCTGGTGTGCCCCTTTAGTCTCGTTTTGTCCTATGGGCCTGTCTAATCTTTGGCTGAAGGGTGAACCTCAGGAGTGACTTCATTACTGAGCTAAAAGGGTGTCTGGGGGCCATGCTCTCAGAGTTTCTCCAGTCTCTGTCAGGCCAGTAAGTCTGGTCTTTTTTTGACTTAGAATTTTATTCTACATTTTTCTTCAGCTCTGTCTGGGATCCTCTGTTGTGATCTCTGTCAGAGTAGTAACCGGGTACCATCTAGTTGTTCTGGACTCAGTCTGGTGGAAGCCGTGGTAGTTGTGGTTTCTTAAGTCCTTTGGACTAATCTTTCCCTTGTATCTTTAGTTTTCTTCATTTTCTCCTGCTCCTGAAGGGGTGAGACCAGTGGAGTATCTTAGATGGCCGCTCACAGGCTTTTAAGACCCTAGACAGTATTCACCAAAGTAGAGTGTAGAACATTTTCTTTATAAACTATGTTATGCCAGTTGAGCTAGATGTTCCCTAAGACCATGGTCCCCACAGCCCTCAGCCCAGTAATTCGGTCCCTCAGGGAGTTTGGATTTGTCCATGGAGCTTCCATGACCTTACCCTGAACAATTTGTGCGGGCTTCCCCAGTATTGTATACTGTCTTACCCTTGTGAAGGTAATTCTTGCCCTATTCTCCTTTGTCACCATAAGAAGGATAGATAGAACAATGTCTTTAATTTGAACACAGTTTTTGAAAAGTTTGAGTGAATTTAGTGAATCATTTGTCAAACTGATTTTTAAGTGCCATTTTGGAAACAGTGCAAGTTTGAAGCTATTATTGATCTCTTGTAACAAACAAAAAACCCCTAAAACCTTTTGTGTGGAAATGGTTTATTTGCTATACATGTTAATGTATGCATGTTAGTGTATATATGCTTGTGTATATATATACATACGTATATAAACACATACATATATAGTATATGCAAGACCTAGAATATGGGATATATAGTTATTGAATAAATGTAACAATATTTTATTGATTTTAAATTTATTTTTATAAAGCTAGATTAAGTACACATCTGGTTGTCCTATGTATTCTAGTAGTTCTGGCTTTGTAAAAACTCATTTTATGTTCTTTTACAAATCTTTTTAATTGTCCTAAACTTAATATCCAGATTTACAAAATGTTTATTTTAGAATAGATGGTCTTTAGGTTCTCTGTCAATTCTAACATATACTAGTTCTATGTATAATAATAGTATTGATCTGTCAGAAGATTATAATGTGGAAAAAATGAATTGAAAATTGGTAGAAAAGGGTTAAAACTTAACTTGTGGTAGGATTCAGTATTATAACATTTAGTGATTTAAAGTAAAATTTGCTGTTGTGTAATGTTAATAGAGCCCTTAAATCCTGAGAGAATGATACTCATGGTGTTAGATCTGTGTTGGACTGGGAACTTATTTGATAAGAGACTATTCAATTGAGTTTTTTAGGGGCAGAACTAGGAGGGAAATAGGCCTGTATTATAGGCTCAGGTAAGCGAGGGGTCCAGAATTTGGGATATCACTTTGATAGGAACCAGAGTTCTGGTCAGAGGTCTGACCTGAGGGATTAATGGTGGGTACAGATATATGGTGCACCAATAGCAACAATGGACAGGCAAGGTCTTTGTAAAGCAGTGGCTCTGTATATCTTCTGCCTAAGGCTGAAATTGATCACACTTTGGAAAGATCTGAGTTTGCAGGTGGAGGCAAATTGTCACACCTGGCTGGAGTAGAACACTTAGAGTGCTGGGGTGAGCAAATTTTTTAAAACTTTGAAGTGCCATTGGTACCACAGCTCTTCATAGCCACCCAGCCTTTTTCCCTTGTAGAGGCTTTCTCCCCACTGTTGAGGGCAGTGATTTCTCCCTTTTGGCATATAAGGTGGCAGATTTAGTTGGGTACAGAGTTGTAGTTGTAATATTTTCCTGTTGATAAGCTTTGGAGAGTACAATCCATTTTCTAATATCTTGTTTCGCTGTCAGCAGTAGTGAGATAGAGGGGAGGGGCTGGGGGATAGAGGAGAGAAAAGATGGGAGAATTGCTGCAGACTTGTGCATCACTCCTAGAGTAAGTTTTTTTCAGGGGGGAATATTGCTTATGAGAATGGGATGGATCTTGTATATTTCTAGGCAAACTTCATTACTGCAAGATTGCTTAGGTCTTCTAATATACTAATCTATTTCTTAAATTTGTTAGTATATTATGTTTCTTAAGCTTATTTAATCCTGGAAAACTTTATGAAGTCATTCAGAAAATGCTGGTCTATAGCAGCACAAGAATTTTAATACTCTTTTCTTTCTTTATGTAGATCCCATTCCTCCTGGTCTGATGGAAGAATGTTTGGATTGGGATGTGGAAGTTACAGCTGCCGTGCATACGTATGGCTTAGCAAGTGTGCCTACCCAGGCCCTAAAAAAACAAATTAAAAAAATAGAGAGAACCTTTCAAACTCCTAAAGCTCATGGTAACCAGATGGCTTCATCTAGAGTCACTTCTGGGTCTGCACTATCAGCCAAATCAAAAAGTAATACCAAACAGAAGTTACCTGTGAAAAGCCACTCAGACTGTGTAATCATAGAAAAAGTAGCATCACCAAAAGAACCGGGCTGTGCCATACCACCAGAAGAGCAAGTGAAGGATTCTACTCAGACCCCTGTTGAAAACTCTACCGATAGTCAGCATCAGGTCAAAGAAGATTTACCCGTGTCACTCCCTAAAATTCCATGTCTGTCTTCCTTTAAAACCTACCTGCCATGCACTTTGACTTATGCAGAATTGGTAGAGGACTATGAGCGCTATATTAAAGAGGGGTTAGAGAAACCTGTGGAAATCATCAGGCACTACACAGGTCCTGGGGATCAGACTGGGAATCTTCAGAATGGCTTTGTGAGAGAGAGAGTTGCTGAAGAGAGAATGCAGATACTGGCAAGTAGTAGCCAATCTGGAGACTCTGAGAGTGACAGTGATTCTTACAGCTCAAAGACTTCTTCGCAGAGCAAAGGAAATAAGTTATACTTGGAAGGCTCTTCTGATACTCATCTGAAAGCCTCTGAATCTACTCCTGTGGATGGCTGTATCTCTTTGGAGCAACCTCTGAATGGAAATGACACCCCCAATCTGGAGGAATATCAAGAATCACCTGAAATCCAGGTAAAGGCAAGGCATAAAGAAGGGGCTAACCAGAGAGCTAAGCAGAGCCGGAGAAACCCTCCCAGGCGGTCTTCCTATCGTTTGCAGACAGAACCCCAGGAAGATGGTTGGTATGACTGCCACAGGGAGACACATCCGAGTTTTTTTGATGCCTGTCAGGATTACGAGGAGTACTGGAGAGCTTACTACAGGGCATGGCAGGAATACTACGCTGCTGCTTCTCAGTCATATTATTGGAATGCTCAGAGACATCCAAATTGGATGGCAGCCTATCACATGAATACCATTTATCTACAAGAAATGATGCGTGGTAACCAGCGATGATAGGATATACCTGAGACCATCAACTAGTGATACCTTTGGATATCCACCTTCCTTGACCTATAGTAGAGTAGTATTTTTGAGGAACTTGAAAAGACCTGAGGTTATCCACTGGGACACATCTATTTTTCAGATTGTTTTGACTTAGACCAGGTTTATTATCCTCTTTATTTAAGAAACTTCATGCATCAGTTTCTTGAAAGCCTTTTTGGGGCATAGAGCTAAGGTCCCAGAGTGCCATTTTCTATAAGCCATTTCAAAAAGAAACATTTAAAAAGATGTACCACTGCTTACTTAAATAAAAACAGTTGAAATTTGGGAAGTAATACTAGTTTATGCTGTGTGGTTCTTTACAAATGGCTTGGGCTGCATTTCCTTAAAAGTGCATTCTTGTAGCATAGGATTTTTTAGCACGGTAGATCAGAAAATCCCCTTTTAGGTTTAGGCAGGAAGGAGTATTTAAACATTGCTTCAAACTTTCCCAAAGACACTTGATTTGATGCTGTTTGCTTCCAGTAAAAATATTTGTTTCCAGTAAAAACACAAATTTAGCTAAACTTGTTGACATGTTTATTGTTTCTCTTGAATATCTTTTATCCTTGAGATGTGAAAGCTGTCCATGTTCGTAAAAACGTTCATTAAATAGCTAAGGATCATCAGTGGCTGTCTTATTTTTGTTCTTCAGGTAGAGGAGCAGCTCTTAATCTTTATTGGTTCTTGGATCCTTTTATGAATCCGATGAAAGCTATAGATTCTCCTCAGGAAATTTCTCGTTCCATAAACAGAATCGTGTATGTAATTTCAAGAGATTCATAGACACTCTGAAACTCATCTGTGGAACTCAGGTTAAGAACTGCCCTGCTTTGCTAGTGAACCAAAACCAAACCCATTGCCATCAAGTTGATTCTGACTCATGGTGACCCTGTGTGTGCCAGAGTAGAATTGCTCCATTGGGTTTTCTTGGCTGTGATCTTTACAGAAAGAAGCAGATGGCCAGGCCTTTCTTCCATGGAATTGTCAACCTTTGGGTTAGTCAAGTACAAACCATTTGCGCCACCCAGGGATCTGCTTTTCTGGTAGACTAAGAAAGCCCTAGCTCTTCATTTTAAGTATTTTGTAGAAGCTGGAACTCATTCTGTCAGACTCTTCCCACAGTGTGTCCTAACCTTATGTCTTCCGGAAGTTTATCCCCAGTTTTTACCTCTAATACTAAGGTCCAGAGGGAGCAGTCATTTTCTGAGATGGTGCATCTGTAAATTGTGATTTAGGAAAATGTAACTGTTGTGTGTTCTTTTGCTTCTTTTCTGCAGCAGTCCTTCTTTGGTTAAGCTTTTGGTTCCCAAACCTTCCTGTGAACTGGATTTGTGGTGAGAGAACCCCTTATGTGTAGAGATGTATATTTACTTTTTACAAGGAGAGCTCTTCTTTCCTGTGTAAATTATTGTCTAGGCAGTATAAACACTTTTCCCCAGGGCTGTCAGCAAACACCCACAGCCATTGTCATTTACTGTCCAACACCCACATAGCAACAGTCCTAAACTGTTTAATTTGGATGCCTGTTATTTGAGTTGGTAGGCTTTACTTATATGTATCAGTATTGTACATGTATTGCCAATTAGAATGAATTAACACTGTAAATCGCAAATCCATAATTAGGTCCAGTATGCCATTAAGAAGTTGAGACTTCAATTATACACTTAAATAAGATCCTGTCATTTCTGTATAATTGAACTTACCTCTTATTTTTTTTCTACTTTTCCCCACAACACAGCCAAGTTCACAGCAATCGGTTTGGTTTTTTTTTTTGCTTTTTGGATTTTAATTAGGGTAGTGCTGCATCTTAATTAGAGATGAAGTTACTCATTAATCTTGAAAGTAATTGGATTCTCTCTTTCTCTTTTGTTGTGTTTGCGTTTTTATTTTTAAATAGAAAAATAAGCTGGAGGTGAGCATATGCATATTAAAAAATGCCAATTGCTTTACTTTCCATAAACATTTGTTAGGAAAATTTCAGTTGTTGTTGTCCCAACTAAGGGAGTAGTTATAGTGGTGAATGTGGAATGTCTGCTGCTCTTCGTGCATGACCATCCGTGTGTGGAAAATTATGGTTTAAAATTGTCAGTCTAGGTGCATGTCCCCATTATCTGTTAGGAATCAAAGATAAGTTCAAGATAAATTTACTTGAGAATGCTCTGTGATGTAGTGGAAAGAACACTGCAACTACCTACTTTTTTTTTTTTTTTTTACCTTGCACAAGTTATTTAATCTCTGAGTCCAATATTCTCGTTAGTAAAATGAGGGAGTCTAGAAGATTTTTAGGGTCTCTACCAGTTCTAAAATTTATTATATGAATATGGAGAGAAAATTTCTGGTTAGCAAAAAGAATAATCGGATTTATGAATATAGAGTGTCTTACAAATTCGGGCAATTTGGATGAGGGCTAGTATGAATTGGTTAAATGTCTGGATTTTACAATACTTTAAAATCAGTATACTTATTAGAGCTGTTCGTGTTAAGCTTAAATTGACGAATTGGGCTAGCAGTACTTACTGACGTATTGAGATTTTGGGGAACCTGCTTTAGAGTTATCGGATAATTGTGACTTAGAACTAGAATACAAATTATTCTTTTAGGTAATTAAAAGCAATATTTTCTAAAGTAGCTTATGTATCGCAGTACTAACCTTTTAAAACCACATAGTTTAAAGGTAAACTTCAGCCCCTGAATACTAAAAATAATTGAACAGGAACTATAGTGCTGTATGTAGATCAACCTGTATGAGGCAAGGGAGTAGTTTGAAATTTTATTTATTTTTGTTTTTTTTATTTTTCTCCCCCTAAATAAACCTATGGAATCCCTGGGTGATGTAAATGGTTAATGCGCTCAGCTGCTAACTGAAAGGTTGGAGGCTGAAGTCCACCTAGAGGTGCCTGGAAGAAAGACCTGGTGATCTGAAAAAAATCAGCCATTGAAAACCCAACCCAGCACAGTTCTACACGTGGGGTCGCCATGAGCTGGAGTCCACTTGACGGCAACTGGTTTTCAGATCAACCTATGTTAGTCTTACAAAATCAGACTTTTGATAGCCATAGCTGACACTGGAACTCCATCACAAGATAATTCTCTTGTTTTGGCAGATTATGTTTACTGTTCTGAACCTCTGAGCAAGCACATTTGTCCCACTTGATATTTATGCTTTTTAACGAAAGAACAGGAATTGCTCAGCTAACATCTGGTTTCTGGTTACTTTTTCACCAGATTATTTGAGCTATGGATCTGTAGTGACACCTAGTGGGTGATAAGGATGTGCGTGTCAGTGATTGAAATGAATTTCATGGCCCAATTTCTAGGGCCTTTGGGCATCATACATTTCCAGTTCTATTACCGTTTTCACTGGCATCTTGTTTGTGGTGAAATGAAAAAGATTTGCATTGTCATTGCCACATTATGGTGAAACACAGAAATGGCTTGTTGCTCTCACCACCTAAATCAGAATTATGGGACTTTAAGGTTAGAGTGGACTTTCAAGATATTTAATCAAATCCCCTCCATTTTTAAGATGAAACTAACTGAAACTAAGAGAAAGTAACTGGTGTAGAGTCATACAGGCAAGTGATAGAACCTAAACTTGAGCCTCCATCATCTGATGCCTAAGCTTTCCACTACACCCTATAAGACATTTAATTTTGAGTTTTCTTTTTAGTTTGAAACGTTGGCTTGGACATAGGAATATAGAGTCTGTGTTGCCTCAGAGTAGAACAAGACTGACATATAAAGGCAGATTTTCTTTCAATAATACTGGGCTGGGCCTCAAAATGGAGCTGTTGACAAATGCAATCACGTGTTAGAAGGTGAAGCCCCATCACTAAAGCCTACAGGCAGGCAAGGCTGTTGGACGTCTGGAGGAGTCGCTTGCGTTGGGGGAGGAGGAAATGTTAGACACGACATTTAAGCACCCTTTTGAGATTCTGTGACTTCTTTAGCAGGGTAGAAAGTTTCTTTGTTTTCTAGTATTAGTAGTACAGTTCAAATCCACCAGGTGCGCCTCAGAAACTATGGGGCAGTTCTACTCTGTCCTATAGGGTTGCTATGAGTCGGAATTAACTTGACAGCAACGGGTTTGGTTTTTTTTTTTGCTTTTTGGAAGAAAAGGAGACTTGATATTAAAATAAACATTCATAATCGTTTTAGGGTTTGTGGCACATTGTTTAATCCAGATTGGATACATCAGGTACAGCAGTGGCACACGACTCAATACTGTAAATGATATACATGTTTTAACATATGCACTACAGTTTCAAAAGAAGACGACAGGAAATTCGAGAGGTTTTTTTTTTCGTAGAAAGTTTTCACATGTTTATCTTCCTGCAGCTTTGTACAATATATTTCTTCTTTGCCTTGTGATGTTGGTAAGCAAAGCCCATTTATTTTATGAAAATAGAAAAGAACACACTTGATGTTTTTCACGGTAACATTAATGGGACGGGGGTGACCTCTAAGGAAAACATTACATTGGAATGTCTGATTATCAAAAATATACCATCCCTCCCACCGCCCGGGTTTGTAAAATAGTCCATTGGTCCATGGAGCCTCCCAGGACTTGGGTCTCTGCCCTACACTGGTTAGAATGACATCATCCAGTGTAGTTAAATAAGCTACTAAGATAAATGTCATTCCCAGACTTGATGAGAAAAACACAGAACATTCTGAATAGAAAAGAAGACTCAAAAGGAACCCCTTTAAAGAGGTTTCTTTTTCTGATTGTTACTTTCTCTAATTATGCTCCTCATAATGCTGTTTGGGTTCCAAGGTCATGGCTCATAACAAAGTTCTTCCTTTGTCCAGTCATTTTAAAGCTCTTTGCAAACGATGAGATTTCATAAGGAAACCAGAAAGGGAGAATAAAGCCTTTCAGGTTCCTGTTTGTTACAGTTACCATGCGAGCTATAGTTTAGAAGGGAAACTAATACTGCCTTAGATTAACAGCGTTGGGATCTTGCTGCTCTATAGTTACCTGGTAATTGAGCCTCAATCACTAGATTCCACTGATAACCTCAAAATACTAGTTTTAGCTCAATTTCAACCACTACCTCAAAGTTAAAAAAGAAAATAGCAAGGAAAAAAATCTAGGTACATAATGTTTCAATGTACACTTTCCCTGCCTATATAAAAGTGAGTGACATAATCCAGAACTACAGGAATCCTAATTTGAAGACTGGATAAAATACCTCAGCATATTCACAAGTTGACTTTTTTATTAATCATGGATCAGCATTAACTGTCCACTTTAATTTCTATCTAAATTCTTGGTTTTTCCTAATTTCACTTACCTACTTGCTGACTTATATTCCTGTGTGATTGTAGACTAATGTACGTTGTTGACGGGGCATATTGTCAGTACGGCTAACTCCCTTGGTATCAGTGTTTCTCTCCTGAATAAGCATCTATTCATCTGCCATTGAGAATATCTGGTCTCCTGAACAGGATTCTATGCAGTTAGTCCTGAGCTTGACACTATTCATGAAAATAGAGGATGAAGGAGATACAGTATAGAGTTTGCTTCCAGAGGTCCTGGTTCAGGGTGGTTCTGAATGGAATGCTTCCTCCCCCTAACCACCACCCCTGGAAATCCAGGTATTAAAAATATCAGCAAGTCTCAGAGTAATGCAACATGATGTGGAGAGAAAACCCCAGGACAAGATGTCTAAGCCCTGGATTGTAATCATAGTTCTGCCATTAATTTGCCGTGTAAACCTGGATAAGTCACTCAGCTTCTTTGTGCCTGTTTTGCTCTTTGTGAATCAAGGATTTATTTACTTGACTCACTACCATTAGAAGGTTGTACCCCTTTGTAGTCAAGTCAGTTCCAACTCATAGTGACCCTATAAGACAGAGTAGAACTGCCCCATAGCTTCCAAGGCTGTAATCTTTGCAGAAGCAGACTGCAATATCTTTCATGGAGCGGTTGGTGGGTTTGAACTGCCAACCTTTTGGTTAGCAGCTGAGCGCCTAACCAGTGCACCATCAGGGCTCCTTAGAAGGTTATAGTGAGGATTAAAAGTACTATAAAAGCTAACAGTATGCTTTGAAATGTCACTGTCCTAGCCCCCTCTTCACTGAGAAGAGAGCATTTGAAAAAACCTGGCTATTCACTTGTTCCCTAGTTTCCACTATTCACATCCTTGACTGGTGCAGATGGTTAATGTGCTCAGTTGCTAACCAAAATGTTGGAGGTTCAAGTTCACCCAGAGGGGTCTGGGAAGAAAGGCCTGGTTGATCTTCGAAAAATCAGCCATTGAAAACCTTAAACGGAGCACAGTTCTATTCTGACACACATGGGGTCGCCGTGAGTAGGAATCAACTCAAAGACAACTGGTTATTGTTCACTTATTTCTGACAGAATTGATACTCCATAGCTGGTTCTACCCAGGGAATGGTTGCTTCCAAAGTATAGTTTTTATTACTACAGTCAGGCGGTTTCCAAGGGCTGTGTCCAAGTGCTTGGGGCATTTACATAAGACTATGTAATTATAGCATAGTTTCTTGGATGGGTCTTCTCTGAAGCATCATCACTCGGAGAGGCAGTGGATGTAGTGGAAAGAGCATTAGACTTGTAGCCAAGGGACTTGTGTTCTGGTCCAAGCTCTGTCATTGTATCACTGCATGACCTTAAACAAGTCACCTAATTTCTTTGAGCCTCGGCTTTTTATGCTGTAGAATGACTCAGATATTCTCTTGCTCTGATTCTATATACTCTTCATACTATGTTTTCTAAGTTTCTATTCATTTGAAGGTAGCCTATTAGGTTTTCTTTTACCCCCTAATGCTAAGTGGGACTGAATGATACAGGTGATTTTGGGAATCTTATATTATGCTGAAGTTTAACTATGAAAGCTCACGAGTCACTGCACCAAAAGGCCAGTGCCCCCAGAAAACCCTGATATCCTGTTTCTTCAGTCACTGACCAGTGAGTTAGACTTATTAAACCGATTCAGCACACTTTGGCCCTTGTGTTTACTTACAAATGCCCCTTAGCAGTATAGTCTGGCTGATTCTGTTATGTAAATGAGCCATTTTCCTGGGTAGACATCTTTTGGATTAGAGGTGAGCTGGGTTCCTAATCCCTGGCTAAGGCTATGATGGGGGCTAGAGATGAAGGGGATGGCCTAACAGTCTTTTAGGAACTGGCTTGATGTGGGCTTTGGAAATGAAAGGGAAGGAACCCAAAGTGTTCTGTTCATTAGGGTCGATAAAAAGAACATGGGAAAGTGGGACATTTTTAAGATTTTTTTGTTTTTGTAAGAGGCACTAATATGCTCCCTTGGTGCACTGTATCAAACAAATCCTGGGTTGGATCAGTCATTATTCTAACCTTGTGATGACCTGTCCTTAAATTAGGCATGGGCAGTTTGTGTATGTAACTATGCTCCTATTTACCTCATTACTTCTTACCCCACTCAGTTCTTATGATTTGTAATTTTCCTAACTTTGTTCCATCACCCATTCTTTCAAAAGAAGAATCTTTTTCTAGTCCTTTATCTGCCCTCTAAGTGGAGTTGAGCCCAGTCCCCTGCCTTCCCTAATGAGATGTGTATGACGTGAATGGCATTAATGGGTGTGTTTACATTGGTTGTATGGTTGGTAGGCTTTTCTGCCTACTTAGACCATAAGCTCAGAGGACAAGAATCACCCTATTCCCCCATTAGGTAGAAATCCTTGAGGCCAGACCCAGAGAAAGGCTCAGTCAGTGGTCAATGAGGATAAGCCTAAAGACATAAAGATAGAAAGAAGGCTCCCTCTCCACTGCCCTTCTGCACACCTCTGGTTAGGTGCCACCTCATAATCCTTCGACTTTCCCCTCCTACAGGGCCAATACAGCTGGGGGTCATAGGGAAGCCCATTGACGGTGTTTTTAGGTTCCTGGCTAGTAAGACTTGTCCTAGATGGCTGTAGTGGGTGGAGAAATTCTTGGCTTACAATTAAACACCTAACTACTAAGCTGTAGAAGGATAAGGAGCTCCTGTTTCTCAGATCCCAGGCTAGAGGGATTGCAATAGGGTAGCTGGGGGTTGAGGAAGGAGGGGTGGGGCTTGTCACTAACCCTGGGGCCCACCTGCTCTAAGTGGTGAAAATGGTTAGGAGGATTCCAGAAACGCTGTTCCCAGCTCCACCAGGGTGGAAAACACTTGAACAGGAATGCCGTCTAGGTTCTTAAGAAACAATCCCCACCCCCTCACTTTCCCAGAGGTGATCAGGGATCCCCCCCGCATTTCAGCTGTCTTTACGGAGATCAGGCCTGAAGACTTCAGACCTCAAGGCATCTATCAGATGGAATAAGAATCATCTAGAATCTCTTAGTAGCTTTCACTCCTTGGAGCACCCTTCACGAGGCGCACAGACTCAACCTTCCTCAGCCTCTAGTGGGAGTTGCCTCACACATAAGTCAGAGGAAGCTCGGTCCCCTTACCACTCCCCTCTCTGAAGGAAACTGCTCATTGGGCCTCTTGGCAGAGCTCTGGATGGGCTCTTGATGGGTCCTGAAAGAAGGGAACATAGCAACGTTCCTCCGGGGCTGACTTCAGCTGAGACCCCTGGCTTCTTTGTTCGCTCTTCAACGGTGCACACCAGAGTGGACTGTGCTTCTCAGGTGTTGGCTGCTTCTTTTTTCAAGATTCCATTCTGATAAATCTGGCCATTCCCCTTCTCCAGAAACTGAAATTGCAGAACACCAGTGATTCCAACCACTAGGCAAGCACCTTAGTTCTATAAGATGGGCTTCCCTCACCCTAAACGCTCCCCGTGTTTGCTTCACTTTTTCCTCTTCCACAATTGCCTTCATACAGATATAACTCCCAGGCACAAGACTGTAGGTGCTTGGCAATGACGGAGAAGGCTTTACTAACATGTCTCAGGATCACTGGGACCCATGGAGAGACAGATGGTTGGACACAGAGAAAAACAGCCAGGGGGTGAAGCAGAGAGCTACAGAGACGAGGAGACAGGGACAGACGAGGGTAAAGGTTGCTGGGTGGTCAGTAGGCAGCTTTGTGCAGGTCAGCTGGGCTGTGGGGGCCCAGGCTCAGTTGACCTCACCCACCTGGGGGAATGGAGAGAGAACTCAGCAATAACTGACTTCTTAGCCTAAAAGCTTTTGCTATAAAAGGAGCAAAACAAAACAAAACAAAAAAATCCTCACAAAACGCATTGTTTTGGTTCAAAGGTGTTGGGTCCATGGAGAAAAACATTTCACAAAACTCCGTTGGTGTTTTTGTTTTCCACCTTTTCCCATGAATAAATATTATCCATTAAGAGCCTTGAAAAAGGTGCTTAAATACACAGTGTTATATTTTCTTCCTGTTTTGCATGTGACAACTCGGCCTCTGTGCTGCTCTTGGTCTTGCATTTTCCTCACTGGGGTCTCCAGAAACAATTGTTATTTGGTCTGAGGGGCCTACCTCCAGGCTTGTCCTGGAATGCAGCCCATAACCCCACCGCCCCATCCTCTGCCCCCACCCGCCCTCCCTTCCTCCAGCCCCAGTGAGATCCAGTATCACAGGGCTCTGTCCACACTAGCAGCGGCGAACCTCAGGTGCCCCTTTGCTGCCTCTTTTTCTTTCCAGGCACAAGTTTCAGTGCTAGGGGTACAGCGGGGCAGGCAGAAATAGTGGGGAAAGGGGGAGGGAGTGGTCCCCGTGGCCACCCACCAACATGCCAACCCCCTTCGCTCCCCACTACTCCCTCTGACCCTCTGACCAGTGGCTTTACAAGGCAGAGACCTTGACGACATTGCTGGCTACAGAGGGAATGTTCGTGTTAGGGCCCGGGCTGGAAGTGGGGGGCCGACTTTCCCCCTCGGGGGTTAGCACTGGCGGGGTGGGGATGCTGATGATGGCTGTGGTGATCTGGGACGTCTTGCAGTTTGGTCTCAGTCCATCGTCTGCTTTCAAATTAAGGCTGGAGCGACTGGGATAGAAAAGAGTGAGTTGGTGATGGTCCCTGCTTGCGAGCCTCCCCAAGCATCCCTGGCCCCTACGTTTCTTGCTCAGAGTAACGAGGATAAATTTTTGGTGTCCCTTACCTCTGTCTTTGGTAATCAGCTTGTAATTATCCATTCTAATTATCATTCCTAAATTACCAACAATTACAAAGTCATGGAATTCAGAGTATACATCCCCCTCCCACTCTAATGGATCATTTACCTATCTTTTGTGCATTTGATTTTTGCTTTCCCTGAATTCCCTGCGACTCATTGGAGGTAGTGGGAGGGAGGGAGAAGTCAGGCTGTGCTTCAAAATCTGCTAAGGATAAGCCATGTGTAACAAAATTATGAAAACTGTTTCCTTGAGAAAATGGTGGACCATTCTTTGCACCAGGGCAGGTAATCTTTGGATTTTTTTGAGTTTTTTTTCCTTGTGTGTAAGCCAACATTCTGACTAAACGTGCTATAGTACCCTCCAACAGCATAAGAAGGGTTAGCCTGCAAGGATGAGAAGGAAGGTGGGAGAAGGGGCAGGTAGAGGGAGTTCATGCATTAGATAAGGGGAGGCTAAAGGACCCCAAAGTTCTTCTAACTCTGAGATTGCTAATTTCATGACTGGAATGACTCAAGCCTTTGGGGGTGACAGGGATGGGAGCCACCCACCTGGTGGTAAGGGACGGCTGCTCGCTACCCTGGATGTGGATCGTGCTGAGCTCTTGCATGCTGCGCAGGCGGGTGGCTGGCAGGTTGGAATTGGGCAGGTGTGTGGTCTTCTTACTACGGCGGGAGCAGCAGGTGGTCGTGAGGCCCGGATGGCTGGACAGTGAGGGGCTTCGTGTGGACGGGTAGTTCTGCATCGAGCTCTCCATGCAGTTCTGCTCAAACATCTGCTCATCAATAAACTCATGGTTCTGTGGGAGGCAGAAGGAGGAGATGTAGGAAAAGGAGATAGGGAGGTGAGCCCCCATACTCCGCATGGCTACCTGTCTCTGTTCTGGGCCTTGAAGGAAGGGCTCCCAGATGCCTGGAGCACAGATAAACATTCAGGAGGGGCACGAGCCCACAGGCATCAGATGAGAAAGAAGGAGAATCGTCTTGGCAGCCCTGGCCATCAGATTGAAAGATGAGGACTGCACTTGTTAAATCATGATGCGACCCATATCCCACCCAAAGCTTTGAGCTAAAGGTGTGCAGAAGACATGGAGGGATTTAGTGCGTCATGAGAGCTAGAAGCAAGGACTTTACCTTTAACCTGCATGAAGTCTACTGGGGGTGACAGGTAAGGAGTCACTGACTATGAGTGGTGGGTATGCTAGGTTGTTTTTTCTGGATTTAATGGGTGAGATCCTTACGAATCTTGGGTAAAGGTGAGACATAAGCTTTTAAAGGCCCTAGATTATTCATAAATTGGGGGAGCATTGCTCTTGATAGCCAATGGGGTCAGACTGTCAAGGGATATGATTAAAAATTTTTTTTCCTGATTATGGGACATGGATCCTTAATATACCTGGAGACACAGGATTCCCGAAGTCAAGTGCAAGCATGAGGAGGGAATGATACCAGTCTCCTGATTGGAGGCCAGCAGGATGGGGTATAGCTGAACCTGGGATAAATAGAATATGACGGGCCAACGTGACTAAAACCCCAAGGGCATTAGTGGCCTGGCCAAGGCTGCCAGAGTGAGGAGAAGTCTGCAGAGAAGCAGCATGAGAAAAGAGTTCAGAGAGAGACCAGCCCTGACAGCCAACCCCAGGAGTCCCCATGGAGCTGAGGAGGTGGCACAGACAGATTGTGGCACACGGACCCTCACAAGATACCTGCATTGGTGCCATCTTTTACCACCCCTCCAAGCCCCTGGGGAGGTCCAAAGAGGGTATTGGAAAGGCAGTTGGGTAATTTAGCACAGGGAACTGGAAGCCTGAGCTGGTGCTGGGTGTGGCAGCAGAGGTAGGGTAAGCCCCAGAAGAATCAACAGCACATGCACAGAACTAGACCAGGGAGTAAAAGAGGAGAATCCACAGACTCAGAAGAATAAGAGAGAAAAACATCAATTGAATTTTTAAAAAGTTATACCTTGATGGTTGAGGTTCGTACAGATAACAGGGGATCATCCACAAGATAGGACAACCCCTACAGGACAACATGCCAACAGAAGATAAAAACACCATTGATTGTACATTCCAGCATTCCCAAGCTCAGTTCTGACATTCACTCTCTCAATCCTGGCATTCCATCCTTTGAGTCCAACATTCCATCCCTTACCCCAGCATTCAGCCTCTTTAGTCCCAGCATTCCACCCCTTGGCTCCAACATAAGCCTGCTCAAACCCAACATTCCATTCCTTCCATTCCCAAATTCTGCCTCTTCTATCCCACCATTCCACCCCTTAAGTCCCACATTCCTCTTCTAAAATCTAGCATTCCATCTCTTTAATCCCAATATCCCAACCCGCAATCCAACATTCTTTCCCTTAAATTCAGCATTCCACCCCTCAGTGACAGCATTCCATCCCTCAATTCCAAAATCTCATATCTTCAATGCCAGCATTCCAACCCCTCAACCCAAATATTTTCACATATCTTTAAATTCGCACATTCCACCCAGCATGCAACTTGGAAAGGGCAGTTTGGTCTGGGCCTATCCCTTTGGCACTTTTCTAAGTCCTTGAAATAAATTATAGACATGCATTCATGGTTCTTAAAGCTAAGCAGTATTGGATAAATCCTGGAAACTAGGGCTTTCAGAGAACCTTTCCATTCTAAGTCTTCATTTGGTTCAACTGCCACCCGCAATGTCCACATTTGGCTCAGGTTAAGAGTCATTTAACATCTATTCGCCTCACATCCGGGAGGTCAAGATATAGAACATTTGGAGTTGAAAATTCCTTTCTTAGTGTGCTGAGCCCTGACTATAGGCTCTTGAGGGAGGGAGGTTCTAAAAGGAACAGGGAAGGGTTTCATTTTGTTGCTCTTCGTCTTGTCCACCCTGACTTCTCCTCCCTCCCTGCTATTCCTAGCACTTTGTGCCAGGTGTCCAGGGTTAGCCCCACTGCCCTTCCTTTCAAGTCGTGAGGCACAAGCATCATTCCACATTCCAGCCATGGCACCTAAACCATGACCCTATTTAACAAGCAGACTTTCAGAATCTGAACTCCCTGGGAATTGCAAGGTGACTGGCAGGGGATGATACTCATAAAATCCCTGGCTAGAGAAATAGATGCATTGCCTCCTTAGTCTACTGTTTCCTGCTCCAAAATGGACCCATAGATTGCATCAACTGAGCCCCAGGGGTGGGGCAAAAGTGGATGCTCTTCTCTACTGTCCTGTAGCTATCTAGTACAAGTTCAGCCCTAGTTTTGAAAGGTGATGCCCTTCAGAACTGAGAAACCAATAGGCAGAGTCATTAGTCCTCAGTAACTAGGACATGGGCTGTGGGCACTGGTGTGGGGTGTGTGTGGGAAGCCATGAGTAATGACCTCCTCCATGCTGCTGCAGGACAGAGCTACCCTCCCCACTCCGATGACCTCACCCACTCCTTGGGCCACCCTCCTGAGGGTTGATAGAGAGACCTCATCACTGCTCTTTGAATTTGAAGGAGATAGAGTTTGACTTCTGGAGCTTGGGCCAAGGGTAAGAATATGTAAGAACAACCTCAGAAAGAGGCAGGCCAGGGGTCAGGGATGAGAAGGGAGGTGGCAATGGGCTGGGACTCACAGTGGTTTTTTCCAGGCAATGCAGCAGGTGATGGTGCTGGCTCTCGATGAGTGAGGTGATCTTGCCCGTGTGCTCCTCCTCCGGGGTGCCCTAGGAAGAAAAGAAGAGCCACTGATTATAAGGTGAGTGGCTCCACCCGTCTCTGTCTCCTTCATTCCTTCACAGAAGGTAGGAAGGGTGCCAGAAAAGTCAGGGTGAACCAAATTTCAGGGTCAGCATAGAGATACTAGCCTGTGGACTGGGGCCCTTAGTCTAAAACTGGATTAGGAGTAGCAGGGATAAACCTATGGGAGAGGTACGTTTGGAAAGTTTGGAAAGGTGTCCTTCTCAGGGTTCAAACTGGGGCTTGAGGGCAGGAGTGCTGGTGTCCCAGGAAAGAGAAAAAAAGCCCATCTCCCCACCCATCTCCCCAGCCCAGGCCCTCTAGGCACCTACCATCAGCTCCAGGGCCTCGTTGAGGAGCCCGTTGCGTTTGCTGTGCAGGTAGGCATTGGAGCTGCCTGTTTTGGCCACACGGATCCTGGCGAGGCGAGCTTTCTGTGATTGGTGGAGACAAGAGTGAGGGAGACTGAGATACAAAAAAACCAGTGAGAATGGGCTGCCCTGTGGGGATGGGCTCCCAGGTAGTGTCTGATGAAGGGCAGCGGGCTGCTTCTTTCCAGCCTCATGGGTCTCTGGGTCATGGTCAGAGCTCCTAGGGGTTTCCACTCATCTCTCCAGCCAGGGTGTGACCCTGGCAGGAGAAATACCACTCACCCAAATCTTTCTCCTCCCAAAGAGTCTCATGACCTTTATACACTCAGCATCTCACAATGCCTATGCTATTCTCACTGGAGTATGTCTTATCTCTAAGTAGAGTGCAAGCTCCTCAAAGAATTGTATGTTATAGCTCTCCTGATTCTCCCCCACCATCCAGTGCAGGCCCCTGCATACAGCTGGTGCCCACATATTAGTTAATGATGAGAAAAGCAAGAAGTGTGTACACCTGCCCTTCAACACTTCTTCACTCCCCTCTGCTCTCTTTCTTCTCCTCAGCACTTATCACTAACATAGTATATGTTCTATTGATTTACCTTGCTGCTGTCTCTCTCCTCCACTAGAATGTAATCTCCTTGAGGGCAAGAATTTTTGTTTCGTTTACTGTTAGATCCCCAGTGCCTACCACCTAGTGTTATTGTTGTTAGTTGTTGTCAAGTCGATTCCGACTCATGGCGACCCCACGTGTGCAGACTGGAACTGCGCTCCATAGGGTTTTCAAGGCTGTGACCTTTTGGAAGCAGGTTGCCAGGCCTGTATTTCGAGTGCCTCTGGGTGGGTTTGTACTGCCAATCTTGCAGCTAGTAGTTGAATACTTAACCTTCTGTGCCACTCAGGGACTTCTTAGGTCTTCAGATATTTTTAAAATTATTAAGTGAATTTACAATGGCACGTCTGTCTTTGGGCGTGGATTCATGCATGGGTGTGTCAATACATGTTTATTTTGTCATGCTTGGTTGTGGGAATGAGTGTAGGTGCATGGGACAAGGTGACCCGATGTGTGTGTGAGGGACGGATGGAAGACATCACTATGCACCACTTCGGGTTTACCTAGCACAGCTCCAGAGAGGGCAGCCTTCCACAGAGAAGGTCTCCTTAGGAGGGCTACCCGGTATCCCGCTTGCAGAGGCAGTGGACAGGCAGGCCACACTGCACATGCTGGCTGCTATCCCTTCCTAATGACCGTAATCTGGGTAACCATGACAGCAGCATAGCCAAAGAATGAGGGCCAAGAGGAAGGACTCTTTTGGAGAAAGGGAGACAGGACTGGGAAGAGGGGACCTGCTGGTTTAAAAAAATGCAACTTTGGGTTTGGGCTCTGGAGACCTAGACACAGCTCCAGGCTCTTGCTTCCAGAAACAGAAGAGCTCACCCGGACTCACAGACCCATCCTGGTGCAGAGCTCCTGAGTAAGTCCACATGTGACTTCAGCATGGACTCTGAGCAGGAGACGAGTCCTCGGACAACTGCTGCAATTTCTATTTCTTATTACCCTGTCCCCAGCATGGGGCAGTGTCCCCTCCAAGTGTCCTGCTGGGCTGGTTTATCTGTAACAATGAGGCCAGGCTGTTATCAGAAGCACCAGGGACACACTATGTCTCTTATTTCCTGGGAAGTCCCCCACTGGCCAGGGTTTCCTTGGCCAATTCTATTCCTTTTCCTCCCTGCCGAATACGGAGAAGCGGCCTAGGACCAGAACCTGGAAGATCTGCCCATAAATCCGAGGAAGGATGCTCCTCCAGATGGAGAGGACTGAAAGGGGAACCAGGGAGAGAAGGAGGCTAATCAGCCCTGTCATTCTTCTCTCTCAGGAAAGAACATTCATTCAGGATGCAGGTCAATTCTCCTCCCTAGGAATCCTGCTCTTGCCTTCCCTTTAGCTAGATGTTTACGTTCAAACAAGTTGCTCATCATTGGAGGATGCGGCTGTTACTGCTTTGGGTGAGCACTGGGTGTTGAGAGCTGCACATGGAAATTCAATTGTGTCAAGCTCATTATAGCCTTATATAATTGGATCGCACCACTTAGAGCTAGACCTTTTTTGTGTCTGGGGTCTGTCTTCATTACTTTCTAGAGATGAAAGATTCTCCTGTTCTCCTTTGTGGCACTTCTTTTAATCTTATCTTACCCTGGGCTCTATTAAAGCAACTGATTGTCATATCAAATGCACTAGATCGTTTAATCATCTCCCTCACAGGATAAAGGGGTTTGCAATGTATTTACAGAGCCATACGCAGCATAGGAAGTTTGATGGGGCTCTTTGGCTTGCCTTTGAGCTCTGGAGGGGCAGGGACTGTGGCTCATGCATCAGGATCTTTGGCCTGGTTATGAGTGCCGGAGGGGTAGGGACTGTGGTTTTCATCTCCAGTACCTAGCACAGGGCTTTGCACTGAGTAGGTGCTCAAGAAAAGCTTGTGATGGCCAAGGAAGGAAGATGATCATACACAGTTGGTTAGAAATCTGCGTTACTAAAGCCATTATAATGGGCTCAATCCACCACCCGTCAGCTTGTTGTAGTGTGGTGGCTTGCATGTGTCTATGATGTTGGAAGCTATGCCACTGGTATTTCAAATACTGGCAGGGTCACCCATGGTGCACAGGTTTCAGTGGAGCTTCCAGATTAAGACAGACTACAAAGAAAGGCCCGGTGATCTACTTCTGAAAACTAGCTGTCATGGATTCAATTATGTCCCCCCAAAAAACGTGTCAGCTTGGCTGGGCCATGATTCCTGGTATTGTGTGATTTTCTTATATGTTGTAAATCCTGCCTCTATGATGTTAATGAGGGAGGATGGGCAGCAGTTGTGTTAGTAAGGCAGGACTCAGTCTACAAGATTGGATTGTATCCTGAGGCAATCTCTTGATATAGAAAAGAGAGAAGTGAGCAGAGAGACGGGGACCTCGTACCACCAAGAAAGCAGTGCCAGGAGCAGAGTGCGTCCTTCGGACCTGGGGTCCCTGCATGGAGAAGCTCCTAGTCCGGGGGAACACTGATGAAAAGAAGGCCGACAGAAAAAGAAAGCTTTCCTCTGGAGCTGATGACCTGAATTTGGACTTTTAGCCTCCCTTACTGTGAGGAAATAAACTTCTCTTTGTTAAAGCCATCCACTTGTGGTATTTCTATTAGAAAAGTACTAGATGACCAAGACACTAGCCAATGAAAACCTTATGGATCACAACAGAACACTGTCCACCTCACCGCTTTGGATACATCATCAGTAAGGATCAATAGCTAGAGGAAGACATCATGTTTGGTAAAGTAGAGGGCCAATGAGGGTGAGGGAGACCCTTGGTGGGATGGATTGGCACAGTAGCTGCAACAATGGACTCAAACATGTTGGCGATCGTGAGGATGATGTTGGACTAGGTAAGATTTCATTCTGTTGTACATAGGGTTGCTATGAGTTGGAGTTGACTCGATGGCAGCTATTTATCTATAATAGGCTCAATCCTTGTGTGGACTGGTCAGCTTCACTTTCTCCCATGGCTACAAGTGCAATGTGAGAATTAAAAGAGAGCTTCAAGATCATCTAGGCTATTTTAAAGACCAGAAAATGGAGGACATGAGGGCAAGTGACTCATCAAGGGCAAGGCAGTGGACTATCAAGACTTGAGCTCAGGTCTTCCAGCTTTCAGGCCAATGCTACTTCCATAACATCCTCCTCCTCCTTTCCTGAATTCAACTCCAGTCAGCCTATTTTTTAAACTTGAATGAAGCCCAGGAAGCTGCATTTCAACAGGGGTGGAGATCGCAGGGTTGGAGGAGAGGTCTGGAAGGAGAATGCTAAACCCTGGGTCCAGTTCCAGGTACAGTCAATGTTCAAGACCATAATTGTACCAATCCCTGAGAAGTCCTTCAAAATTAGCACTTCCTGGCTGTTGGCTGGCAAGTGCCCTTTGGCCATGAGTATTTACATGTCTTTCTCTAGGAGAGGCAAAATAAGGAGAAAGAGGGAGAAATGGAAAGGCCAACAGAGAACATGAACAATTGCACTGTTGGGCATTTATCCCAAAGAAATGAAGACTTACGTTCACACAAAAACGTATACATGAATGCTTATAGAAACTTTATCGTAAAAACCCCAAACTTGAATCATCCCAAATGTTCTTCGACAGGTGAATGGTTAAACTGGGGTACATCCATACCATGGAATTCCTACTCAGCCATAAAAAGAAACTAGCTATTGATATACTCAACAACTTGGATGAATCTCCAGGAATTACGCTGAGTGAAAAAAGCCAATCTCCAAAGGTTACATATGATTCCATTTATGTCACATTTTTCAAGTGAAAACATTTTACAAATGGAGGACAGATAAGTGGTTCTAGGGATTAGAGATGGAGTGGGAGTTGCAGGGCAACAAGAGGAATCCTTGTTGTTCAGTATCTCGACTACGGTGGCAGATGCATGAACCTACACATATGATAAAACTTAACACACACTCACACACATACACATGCAAACACATACATACACACACATACAACTGGTGGATTGTATCAATGTCAGCATCCTAGTTGTGACATTGTACTATAGTTTTAGAAAATGTTACCGTTGGGGAAACTGGACAAAGTGTTCAATGATCTCTCTGTACTATTTTTTACAACCACAAATGAATCTAAAATTACCTCAATAAAATTACCATTAAAAAGAGTATATGAGGATCTTATTCAGCCATAAAGGGAAATGAAATTCTGATATGTGCTATGGCATGCATGAAGCTTGAAAATGTCACACTGAGTGAAATAAGTCAGACACAAATAAATATTATATGATCCCACTTACATGAAATATGTAGAACAGGAAAATGCACAGAGACAAAAGATTATTAGTGGTTGCCAGGGGCTGGGGGGAGGAGGGAATGGGGAGTTATTGCTGAAAGGGCACTGAGTTTCTATTTGGGGTGATGAAAAACTTTTAGAAAATAAATAGTGGTGTTGGTTGCACAACATGGTGAATGTAATTAATGTCACTGAATTGTACATTTAAAATGGCAGTTTTTTTGCATGTGTTTTACCACACACACACACACACACACACACACACACGGACTATGGGCAGGCATCAGAACCAGAGATAGGGAACAATTCCCCACTCCAGTATGTTACCCTCTCTTTGTCCACTGCTAGACCACCCCATTGCTATAACTCCAATTCACCTGGCTCAGAGAACATAGTCTCGGAAGCAAATAATTGTGGAGTCATCCCAGTAACAATCCCAAGCAAACCAGTCATGATGGAAAGAGGAGAATGACATGATCTCCTTCTTGAACCTTTCCTTTACACCCAAGGCAAGTGGGCTGGAACTTACCTTTGTGGCTGTTCTAGCTCCTAAGTGTCTGGTCTGAGTTAAGAGCTCTCATTAGGTTCCCTGACCTTCTCCCTACCCCATCTCCACTCCTCACCAAGTCCCCTGGACCTGCCTGCCTCGGCTTCTGGTGACAGACTTGGTGCTGGAAGCAGGCAGTGTCCTTTGCTTCCCGTCACAAGAAGCCCAAGGTGAAGGAGACAGAGCTGAGCAAACTTGAGGAGAGACAGCAACCAGGCGAGGTGAAAACCCTGTAAATATTTGCTCTGCTCTCAAAAGGGAGAGACAAGAGGGAGTGGGAAGGTGGGGAGGGAACCAGGAGGGAAGGAGACTCATCTTTAGCTGCTAGAGAAAGGAATAAGCCAAATCTTATACCTTCTGGATTTTAATCACACAGGATGAGCTTTATAAAATGCTGAGGGAAATGTCCACTGTTATATTCTCTGTAGGGGCAAAAAGACAGCAGATGAGATGCCCTGGGAAGTAGGTAAAGGTATGGGTATGGAGGTGAAGGTAGCTGGAGAAGCTCCCTAGAGCACAGCTTGAGTGGGGCTGTCACCGGGGTAGGCACAGCCATGGGCTTGTGTGTGGGGCTGAGGATTCCTTTAAACCTCACCTGCTCGGTCAAAACCTGTAAGTCAGCCCTAGCCTGTGTGGGTGGGGTTGCTATAGAATTCCTAGTTTTTCAGAGCCTTGGGCTCCTTGATTTGAAAAGGAGACCTCGGTTTGTCTCTGCCCTTTTATTTAGTCGTGCGTAATGAATTTAGATATTGTTCAAATTCACCAGCTGACTTGAGCAGGGAAAGAGATAAGACTTCTATTTCTGGGATGGCTGACCTTGGGTGAAGGGGTAGGAAATAGGTGCTGGAAGGGATGGAGAGGACAGCACGGCACCAAGGAGAGGAAGTTTAAGGAAGGCTGGTGACATTACAGACGCAGGTAAAGAGAAGTAAAAATATATTTCAGCACAGGCAGAGGGAGACAGAAGGGTACAGAGGAGGTGACCAGGAAGGCATGCAAAATGGGATATGCTGGAACAAACTGGAATTCTCTGCCCCTACATTTTGGAGCTAGTTTCCATGCTTCAGTCAGCATATGCAGGCCCATTCTGAAATTCTGGATTCCTCTGACACTTGGAAGTTATCACTGCAAGTGGAGGGTCAATGGCACGGATCATGTGGCAGGGAAATAACCCAGCTGCAATGCATCATGCCTGACACAGAGCAGGTGCTCAGGAAGTGTTTGTGGAATGAATGAATGAATGAATGAAATAAAATAAGGAGTCAAAATCCCAGGCCTCCCTAAGCCAATATTTCAAGGAAGTCCCTCCCTGTCCATTGTGCCCAAAAAGACTGACCACCCCCCCGGGAGTTTGGAATGGAGGAATGGAGGGTCCCCACGCATAAGATCCTGCGGACGGGGTACCATATTTCAGTCTTGACCTTCCTACTTGGAACCCTAGTAAAAGTCACTACCTAAGAATCTTCACTGGCCCCTTAGTGGCATAAATGGTTTGCGGTGGACTACCAACCGAAAGGTTGGCAGTTTGAATCCACCCAGAGGCACCATGGAAGAAAGGCCTGCTGATCTGCTTCCACAAAGACTACAGCCCAAATATGGAACCCCAGGTCGAGAAGGGAGAGTGTTGACGTGCCGTGGGGTTGTTAACCAATGTCATAAAACAACATGTGTACTAACTGTTTAATGAGAAGCTACTTTGTTCTGTAAACCTTTATCTAAAGTACAATAAAGAAAAAAAAAGAACAATATTATAAGTTGGGGACTGTATGATCTTGACCAATGGCTTCATGTCATAAATGACTGATGATTTGTTAAAGGGAAGAGATACAATTAAAAATCTTTGAAAGTAAAAGAAAACTACTGTCGAGAAAACCCTATGGAGCAGTTCTACTCTGCAACACAAGGGATCGCCATGGGTTGGAACTGGCTTGATGGCAACAGGTTTTTTTTTTTTAAAAACCTTCACTAGCCAGATGCCTTAAAAATGTGGAGTAAACGAAAGCTGGTGGAATGGACGAGTTGTCCCAGCTAGAAAGAAGTTTGAGGGTTAGTCAGGGAAGGAGGCTTCTTTCCAAGCACCAAAGCCTTCAGCCATTTTCCCACATTTTGTGGGAAAAAAGTATTTTACCCTTCCCTGCCTCCGTAAGCAGTGTATACTGGACATAACTGAATACTTTACTCAGGACCGGTGGTTATTCTCCTGATCATCAACTGCAGCTCTGTGCCTTAACCCAACGGTGCCCTGGAGGTTATTCAAGCCTGTGGTGCTATTTATCCCTGAGCTCAGTGGCCTTAGAATGTTCTCTTTTCATAGTATCCATTTTTCTTTTCAGCAAATTTATTTTTTGTCGCTATGTTTTGTAGGCAATTGTAGAATATTGAAAAAAGATTATATTCCCCAGCGAGCTCTTGGCTGGGACAAGGAAGAGTCCAGGAGGCTGCTGATTGGTGGCGGCTGAAAGAGCGGAAGGGGAGCCAGGGGTCAAGGAAATTGCCATAGAATATCCAAAAGGAAGATAGTCAGCCTGTGGATAACTGAGGGGTTGTTGCATTTTGCAACTGGCTGCGGTTGGAATGCAGGATGCTGATCGGTAGGAAGTGGCATGAGGTTGCTTTACTTTCCAGAGGCTGTCTGAGCAGTGATTCTCTAAGGAACTCCAGCCCTGGCCACCTGACTTTTGCCAGGCACAAAAGAGGAAGGTCCAGGCGCCTCTCTGGTGCTGCCCGTCTGACCCTTATATGCTCCATCCCTGTGTCTGAGCCTTACCTTCTGTGCCCTGCGTTTGTCTGCTCTCTGATTCTGGTGGTAAATCCGGCTGAAGTTGGAAACAATCACAGGGACCGGCAGGGCAATGACCAGGACGCCACTCAGCGAGCAGATGGAGCCGAAGATCTTCCCAGCAATTGTCTTGGGCACCATGTCTCCATATCTGAGAAAGGGAGAGAGAGAATATCAGGGTGTGAGGAAGAGAGGGGCCGTCTGTGAAACAAACCAGGCTTCCCTGCCAACCATTCACCTATCGATTCACTTACTCATTCATTTGTTCCTTCAACAACTCTTTAGAGTGCCTACTATGTGCCAGGTACTGTGATAACAGACCTAGGAGTGAACAAAACAGACAAAGTCCTCATGTTCATGGAGCCAACATCCTACCAAGGGGAGACTATAAACAAGTAAATGAATACCTAAAAAGAATTGTGGCTCGTGGTTATTTCTATGAAGAGAACAGACAGGTGCTATGCCCAGTGTGGGGAGTATGGTTAGGAAAGGCCTCCCTGAGTAGGCAGCATTTAAGCTGAGGCCTGAAGGTAAAGGATCCAGACATGCAAAACACCTAGGGAAGAGTATTCCAGGCAGAGGGAACAGAAAGTACAGAGTCCCTGAGGTAGGAAGGAGCTTGGCCTGTTCTAGAAACTATCAAAGGGCCATGGTGGCTGGAGCACAGTGAGGGCGGGGGAGAGTTATAGAAAGGAGGCTGAGGAAGTAGGCAGGGGCCAGATCATGAAGGGTCTAGGGGCCATGGTGAAGAGAATGGATTTTATTCATTCTCTGGATAAATGAACTTTGTAAAATTCATTTATAAATTTTATAAAATCCATTAAAAAATGGATTTTATCCATTCCTTGTTCCAACAAGGAACCATGGATCAGTATTAAGCAGAAGAGCAACATGATCTCATTTATGATAAAAATAATAAATACCAAATCCACCTTGTATTCATGTGGAGATTTAAAATTTACAAGGTACTTTTACATCTTTATCTCACACAAGCACCATGAATTCTGTGAGCTATATATTCTTCTCCCCATTGTACAGATGCAGGAACTGAGGCTCAGAGACACTAAGTTTGCTTTGCTGGGTACAGCTGGGATTAAAATCTACCTCTTGCTTTGATCTTTTAAAATTTAC
>NW_004444009.1:12497444-12560159 GCF_000243295.1 Trichechus manatus latirostris | reverse complement strand
TGTTTTTTATCTTTTTTTCATCATCCCCCGTCTCTGAGGGGTACCATGAGTTCCCAAACCCAGACCCTCAAGTCCTGAAGCCACTTTTGGACACTGCCGGCTGTTCTCCAGAGCTCAGAGAAACTCTTAAGCACTTCACACCCTGCAGCTGTCCCCTGGGACCAGGTTGGCCTGGCTCCTGCTCAACCCCAGGCAGGCAGGCCAGAGCCTCTCCTCCAATCAATAAAATACTCTCCATAGTGGTTAAGTGTTTAGCTTCCTCTTTATTGAGATAATTTAAAGGCCTTATTAAGCAAAGAGCTGTGATTACTCCTTTGGCCAAATCCAGAAACATCATCTCCTTTGCCTCTGTGCTGTCTGGGTGTCTGGAACAGAAATAGGCTTAGGATGACCAGGGATGGTTGTTGCTCAGATACTTAGGCTCCAAGTTGCTTGTCCTGAGGGAACCCAGATGTCCTGGGGCTCCAGAGAGGATGTGGAAGGGGATGGAGAGAGGTGTTCCAGAAGCATGAGCTTGTTATCTCCTAAACACCTAAATGGTTTCATGGAGGTTATACCAATGGCGGACACATATTTGGTGAATGAATGCATGATCTCATTTAAGCATCTCAGCACCCTGTGAAGCAGGCTACTGTTTTGAGAACTTCTTCCTCTTCTTCCTTCTCCTTCAGTGTGCAGGCCCTTTGTCCTGGCTCAGGAAGTCTCAGACATGCCACTGCATCAGGGCCTGTGATAGCTCTTTCTGGGAGCTTTGTGGCCAGGTTTGCCTTCTCTGTCATGAAGCTCAGGAGAGGCCTTTAGGGAAGTGGTTGAGAACTTGGATTCTGGAGTTCCACCATAAAATAACTATGACTTTGAGAGGATGTTGCTTAGCTTCTTTGGGTCTCAGTTTCTTTATCTTATAGAATGAAGATAATAAGAGTAACCTATATCCTAATCCTGTTGTGAAAAAAGGACAACGGTATATAAAGGACTTATACAGCTTTATAAACCAGAAACCAAACCAGTTGCCATCGAGTCGACTCCGACTCATGATGACCCCACGTGTATCAATGGCTGATTTTTTGGTAGTAGATTGCCAGGCCTTTCTTCCAAGGAGCCTCTGGGTGGACTCAAACCACCAACCTTTTCATTAGCAGCCAAGTATGTTAACTGTTTGCACTACCCTGGGACTCCCTCTCTATAAACAATAAATACTATTGTTTTTACCTGGGTACTCTGGAAACCATTATCTCTGTGGATGGGAAGTTCTGAAAACACATTTGACTGTTAAAGTTCAAAGAATCCTAATGATGAAGAAAAGAGGGTTGCCCCTGGAGATAATCATGTTAACTGGGATTTTCAGATGATACAACTAAGAGATGGATGGTGGGCATGGCCAGGGATGAAAATGAAGCATGGTAGGCGTGTATAAGAACAGCGGCAGGAAGGTCAAGTTTCAGAGTGACCAAGTGTCTTAGTCATCACCTGCTGCTACAACAGAAATACAAGTGGTTGCTTTAACAAACAGAAATGTATTTTATCATGGTTTAGGAGGCTAGAAGTCCAAATTCAGGGCATCAGCTCTTGGGGAAGGCTCTCTCTCTCTCTGTTCTCTCTGGAGGAAGGTCTTTGTCTTTTTTAAAAATTTTATTTTAAAATTTTATCTACTTTGTTGTTGGTGGTGAGAATATACACAACAAATATACACTAATTCAACAGTTTCTACATGTACAATTCAGTGACATGGATTACATTCTTCGAGTTGTAAAACCATTCTCACCCTCCTTTTCTGAGTTGTTTCTCCCCCATTAACATAAACTCACTGCCCCCTAAGATTCCTATCTAATCTTTGCTGTTGTCAATTTGATCCCATATAGTTCTTAAAAGAGCATAATGCTCAAGGCAGACATTTTTTACTAGTTGTCTTAGTTATCTAGTGCTGCTATAATAAATAAAACAAGTGGATGGCTTTAACAAAGAGAAATTTATTCTCTCACAGTCTAGTAGGCTACAAGTCCAAATTCAAAGCATCAGCTCCAGGGGAAGCCTTTCTCTTCTCTGTCAGCTCTGGTGTGAGGTCCTTGTCATCAATCTTCCCCTGGTCTAGAAGCTCTTCAGTGCAGGGACCCTGGGTCTAAAGGATGCGTGCTCCTGCTCTTCTTTCTTGGTGGTATGAAGTCCCCATGCCTCTCTGCTCGCTTCTCTCTTCTATATCTCAAAAGAGACTGGCTTAAGACACAATCTAATCTTGTAGATCTCATCAATATAACTGCTGCTAATTCATCTCATTAACATCATAGTAACAGGATTTACAACACATAGGAAAATCACATCTGAAGACAAAATGGTAGACAATCACACAACACTGGGAATCAAGGCCTAGCCAAATTGATACACATATTTTTGGGGGACACAATTCAATCCATAACACTAGTTAAGCTAAACTATCATTTGGTTTTTAAGAAGACTTCAGGGCCCTTGTTTCTTTTCAGCTTCGATTCCTAGGTTCCTTGGCGATCGTGTGGCTTGTATCTTCCCCATCTCTACTTACTTGCTGCTTTCATAATCGGCTCTTTTATGTCTCAAAAGAGATTGTTTCAAGACACACCGTACACTAATACTGTCTCATTAATATAATAAAGAAAACCCATTCCCAAATGGGATTATAACCACAGGTATAGGGATTAGGATATACAACACATTTCTTGGGGGGACACAAGTGAATCTATCACACAGAGGCTAGTGAAAATGCTGAGGACAACAGGAAGGTTGTTTGAAGAAACAACAAGGAAGAAAGCTATGCCTACTACTGGGCAATGGTCTGCTGGCAACAGAAGACAGAGAGAAAACATAACAACTCAGCTCTTAGGCGCTCTCTGCCTTCTCCAACAAGAAGAACGTGCTTCATCTTGGAAAGGCTGGGATAAATGCGCTTAAGAAGGATCCAGAGCCCTAGGTGGGGAGAGGAGAGCAGGCAAGTGCCTTGTTGCCTTCAGTGGGTTCCCAAGCCCACACAGATCCCACCTCTGGAGATGAGACAGGAGGAATGTGCAGATGGGGTTGCAGTACCACTGCCTCAAGACCTTTGGGAAATCATGGTGCAGCAGAGAAATACCAAGAGACTAGAGATGGAAAACTGTTGTGTTGATATTTTAAAGAAGAGGAAAGGAGATCTAAGAAACTACAGATCAACAGGCTTGGTGTCCATCAACTGCTGGCAGAATTTGAGAGCAGATTATTAAATGGACAGCTTGTGAACACTTGGAAAATAAGTAGTATTGGTTCACTAAGCACAAATCTTGCCAAATTAACCTTATTTCCTGTTTTGAGAGGGTTAACTGGTTGGAGGATCAGAAGAATGCTACAGACTTACTGCAGCATGATTTTAGCAAGCTGTGTTCTCATCCCAGGTCTTTATTTCCTTGAAAAGCTGGAGGAATGTGGTGTGGATAACAGTATGATTAGCACCGGTTGGACAACCATCTCCAGTCTTCTGGCACGTCTTAAAGATTACCAACAGTAGTCGTATACCAGCAAAGGATGGCTATGGTTATCATGTTAAGAGGGTCTCCTTTAATGAAAGAATAAATTAGTGAATGAAATAAAGGACTGATCTAAAGTTAGGTCTCCAGTGGTATGTTCTAGGGTTTTTCGACAACCTGTAATAAGCCAGAGGGAGGCAGCATGGCCTAGTGATTGAGAGGGGAGATGGAGTTAGACAGGCCCAGGTTTGAACCCTGGCCCCACATTACTTACTAACTAGTTATGTGACCTATGTAACTAGTTATGTGACCTATGGTTCAGTGGTAGAATTCTCACCTTTCATGTGGAGACCTGGGTTTGATTCCCAGACAATGCACCTCATATGCAGCCACCACTCATCTGTCAGTGGAGGCTTGCATGTTGCTACCATGCTGGACAGGTTTCAGCAAAGCTTTCAGGCTAAGACAGACTAGGAAGAAAGGCCTGGGGATCTACTTCTGAAAATCAGCCAATGAAAACCATATGGATCACAACAGTTCAATCCACAACTGATCATGAGGATGGTGCAGGACCGGGTAGTGTTTCATTCTGTTGTGCACGGGGTTGCCATGAGTTGGGGGCCGATTCCACAGTAGCTAACAACAACAACAACAGTTATGTGACCTTGGGCAAGTTATTTAACCTGAGTCTCCATCACCTACAAAATGGTTTTTATATACCTAACTTACAGGGTTGTTGTGATAACTAATAACATAACTCAGAAGAAGCACTTAATTCAGTGTCTGGGAACTGCAAATTCTCTATAAATAGCCAGTGTGGTGGGCACTTATTGTTTTATACTCTCCCCCATCTAGGAACTGGCCCCTCCCCGCCATTACAACATAAACTGTCTCCGCAGAGCTGCCATATTCTTACAAATCTTCCCCTATGCCCCCACCCCGACTAGTCACAGTTAATTAGTCAGAATAGGGCATCTGACCCAAGCTGGGCCAGCGAGTCCACTTCCTGGATTTATTTTTTAATAGCTTTATTGGGATATAATTTACATACCATCCATTTGAAGTGTACAATTCATCAGTTTTCAGTATGTTTACAGAGTTGTCCAACCATTGCCACAATCTAATTTTAGAACATTTCCATCACCCCAAAAAGACACCTTGTTTCTCCCTATTAGTAGTCACTCACCACGCCTCTCCCTCCACAACCACTGGTACACTTTCTGTCTCTACAGATTTGTCTATTTGGGACATGTCATGTAAGTGGAATTATACAATATGTGTTGTTTTGTGTCTGGCTTCTTTCACTTAGTGTAATGTTTTTGAGATTCATCCATGCTGTAGCATGCATCAGCACTTCATTCATTTTTATGGCTGGATAATATTCCATTTTATGGGTATACTACATTTTGTTTATTCATTCATCAGTTGATGGACATTTGGGTTATTTCTACTTTTGGGCTATTATGAATAATGCTACTATGATAATTTGTGTTCAAGCTTTGTGTGGCTATGTTTTAATTTTTCTTGGGTATATACCTAGCAGTCATACGATAACTCTGTTTAACAATTTGAGGAACTGCCAAACTATTTTTCAAAGCAGCTGTACCATTTTACAACCCCACCAGCAATGAATGAGGTTTCTAAGTTTCCACATCTTCACTAACACTTGTTATTGTCCATCTTTTTTATTATAGCTATCCTAGTGGGTGGGTGTGAAGTGGTAACTCCTTGTGGTTTTGATTTGCATTTCCCTAAGGAGCCAATATCATTAATCAGAACAAGGCCAGGGTCTGACTTTGGAACAGACCATCAATTGCTCATATGCAAGTTACAGTTGAAGCTGAAGAAAATTAAAACAAGTCCATGAGAGCCAAAATAGGACCCTGAGTATATCCAATGTGAATTTGGAGACCATCTCAAGAATAAATTTGACGTGTTGAACACTAATGACCGAAGATCAGATGAGTTGTGGGATGACATCAAGGACAACATACATGAAGAAAACAAAAGGTCATTAAAAAGACAGGAAAGAAAGAAAAGACCAAAATGGATGTCAGAAGAGACTCTGAAACTAGCTCTTGAACTTTGGGTAGCTAAAGTGAATGGAAGAAGTGATGAAGTAAAAGACCAGAACAGAAGATTTCAAAGGGTGGGTCAAGAAGACAAAGTAAAGTATTATAATGACATGTAAAAAGACTTGGAGTTAGAAAACCAAAAGGGAAGAACATGCTCGCCATTTCTCAAGCTGAAAGAGCTAAAGAAAAAATTCAAGCCTCGAGTTACAATTTTGAAGGATTCTATGGGCAAAATATTGAACGATGTAGGAAGCATCAACAGAAGATGGAAGGAATACACAGAGTCACTATACCAAAAAGAATTGGTTGATATTCAACCATTTCAGGAGGTAGCTTATGATCAATAACCAATGGTACCGAAGGAAGAAGTCCAAGCTGCACTGAGGGCATTGGCGAAAAACAAATCTCCAAGAATTGACAGAATACCAACTGAGATGTTTCAACAAACAGATGTAGTGCTGGAGGTGCTCACTCATCTATGCCAAGAAATTTGGAAGACAGTGCCTGGCCAACCAACTGGAAGAGATCCGTATTTGTTCCCACCGCAAAGAAAGGTGATCCAACAGAGTGTAGAAATTACTGAACAATATCATTAATATCACACGTAAGTAAAGTTTTGCTGAAGATAATTAAAAAATGGTTGTAGCAATTCATCAACAGGGAACTATTAGACAGTCAAGCTGGATTCAGAAGAGGATGTGGAATGAGGGATATCATTGTTGATGTCAGATAGATCTTGGCTGAAAGCAGAGAATACCAGAAACTTGTTTACCTGTGTTTTATTGACTATGCAAAGGCATTTGACTGTGTGGATCATAACAAATTATGGATAACATTGTAAAGAATGGGAATTCTAGAACACTTAATTGTGCTCATGAGGAATCTGTACATAGACCAAGAGGCAGTTGTTCAAACAGAACAAGGGGATACTGCGAGGATGAAAATCAGGAAAGGTGTGCAATGGAGTTGTATCATTTCACCATACTTATTCAATCTGTATGCTGAGCAAATAATCTGAGAAGCTGGAGTATATGAAGAGGAACGTGGCATCAGGATTGGAAGAAGACTCATTAACAATCTGTGGTATGCAGATGACAACTTTGCTTGCTGAAAGTGAAGAGGACCTTCAGTATGGATTGCACCTCAACATAAAGAAAATAAAAGTCCTCACAACTGGACCAACAAAAAACATCATGACAAATCGAGAAAATATTGAAGTTGTCAAGGATTTCCTTTCACTTGGATCCAGAATCAGCCCCCATGGAAGCAGCAGTCAAGAAATCAAATGACATATTGCACTGGTCAAATCTGCTGCAGAAGACCTGTTTAAAGAGTTAAAAAGCAAAGATGTCACTTTCAGGACTAAGGTGTGCCAGACCCAAGCCATGGTATTTTCAATCGCCTCATATGCATGCGAAAGCTGAACAATGAATAAAGAAGACTGAAGAAGAATTGATGCCTTTGAATTATGGTGTTGGCGAAGAATACTGAATATACCATGGACTGCCAGAAGAACAAACAAGTCTGTCTTGGAAGAAGTACAGCCAGAATGCTCCCTGGAAGCAAGGATGGCAAGACTTCATCTTACATACTTTGGACATGTTATGAGGAGGGACCAGTCAGCGAAAAAGAGGAAGACCCTCGACAAGATGGACTGACACAGCAGCTGCAATAATGGGCTCAAGCATAACAATGATTATGAGGATGGTGCAGGACCGGGTAGTATTTCTTTCTGTTGTACATGGGGTTGCTGTGAGTCAGAACTGACTCAATGGCACCTAACAACAACAACAACAAGGAGTCCCTAGGTGGAACAGACAGTTAAGCGTGTGGCTATTAACTGAAAGGTTGTCAGTTTGAACCCACCCAGAGGTGCCTTAAAAGAAAGCCCTGGTGATCTGTTTCTGAAAGGTCACAGCTTTGGAAACCCTAGGGAGTGCAGTTATACTCTGCAACACATGAAGATATGAGTGACGGAAAGAGGAGTCTGATGGCATTTGAGTTCCTGTTCTAATTCATACTGAAGAGTAGCTTTACCTTTGCCTTTCCTGTAGCTTAGTTGTTCAGTTCTTCCTTAGATTCTGTGCACCAACAAATTATTATCTTTGTTTAGCCTTCTTCCATTTGGATCCAGTTATGGATTGAACTGTGTCCCCCAAAATGTGTGTCAACTCGGCTAGGCCATGATTCCCAGTATTGTGTGGTTGTCCACCATTTTGTGATCTGATCTAATTATCCTATGTGTTGTAAATCCTAACCTCTATGATGTTAATGAGGCAGGATTAGAGGTAGTTATGTTAATGAGGCAAGACAATCTACAGGATTAGGTTGTATTTTGAGTCAATCTCTTTTGAGATATAAAAAAGAGAAGCGAGCATAGAGGAGGAGGACTTCATTACCACCAAGAAAGAAGAGCCAGGAGTGGAATGAGTCCTTTGGATCTGCGGTCCCTGTGCTGAGAAACTCCTAGACCAAGGTCCTTGTCATCAATCTAGACCATTTAGATTGATGACAAGGACATTCCCCCAGAGCTGCCAGACAGAGAAAGCCTTCCCCGAGAGCTGACACCCTGAATTCAGATTTCTAGCCTCCTGAACTGTGAGAGAATAAATTTGTTTGTTAAAGCCACCCACTTGCAGTATTTCTGTTATAGCCGTATTAGATAAGACAGATCGCATGATAATGATGATGATGAAGTTAATAATGAGGCTTCTGCTCTGCTTATTTTTAAGCAAGTTCTTCAAATTTCTAAGTGACAGAGCTACTGTGAATTGACGTCTTCAAGAGTCAAAAAGATTTTAACTGGTTGCAATTATGAGCTTAAACCAACCAGATTAATTTTAACTAAGATACATGACGGTACTGGCATTTTGATTCAAATAATCAATTCCTTGTATAGTTGATGGGAGAGACCTGGCTTCAAAGCAGTCCATGTTAAAAATCACAGGGGGATTTAACTTTAACACCATCCCCCAATGTAATGTGGCCACAAAAAATCTAATGCCATCTTCAGCTGGATTGATGGAATACAATGCCTGAAAAAGGGAGTGGATGCTTATACTCTGCTCTTTGATGCAGACCACTTCTAGCTGCTGTGCTGATTTCCAGGCACTATATATTATATAGGACATTGATTAACTGGATCATGTCCAGAGAAGAGAGGCCAGGCTGGTGAACTGTCTGGAAATTTTCTCATATGGGACACAATCAAAGGAACAGGAATGTTTGGCCTGTAGAAGAGGAGATGGGGAATGGAGGATGGAAAGGAACAAGGTACTGGAGTCTGTAAAGGAATTTTACCTGGATCGTTTGGTCTCACAATAACCCTATAAGGTAGGGTCAACCTACTTTAAGGATGAGGTACTGAAGTCCAGAGTGGACTTGCTAAAGGCCACTCAGGCAGGAAAAGGCAGAACTGGGTTAAAGTCCAGGTTGGTCTGTTTCTACCACCCTGCTTTGTCCCTCACATTCTGATCCTCTGCAGGTGTGGGCTGGATAGGGGAGAGGATGGTCGTCTTCCAATATCTGAAGGCTTTGCAGGTGGAAGAGGACTCTAGAGAAGTTAACTGGATTCCACCCCCTTCTCTCCATCTCCACTGCCTCAGTGGCGGCACCAGTGTCTTAGTTATTTAGTGCTGCTATAACAGAAATACCACAACTGGGTGGCTTTAACAAACAGAAGTTTATTCTCTCACAGTTTAGGAGGCTAGAAGTCCAAATTCAGGGCACTAGTTTCAGGGGAAGTCTTTCTCTCTCTGTCAGCTCTGGGGGAACATTCTCATCATCAATCTTTCCCTGCGTCTAGGAGTTTCTCAGGGCAGGGACCCCAAGTCCAAAGGCTGCACTCCACTTCTGGCTCTTCTTGCTTGGTAGTAGGAGGTCCGCCTCCTCTCTGGTCACTTCTCTCTTTTATATCTCAAAAGAGATTGACTCAAGATACAACCTAATCCTGGGATTGAGTTCTGCCTCATTAACATCACAGAAGTTAGGATTTACAACACATAGGATAATCACATCAGATCACAAAATGGTGGACAACTACACCATACTGGGAATTATGGCCTAGCCAAGTTCACACATTTTTGCGGACACAATTCAATCCATAACAACCAGTACAGTGGTTCAAAGTGTGGACTCTGAGAGCTGGGTGACCTGGGTCAAGTACTGGCTCTATTAGTTGTTAGCTGAGTGACTTTGGACAAGCTACGTAACTTCTCTGTCCTCAGTTTCCTTTGACTACTTCACAGGTTGTTGTGAAGGATTAAATAAGTTGTTAGTATTTGTAGAAGTGCACAAGCCTTGCACATAGTAAGAGCTTTGTAAGTGTTTTTTAAATAAAACCTGGGCCCAGATCACCATTATTTCTAGATTGAACTTCTGTAAAAGTCTCTTAACCAGGCTTCCCACTTCCGCTTTTGTTCCCATTTAATTTACAAAGCAGACACATAAAGGCACATTCTTAAAATGCAAATCCAATCATGTCATTCCCCTGCTGGAAGCACGTCAACAAATGTTTATCAAGTTCGTATGAGTTAACGAGAAAAACCTACCTTGCAAGATTGTTGCAGACTACATGACTGTTACACAGCAAACACTCATTAAACAGCAGCAAACTAGGACTGTTGTGATCCATAAAGTTTTCATTGCTGATTTTTGGAAGTAGATTGCCAGACCTTTCTTCTTAATTTCTTAGTTTGGAAGCACCGCTGAACTTGTTCAGCATCATAGCAACAAGAAAGCCTCCACTGACAGACGAGTGGTGGTGGTACAACCAATCATGGGGATAGCACAGGACTGGGCGGTGTAGCATTCCGTCATGCATGGGGTTGCTATGAGTTGGGGGCCAGTTGGATGGCAGCCACAATGACAAGAACAACTAGGATTGTAATGACCTGTGATGGGCAGTGCCCCTTATCCTATGGCACCTCCTGGGCTCCACCCAGGGCAGAAGCACCAAGGTGGGGCAGTGATGGTGATTCTTTAAGTCCTCATGGCAGCTATGGGCTATTTCCTCAGTGGAGTTTTGAAGAAAGAGAGGGGTGAGAAGAGAACAAAGCAGGACAAGTCATGGGTACCTAGCAAGAAAAGTTGAAGCTCATACCCTTATTTCTTTTCTGTCTTCCTCCTCTCATGCAAACAACACCCCTTTTCCCACCACCACCATTAGACCCAGGCTCTGTGGGTAGGGTCTGTCGCTCCTGGAGGTGACATCCCAGGTGTAGGTGACTTGGGACTCACACATAGGCCCTATCTGGAGCCAAAATGGAGGCAGCTGTCTGCCCTTGACAAGGTGGGGCTCAGGGACTCCATGCTTCTCTGTCTACCTCTCTCAGCACATCCTCGGTAATCCACAGTGATGTCTGGGCTGAGGCAAGAGCAGGAAAGCTTACCCTTCTAATATGGAAGGCTAATTAATTTGTATTAGGGCTTAGGGATAATTAAACTTTTTATCTGAACTTAAACTGCACAAACCACCCGCTTGTACAATTAATTGCTGCCTTCATTTCCTCCTCCGGGTGCTGAGAGGTAAGTGCAAGCCAAGCTCCCCTGTTCAGTTCTGCCTGCCTCTCAGGCAGGGGCAAGGCTGCCTGGATGGTAGGGGTGGCCGCTCTTTCCTGGAGGCCCTGGGCCCGGCTCATGCAAGGCCCAGCTGCTGGGAGATCCATCACGGAGGTGCATCCTCAATGAGTTTCTGCGAAGAGATGTCTCAGCTCCATGGCCATAACCATTCCTGCACTCACCTTCTCCACTGGGATCCCTGAACGGGCATCCCTAAAGGCTGGGCCCCTTTGCTCCTGGAGCCCCTGGTGTTGAGGAAGGGGATGGGAGACTGAAGCTGTCCTGTTGGGTGGGATCAGAGTGAGGAGAGGAGTTCTCAGAGCAGGCTGGGCCACCATAGTGAGCCCCAAGGGCTCAGACCTCTGCTGCCCCATTCTTGTCCAGGGGCAAAGAGTAATGGTAGACCACCCTGGAGGATACCAAAACCACCAGCCTGGGCTGATGAGTTCATCCCTTGACAAACATCTGTGCAATGTCTTTTTACAGCCAAACTGCCTCCCATTGAGCAGCATTGTTGGGACATTTTTTTTTTTTTTTTTAGCTCTTACAATATGTCAGGTACTGTTGCAGAACTGGGACATGAACCAGGTCTCTTTGAATCCAAGGTCCTTGCTTGAAACTATCAGTTGTTGTTAGCTGCCATTAAGTCTGCCCTTGACTCATGGTGACCCCGTGCACAATGGAAAGAAAGGCTGCTCGGTCCTGTGCTATCCTCACGATCAGTTGTGGACTGGACCAACCACTAGTTACCCTGGTTCAAAGCTGTTGTTCCTGATGAGCCAACAGTCCTATTAGAGAGCAAGGGGGAGACAACTTCAGAGGCGACCCAGAACAAGGGCATCTGCCTAGCCATACCTCTGAATAACGTAAGCCTATGCTGTCACTGCTCAAGGAAGTGGGCTTGGGAAACGAAAAGCCCCATATCACTCCTCCCTTTTGCACAGCCCTTACCTTTTCCTCTCCCCTCCATCTGCCACACGCCTGCAGCTAGGAGCTCCCCTGGGCCCACCTTGCAAAGTGAGCCCCAGCAGTGAGTCAGGAGCCAAAAGGATAAATTGACATTTGAGAGCCTTGAAGTTTCTCTGAAGACTCATCTGGGGCTGGACCCAAAGGGGCAAGATGAAGATCAGAAGCAGGGGAAGCTAAAAACCATCACAGTGATGATTCAGTAATAGTTTATATTTATTTAGCATTCATATGTGCGATTTAATCTTCATAGCAACCTTAGCCCCATTTTTGAGATGAGGAGGATTTACTTGTTTGTCTTCCCCAGGAGATCGTAAGCTTCTTGAGTTTTGAAGCTCGGAGAGATTAATTATGCCCAGGATCATCAGTTTATTCAAGCTAGTGTTCCAAACCAGGCTTGTGTGACTTCAGAGTGCCTCTCTTTCTTACAATGCCCTATGCAGGAAGAGAAATGAGCCAAAGGGCTTGGACAATCCACATCAGAAAGAACAGCCTCAAGAAAATGGAGAAACTGTCAAAGTGGCGTGAGCCCAGGAACCCCCCTAGGGAGCTCTCGTGTACTAAGGGAGATGTTTCTGAGCTCTGCCAGCAACATCCTGGGAAGAAGCGCTTGTGTGGCCCTCCCTGGCCATTGCTGTGGTTGGACCTGCTTGCAGGGTCACAGCCAGTCACAGCTGCAGCTCGTAGCCAGTGGGAGTCTGGGATGATACCCTCCTTGTCTTGCCACCTCAATGGCAGTTGTGCTGGGTGACAAGTTGTTCTTTTAAATCAGTGGCACTCCTACTTGAGTGTGCAACAGAATTGCATGAAGGGCTTGTTATAGCACAGATTGCTGGACTCCAACCTCAGATTTTTCCATTCAGCAGGTGTGATGGTTAAGGTTGTGTGTTAACTTGGCTGGGCCATGATTCTCAGTGATTCGACAGTTATGTAATGTAGTTTGGCAGTTATATAATGATGTAGTTGACAGTTATGTAATGATGTAATTTGGCAGCTATGTAATGATGTAATTTGGCAGTTATGTAATGATGTAGTTTTTCTCCACGATGTGATCTGATACAATCAGACAATCAGTTGTAAGGGGAGTTTCTTTGGGAGTGTAGCCTGCATCCAATATATATATGGATGTTCTGGCAAAGCTCGCTTGCTTGCTCTGGATCCTGCATCTGGCTCATCACCATCTGACCTCCAGTTACTGGGACATGAGCCAGCTGCCTGCTGTACTGTCTGCTGATCTTGGGATTCGTCTGCCTCTACAGCATGTAAGCTAGCAGCCTGCCATCTGACCTGCCAATTTTGGGTTCATCAATCCCTGCTGCTATGTGAGTCAGGAGAAACTTCCAGCCTGACACCTGACCCACAGACTTGGGACTTGCCAGACTCTACAACCACATAAGCATTTCCTTGAGATAAATCTCTCTCTCTATATATATGTACATATATTTTATGTATACACTTCACTGGTTTTGTTTCTCTAGAGACCCCAGCCTCAGACATTTGGTACCGAGAGTGGTTCTACAGAAGTAAAATCATAAGGATGAGTTGTCTAAGTTGGTTCTCAAGTCTGACTAGTCTTAAAGGCACTGATGACTCCACCCTCAGTAGTAAAGAGGGTGCTGCTAATCCATGGCATGAGGTGGCAATATTAATATGCAAAATATTACCACCAATAGATCAAGTATTGGTGAGAAGTGAGGCTCTGGCTGATCGCATGTTTGATAATTTTCTACAATTTTGTTAGAATGAGAAGTATAGGGAAGCCGGTTTGTTGATCCTATTTTCACTAGACAAAGTCGTTAAAGAAAGAGATGAGCTCAGGGCTTCAGAGTCACAGCTCAAGTACCACATAAAAGACCTCAAAGTTGTCACTTGTGCCCTGAAAGAAAGTCTTATTTCTTGTAGTAACAGAGCTGATATTGCCGAAAACCAAACCCAGAGTCTTATGGTAAGGTAGCTAAATTAGAATGACTATTGAATTCCCAACCTTGAATGGTGTCTGAAGTTAAAGTGAGGGCATTGATTGGGAAGAAATAGGATCCTGAAACTTGGGATGGGGACATATGAGCAGATAATCAGGAAGCTGGGGACACCGAGCCCCTAAATTCCATTGAATCACTCCTGCCAATAGAACCAGTCCTCTTACTCCCATCTGAAGAGATTACTCCATCTTTGTCTGCTAAGCCACCCTTCCCAGTAAAACCATTATCCCTTCCATCCCCATCTGATGAGATTAACCTAGCTGTGCCTGAAGAGTCTTTGTCTGAGATATCACCTGTGGTGTTGCCTGGGGCATCACCGGAGGTAGATGCTTTACAAGACATTGCTGAATGTTCCCAGGACCCACCCCTACCACCCATTTTTGCTTTTAGACCTATAACTAGAGTTAAGTCCCAGAAAACCCCAAAAGGTGAAGTACAAAGTGTGGCCCAGGAGAAGATATGTTACACTCCAAAAGAACTGCTTGATTCTTCTAATACGTACAAACAGAAATCTGGGGAATATGTGTGGGAATGGCTATTAAGGGTGTGGGATAATGGTATAAGGAACATAAAGTTGGATCAGTTTGAGTTTATTGATATGTGCCCACTAAGCACAGATTCTTCATTCAGTGTTTCAGCTCAAGAGGTTAGGAAAGGCTCTAATAGTTTATTTGGTTGGATCACTGAAGCATGAATTACTCGATGGCCTACACTAAATCAAGCCAAAGTACCAGAAATGCCTTGATATACTGTAGAAAGTATCCAAAGCCTTAGGGAAATTGGCATGTTAGAAAGGATTTCTCAGGTTAGACCCATAGACCCACACATGGAGTGCCCAGAGGATACATCTTTTACCACAACAGTGAGGAATAAATTTGTGAAGGGAGCCCCAGCATCCTTGAAGACTGCTGTGATTGTTATTTTATGTAAGTCAGATTTGACAGTGGGAACTGCCCTAACTGAATTAAGACCCCTAATTACAATGGGCTGATTGGACCCCGTGGTGGTAGGGGCCAAGTGGCACCACTCAACTGACAAAAATGAGGTGTGCACCATTACTGTAATGGACAGTAGAGTCAAAGCAGTAATCAGAAGAGTTTGAGTCATATGGACTTATGGCACTGGCTATAAGTCATGGGTCCCTAAGAGTGAAATAGATGGGAAATCTACTACATATTTACTTGGTCTGTACAAGCTGAAGAATTCTAGGTCAAGTGAACAGCAGTCTAACTTGAATCACCAGAACTTGAGTCACAGCCCCTCAGTCAATTTCCAGACTTGAGTGAGTTTAAGGACCTACAACCCCTTGAATGAAAGAGAGGCCAGATCCTTTTGAGGAAGGACCCCACTAACTGCCAAAAATTTATACTGTTAATCTTTCTCTCTCCCAGTCTTCCCCAAAAGGATCTTGCCCTTTTACGAAAGTGACTGTTCACTGAGGAAAAGGAAATAATCAGACTTTTTGGGGATTACTGGATACTGGCTCTGAACTGACACTAATTCCAGGAAACCCAAAACATCACTGTGGCCAACCAGTCAGAGTGGAGATGTATGGAAGTCAGGTAATTAATGGAGTCTTGGCTCAGGTTTGTCTTACAGTAGGTCCAGTGAGTCCCCAAATCTGTCCTTCAGTGATTTCCCCAGTTCCAGAATGCGTAATTGGAATGCATCAGCAACTGGCAGAACCCCCATATCGGATCCCTGACAAGTACAGTAAGGGCTATCATGGTAGGAAAAGTCAAGTGAAAGCCATTAGAACTGCCCCTGCTTAGGAAAATAGTAAACCAAAAGCAATACTGCATTCCTGGAGGGACTGTAGAGATTACTGCCACCATCAAGGACTTGAAGGATGCAGGGGTGGTGATTCCCACCACAACCCCATTCAACTCGTCTATTTGGCCTGTGCAAAAAACAGGTGGATCTTGGAGATTGATAGTGGATTACTGTAAACTTAACCAGGTGGTGACTCCAATTGCAGCTGCTGTTCCAGATGTGGTTTCATTGTTTGAGTAAATTAATACATCTCCTGCTACCTGGTATGCAACTGTTGATCTGGCCAATGCCTTTTTCTTGATTTTGGTTTTGAAGGAACAACAGAAGCAGTTTGCCTTTATCTGGCAAGGCTGGCCATATACCTTTAATGTCTTACCTCAGAGGTATATCAACTCGCCAGCCCTATGTTATAATTTAGTCTGCAGGAAACTTGATTGCATTTCCCTTCCACAAGACATCACACTGGTCCATTACATTGATGACATTATGCTGATTGGACCTAGTAAGGAAGAAGTGTCAATGACTCTGGACTTACCGGTAAAATATTTGCATGCTAGTAGGTGGGAAATTAATCCAACAAAAATTCAGGTGCCTTCCACCTCAGTGAAACTTCTATGGGTTCTGTGGTGTGGGGTATGCTGAGAGACATTCCTTCTAAAGTGAAGGATAAGTTATTGCATCTGGCCCCTCCCACAACTGAAAAGGAGGCACAATGCCTCGTGGCATCTTTGGATTTTGAAGGCAACATATCCCTCATTTGGGTATACTACTCTGGCTATTTATCAAGTGACTCAAAAAGCTGCTAGTTTTGAGTGGAGCCCAGAACAAGAGAAGGCTCAGCCACAGGTTCAGACTGCCGTGCAAGCCACTCTGTCACTTGGGTCATATGATCTGGCTGATCCATGGGGTGCCTGAAGTGTCAGTGGTAGACAGAGATTCTGTTTAGAGTCTTTGGCAGGCCCCTATTGATGAATCACAGCACAGATTCTTAGGATTTTGGACTAAAGCCCTGACTTCCTCTGCAGATAACTACTATCCTTTTGAGAAACAGCTTTTGGCTTTACTAGAGACTGAATGCTTAACCATGGGCCACCAAGTCACTACACAGCCTGAGCTGTCCATCATGAACTGAGTGTTGTTTGACCCACAGAGTCATAAAGTCGGATATGCACAGCAGCACTCCTTCATTAAATGGAAGCGGTATATGTGAGATCGGGCCCGAGCAGGACCTGAAGGCACAAGTTGTATGAGGAAGTGGCATAAGTGACTCTGGTCTCCACTCTTTTCACATTACTGCCCTCTCCCAGTCTGCACCTATGGCCTCATGATGAGTTCCTTATGATCAATTGACTGAGGAAGAGAAAACCTGTGCCTGGTTTACAGATGGTTCTGCGTGATATGCAGGCACCACTTGAAAGAGGACAGGGGCAGTACTCCTGCCCCTTTCTGGGACCTCCCTAAAGGGCAGTGGTGAAGGGAAATCCTCCCAATGGGCAGAACTCCAAGCAGTGCACCTGGTTGTTCACTTAGCTTGGAAGGAGAAACAGCCAGATGTGTGACTGTATACTGATTCATGGGCTGTGGCCAATGGTTTGGCTGGATGGTCAGGGACTTGGAAGAACATGAATGGAAAATTGGTGTCAAGGAGGTACTGGATAGACCTCTCTGAACAGGCTAAAGAAATGAAGAAATTTGTGTCTCATGTGAATGCTCACCAAAGGGTGACCTTGGCAGAGGAGGATTTTAACAATCAAGTGGATAGGATGATGCATTCTGTGGAAACCAGTCATCCTCTTTCCCCAGCCACTCCTGTTATTGCCCAATGGGCTCATGAACAATGTGGCCATGGTGGCAAGGATGAATGTTATGCATGGGCCCAGCAACATGGAATTCCACTCACCAAGGCCAAGTTGGCTATAGCCACTGCTGAATGCCCAATCTGCCAGCAGCAGAGATCAACACTTAGTCCCTGATATGGCACCATCCCTTGTGGCAGGTTGATTACATTGGACCACTTTCATCATTGAAAGGACAGCATTTCGTTGTTACTGGGATAGGCACTTACTCTAGATACAGATTTGCCTTCCCTTTACACAATTACTCTGTCAAAACTACCATCTGTGGACTCATAGAATGTCTTATCCACCATCATGGTATCCCACCCAGCATCACCTCAGAGCAAGGGACTCACTTCACAGCAAATGAAGTACAGCAATGGGCTCATATTCATGAAATCATTGGTCTTACCATGTTCCCCATCATACTGAAGCAGCTGGCTTGATAGAACGATGAAATGGCCTTCTAAAGACACAAGTACAGTGCCAGCTAGGTGGCAACACTTTGCAGGGTTGGGGCTATGTTCTCCAGGAGGCTGTATATGCTCTAAACCAGCATCCAACATATGGTGCTGTTTCTCCCATAGCCAGGATTCACAGTTCCAGGAATCAAGGGTGGAGATGGGAGTGGCACCACTCATTATTATCCCTAGTGACCCACTCATAAAATTTTTGCTTCCTGTCCCCACAACCCTATGCTCTGCGGGTCTAGAGGTCTTAGTTTCCAAGGGAGGAATGCTTCCACTTGGAGACACAACATGGACTCCTTTGAACTGGAAGTTAAGAATGCCTCCTGGCCACTTTGGGCTCCTCATGCCTCTGGATCAAAAGGCAAAGAAGGGAGTTACCATATTGGCTGCGGTGATTGACCTTGATTACCAAGGGGAAATCAGATTGATGTTGAATAATACAGGTAGAAAAGGGTATGTCTGGAATATAGGAATCTCTTAGGGCATCTCTTAGTACTACCATGCCCTGTGATTAAAGTCAGTGGAAAACTACAGCAACTCAATTCAGATATGACTCAATTCCAGGCCCTTCAGGAATAAAGGTTTGGGTCATCCCACCAGGCAAAGAACCACGACCAGCTGAGGTGCTTGCTGAGGGTAAAAGCAATATGGAATGGACAGTGGAAGAAGGTAGTTCTAAATACCAGCTATGACTAGGCGACCAGTTGGAGAAATGAGGATTTTAATTGTTATAAGTATTTCTTCCTTATATTTGTGCATCAAATATTTTTGTTTTCTTCACTTATAAAATACAAGATGTAAATGGGGTTAGTGTGTTTTCAGTTGTACACATGTTAGTTGTATCATGACTTTGTAATTGTATTTATTTAGAGATTGTGTATGGTATAAGGAGATGTGTAGAGGTGCCAAGTTGACAAGGGGTGGACTGTGATGGTTAAGGTTGTGTGTGACCTTGTCTGGGTCATGATTCCCAGTGGTTTGGCAGTTTTGTAATGATGTAGTTTGGTAGTTATGTAATGATGTAGTTTGGTAGTTATGTAACGATGTAATCTGACAGTTATGTGATGATGTAGTTATCCTCCATGATGTGATCTGATGTGATCAGTCAATCAGTTGTAAGGGAAGTTTCCTCAGGGGTGTGGCCTGTATCCAGTATATATGGACTTTCTGGCAAAGCTTGCTTTCTTGCTCTGGATTCTTCATCTGGCTCACCATCATCTGACCTCCAGTTCTTGGGACTTGAGCCAGCTGCCTGCCGTATTGCCTGCTGATCTTGGGAATCGTCAGCCTCCACAGCCTGTGAGCCAGCAGTCTGCCATCCAGTCTGCCGGTCTTGGGTTCATCAGCCTTCACAGCCCGTGAACCAGCAGCCTGCTATCTGACCTGCTGATCTTGGGTTTGTCAGCCCCTGCAGCTACGTGATTCAGGAGAAGCTACTAGTATGATGCCTGACCCATGGACCTGGGACTTGCCAGTGTCTGCTACCGCATGAGCCATTTCCTTGAGATAAATCTCTCTCTCTCTCTCTATATATATATATACACGTTTCACTCATTTTGCTTTTCTAGAGAACCCAGCCTAAGACAGTAGGTCTGGAGAACTGAGAATCTGCATTTCTATTCAAGTTCCTAGGTGATGCTGATGTTGCTGATTCAGGGACCACACTTTGACAACCACAGGTCTAAACCATCCCCTCTCTGGAGGTCACAGATCTGCAGACTCAAAGAATGTCAGAGCTGGAATGGGGTCTTAGCACCCAGCCTCGGGCCAGGCATTGCACAGATGAGGAAATGGAGACTCCAAGGTCATAGATTTGATGGCAGAGCCTGCGAGATTGCCTGACTCCCGGCCTAGAGGGATGCCTCCTACAGTGTTGACTCCAAACACAGACAGATGTTCCTTGGCCCATTCTCAAGTTCCTACCCTTCCCCCTATGGACTGCTTGATTCATCAAACATTTGCTGGGTGTTTACCCTGTGCCCATCAGTTTGCTAGGTGCTGGGGATGCAAAATCAAGTAAACAGGAGTATGCCCTGCACTCAAAGAGCTTATGATCTCATAGGTAGAACAGACAAGTAAATCAATGATGACAGTTCATAACAAGGAGGATGTATGCAGGGTCCTGTGGGAGCACAAAGGAGGGGCCTTTGACTCAAACTGGAGGGTGGTCAGACGACCTCCTGGAGGTGGTAGTGCAGTATGGTTTCTGTGAAGCAGAAACGCTCACCTGAGGATCTGTGAGAAATTACTGGCTGGACTAGAGGGTATGTGGGAGATGAGGCTGAAGGAGCAGGGTCCAGGCCATGAAGGTCCTTTTGGTTAATCCAAGGGGTTTGAACTTTCTCCTGAAATCTGTGGGGAGTTAGTGAAGGATTTTAAGCAGGAGAGTGATTTGATCAACTATTCGTTTTGGAAAGATCACCCTGGCAGCAGTGTGGATGATGGATTGTACGGGGATGAAGGGAGAGGCAGGGAAACCGGTTACGAGGATACAGCACTAAGTCCAGGCAGGAAATGATGAGGCCTGAACCAAGGCAGTGGCAGTGGGGATGGGAAAGAGGGGACAGATAAATACTATTTAGGAAAGAGAACCAGCTGGACTTGGGAATGAACTCAACGTGAGAGTGGAGGAAAGGGAGAGTTCTGGTATGACACGCAGGCTTGGGAGGTGGGGCAGCCTCTGTGTGCATGTCCTGAAAACTTCCATCCTTCCCTTCCTCCTGCCATCCATGTTCCTGCCACACTGTGCATCTGGGTTCCAGGCCCTTCTCTCTGATGGGAACGTCCTCTCTCTGTTTGCCAGGCAACTCCTACTCATCTTTCCAGATGCAGTTCAAATGTCACCTCCTCAAATGTCAAGGCTCTCCTTGACTCCCCAGGCAGAGTATCACTCATTCCTCTGTCTTTCCACCTCCATCAGAGCATTTACTCTTTTGAACCTTTATATACCTCCTTCAGGGTCTACTTCCCCACTGGGATAAGAGCAGTATGAGGATAGGGCTATCTATCTCTGGATCCCTGGTGTCTAACATGTGGCCTGATGCACAGTAGAAACTTGACAGTTTATGAACGACTCAGAGAATAATGGAGCCCATCTTGCTTGTGTTTCACTGACTGGACTGGCCTCCTGAGACTGACTCCTTCTTGAGTCAGACTGCAAGCTCCAGGAGGGCAGAAGCTGTATCCTTATACCCTAGAACAGTGCCTGGTTCATGATGGCACTCAAGATATTTGTTGAATGAGTGAATGAACTATAAACAGACTATCAATGGGACAACTGACTTTGGCAGATCAGATAATCAAGGGATCCTTCTGCTGCAAAACATCCACATCCTGAATAAAACATACCTTCTGATGCATCGTGGGGTTCACTTAAATGAGAAGAAATCTATTTTACCTCCAATAAAAAGGAACAAATCACAAGGTGAAATCATAGCTTCGAGAAGTGAGCAGTAGGCAGAGGCAGGAATATTGTTGCTTTGAGTGATTGTCATTGGGAAACTAAATCTTGGCCCAACAGCAAAAAGGAAGAGTAAGTACTCTTAGAGTCTCCAAAATTAAGCCAGGCCCTGGAAGTGGGCTAACGTGGTCCCAGGATGGTAGTATTACCTGACTTACGAGCAAACCAGATTTAAATCCTGTCCAGAGGAAAGCACTCTTAACCTAGGGCTCAGGATTTCCACAAACTAACATCAAGATTTATTTTATAAATAAGATTTTTCTTAAAAAAATCACAAGGAAGCAAGCAACCATGAGTGAGAGTCAACAGAGAAAATAAATAATAGATTTAGACCTCCCTCCCCCAAGGACTTCAGATACAGGAATTGATAGATACAGAACAGTTATGTATGAAATGCTTTTTCAAAATAAAGCATGGAACCACAAAGACGAGCAAGTAATAAACACTATCAGAAACCACCAGGCATATGTGGAAAAGAACCAAATGGAGTTTCTAGAAGTGAAAAAGTTAAATGCCAAAATTTATTATGACTGAATTTGATCTGTCCTTTGGACATAATGTCTTCATCCAACTGGTTATGCTTGTTGGTTTCAGCTTCTGGAGTAGACCTCTTCTTCCCAACCTAATCCTTGAGGACCTCATGTTGTCACTTAGTACAAAAAATTCTTGTACATGAGTCTATTCCTATCATGACTACTAGGAGGGCAGTAAGGACCAAGGGGCTGCCTACACCAACTTTGACACCAAAAGAAGTGATTGTTAGAGCCAAATCACAAAGCTTAGTTTCTGTAGAGACACAATTCCTTTTGCTTGTACAGCTCCCAGGAAAGACGCACTGACACGGACGAGTATATAGCAGGTAAGCAAACAGCAAAATAAAGACAGCAAAACAATGTTGTAACTAGATAGGAATAATGCCAGCCAGCCAGTAGCCTGCAGATAAAAATCAGGGGAAGCAAATGTGACTAAGTTCACTATTGGTCTCCTGTCAATGGGAAAATATCTATACGAAAACTGAGATTTCGATTATTTATGGTGACACTTCCTAAATATCCAGTCAGTTGTTCCCTGCACTCTGGATGGGCTTGCTCAGAATGTGGCTTGCAAGGACTTTTTTACTTTTGGAGGGAAAAGTAGAAGGGCTGAGGCCCCTGAGACCATACAATGACCCAGCTCCAGCCTGGGGATGAGCCTGGTCAGATCTGGAGAAGACATATGCCCTGATATGGGGCATCCCTGGAGCTGGGAACCACACTGGCATGTCCAAAGTCCTCCACCCTATACTGACAGACATATTCTTCTGGAAAATGGGCCTTGCTCAGTCCCTTTTCTCCAGTCTCAGACCCTGGGAGGCCTCCCCCTGTGCTCTCCCTCACACCCTTGGGAGTAGGGGTTGACAAGAGACATGAGGAACAGCACACATGTCTGGTCAAGCTGTGATGTGTCCTTGGAGACCTTGTCCCACAGGCCTGCACCATCTGCTTCTTTTTCTCCATATGCTCATCAGAACCGCCCTCCTCCCTGGGGCAGCTTCTCGGCCTTCTGCCACCCTGGGCTCCGCACAGAGCCTTCCCACCCCCACGGTCCAGGCGACCTGAGCAAGCATCTCTCAGAAAAGGATGCATTACCTCAACTATAAAGTGGAGCAACAGCCATGACCAACCTTTAGTTAGTGCCAATATGGGCACGTGTTGCAGAAGGGTGAGCTGGACACTGGGGGAAGTGGGAAGGGCTCTGTCAAGTCTGCAAAGCAGAAGCAGGGTGTGGCTAGGGTCAGAACTCAATGGCACTCCCAAAGGGATGGTGAATCGAGGTCAAAGTCCATGTAGGTGACAGGGAGCTAGGACGCAGAAGCTGGGGTTGGTATGTGGTCAGCTCAGACAAATTCTTGTGGACGGAGTATTTATTGTTGTTACAGAGCCTCCTCTGAAGGTCCTGTCTTGCCTCTGCTAGCACACCTCTGATTCTGTCTTCTGTAGCTCCAGCTGGGATGGTGGTGGAAAAAAACAGAACAACAACAACAAAAAAAAAACAGTTGCCATCGAGTCAGTTCCGACTCATGGAAACCCCATATGTGTCAGTGTAGAACTGTGCTCCATAGGGTTTTCAAGATCTGATTTTTTTGAGAGTAGATTGCCAGGCCTTTCTTCCAAGGTGCCTCTGAGTGGACTTGAACCTCCAACCTTTCAGTTAGTAGTCGAGCATGTGAACTGTTTGTACCACCCAAGGACTTTGGGGGTGGTGACAGAGAGAGTGATAGGCAGGAGGTAGAAGTGCGCAAGAGAAGGAGGTGGAGATGACAGGATTTTTGGCCCCAGGTCAGGGCAGATAAAGGTGCTAATGATTTATCCCACTTGACCCTACAGAGTGTCACCAAGTGTCCCCACTCATCATACTACTCTGCTCTCCATTGCCTGTGGGGTAAATCCAGTCGGCTCCAACTGCCCTTTCCAAATTTTATCTGGTACAACTCCTCTCGACCCTTTGTTGCTCTAGTACTGCCCTCCCCATCTTGAGTATTCTCCCTTCTCCTCTTTACCCATACCCAACTGTTATGGATTGAGTTTTATCCCCCCAAAAGATATGTTGAAATCCTGACCCCTGTACCTGTGAATGTGGCCTTGTTTAGAAATAGGGTCTTTAAAGATGTTATCAGTTAGGTTAACATGAGGTCATGCTGGAGTAGGGTGGGTCCTAATCCTGCATGAGTGGTATCCTTATACAAGAGGAGAAGAGACACAGGGAGAGGCAGAGGGAAGATGACCATATGAAGACAGGCAGATATTGGAGTGATTGTTCTACAAGCTAAGGAATGCCAAGGGTTGCCAGGAGTCACCAGAAGCTAGGAGAGAGGCATGGAACAGATTCTCCCTCAGAGCCTTCAGAAGCTGACAGACACCCTAATTTCGGATTCCTAGCCTCCAAAACTGTGAGGCAATGCATTTCTGTTCTGATAAGTCACCCAGTTTGTGATACTTTGCTACAGTAACCCTAGGAGACTAATACGCCATCCTTTGAGGACCAGGAGAAGCTCTCCCCTTCCATTAAGCCTTCTGTGAACTACACATGAGTCTCTTTTGTCTCAGAGTCTCAGACTCTTGCGGGGTCTTGAAGGCTCATACAGGGTGGTAGGCCCAGCCTCCTAGGAGCCTCAGCAGCCCTACTGCCTCTGCTGTACCCTCTGCAGAACTCAGTTGGCACAGGCTTTGGGGTCAGACACACCTGAGCTTAAGGCTTTGCTCTCCCACTATCCAGCTTAGAGACCTCAGGCAATCACAGGCTTCCTGAACCTCAGCTTCCTCATCTGAAAAATGGGATAGCAATAACCTACCTTGCAGGATTGTCATGAGAGTCATGTCTGTAAAAGCACCTTATAAACTGTGAGGTGGCAGAGAGAGCTTCATTCTTCTGCATAAACCAATCTGGGTCATAACTGGGCTGTTCACTGTAAGTTTCCCTGTAGCTCGCACCCATATGTCCTGGTCCCTCCTTTGGAGACCTAGAGTATCTCTGTTCTCTCTGCCAACACGACAGTTCTTCTCCAAGCTCCTGCAGTGCAACCTGGCTCCTCAGCTCATTCTGGCTTGCACTGTTGGCTGCTGTTTCACACTCATCTTCTTCTCTTTCCCGGCAAACCCTAAGCTTGATACAATGTGGTGTCATGCAAAGAACATGCGCTTAGCAGTCAGAAGGCCCTGGGTTGCAAACTTGCTTCTTTCTGTAGTTGTTTGACTCTGGGCCAGTGACTCACATCTCTAAGCCTGAGATCCCTCAGCTGCAAAACCAAGAATAATGTCTCCTTATAGCGAGCCCTGGTGGCACAGTGGTTAAGAGATATGGCTGCTAACCAAAAGGTTGGCAGTTCGAATCCACCAGTTGCTCCTTGGAAACCCTATGGAGCAGCTCTATTCTGTCGTATAGGGTCACAAGGAGTCAGAATCGACTCATTGGCAACAGGTTTATAGGGAAAGTCTCATATGCACTCACTGAGCCCATATCAAGGTGTGCACTGTGGTTATTTGATTAATGTCTTTCCACCTACCAGATCATAAGCTCCATGAGAACAGGTTCTGCTACAGAACTAAGCACATAGTTGTTGTTAGTTGCTGTTGAGTTGGCTCCGACCAACTCAGTATTGCCTAGTCCTGCTCCACCTTCACGATCATTGGTAATCAAACAATGTTCTGTGAGCCACAGGGTTTTACTGGCTAATTTTTTTTGGAAGTGAACCACCAGGCCTTTCTTCCTAGTTTGCCTGAATCTGGAAGCTCCACTGAAACCTGTCTGCCATGGAGGACCCTGCTGGCATATGAAATACCACTGGCATAGCTTCCAACATGACAGCAACATGCAAGCCACCGCAGTATGACAAACTGACAAATGGGTGGTGGCGGGTGGTGGAGGTACATAGTAGGTCCCTCATAGATCTAATGTCATTACCCCGAAGGTCAGATATTTTATTTCTGTATGATTTCAGCACTTTTGCCATACCAGATACATTGTGGGCCATTCAAAGAATACTTCCGGGGTGGTGGACTAAATTTAGTCATCATTTTTAAGGCAGGTTTCCCCCGGAGCTTGTAGCAGGACTAAATTCCTGGGTCCCCAAGACACTTAACTACTACCTCTAACCTCATCTCAGGCGCTTAAAATCCTGCTCCAGGCCTGGGACAAATTTAATGTTTCCCTGATTTGTGGAAAACCCAGAAGACTCCTTTCGCATTTTACAAGTTTCCAGCCCCAGGCTCAGCACTTCTGGGTTTGGTTTGATTTAGCCCTATAGATTCGGCTGAGCCTTTGATCACTTCCCTCAAAGTGTTTCTCTTGCCTTGGAAGGTGGAAATGGAGCTGTGCTGTGGGCTCTGTCTTGGCTGACCTGATTGGAGACCATCCAGGAAAGGAGGGGTAGAGGCTGCTAGGCTGCTGCCATGGTCCTCGGAGGGCCTGGCCTCCGCACCTGCCTGGAAGGGACGGGAGCCCAGGGCCTTTGGCCTCTATCTTTAGTCTCTGGCTCTCTGAGCCTTTGCCTCTCTGTCTGTCTCTGACCCCTCTGGTTCTGAGTGAGACGTCCTTCTGTGTGCTCCATGTCATCCATGGCACCCCACCACAGCCTTCCCCCACTGCATGCCATGGCCCCTTTACCCTCCTTCCCCCCACTGTATGCCAAGGCCCCTTTACCTCCCTCCTCCCCCACTGTATGCCATGGTCCCTTTACCGCCCCCTCCTCTTCCACTGTATGCCACGGCCCCTTTACCCCTCCCCCTCCTCACCTACTATACGCCACAGCCCCTTTACCCCTCCCCCCCACCTCTCCCACCCCATGTAAGTGGTGACAAGCAGGGGTTTTGTCTCCCTGGGCCACCTCTGTTTCCCAATGCCTAGCACAGTGCCTGCCATATAATAGGCTTCATTACGTATTTTATGAATAAATGAATGATTATCTGATTCTCTTTCGGTCTCTGTCTGTCTTAGGCCCCCATATCCAAGCTGCTGAAGCCAGCCCTGCCTAAGGTAAGATCTGCTAGAATCAGGAAGGATAGTTTTGAGGTGCTTAGAGGCAGTCCTTGGGTCTCTGGGTGGTGCAAATGGTACGCTCTTGGCTACTAACCTAAAGGCTGGCAGTTTGAACCTAACCAGCAGCACTGCAGAAGAAAGGCCTGGTGATCTACTTCCATAAAACCCTATGGAGCAGTTCTACTCTATAACACATGGGTTGCTATTGGTCAAAACTGACTCGATAGCAATAGGTTTGGGTTTGGTTTAGAGGCAGTCCTTAGGGCTGCTAGCTCTGTGTGTGTCTAAAACAGCATTTCCCACATACACCAGGCCCCCAAATGGCCTCATTGCTTTCTCCTCACCCCTTCAGAGAAGCTTTCACATTCATCATCACACATGCATGCACACCAGGCCAGAGCTGGAAAAACTCTTAGATATCATCTCTTCCATACATCTGGAAGAAATTATGGATAAGATTTGCTTTAACATTCTCCAGGGGAAACAAGACAGGCAAAATGTGGATAACTGTTGAAGGCAAGCAGACAGTACATGGGGTTTCATCTATCATTCCCTCTACTTTTGTATATGCTTGAAATTTCCATAATAAAAGATTAGAAATGTAAAGATAAAAGGAGAGCCATCTACTCCAACCTCCTCACTTTTAGAGACAGCTGAGGCTACTCCTCATTTAAAAAAATTTTTTTTTTTTTATTGTACTTTAGGTGAAGGTTTACAGAACAAATAGTTTCTCATTAAACAGTCAGTACACATATTGTTTTATGACATTGGTTAACAACCCCAGGACATGTCAACATGCCCCCTCCTCTGCCTTGGAGGACTTTTTTTTTTTTTGGTGAAAATATACATAGCCAAAGATACACCACTTCAAAAATTTTTACATGCACAGTTCAGTGACATCAATTACGTTCTTCCAGTTGTGCTGCTATTCTCACTTTAAATGAAGGTTTACAGAACAAAATAGTTTCTCATTAAACAGTTAGTACACATATTGCCCTATGACAATGGTTAACAACCCCACTACATGTCAACACTGTCCTTACTCAAACTTGGGTTCCCTATTACCAGCTTTCCTGTCCCCTTCTGCCTTCTGGCCCTTGTCACTGGACTGCTGTGCCTCATTAGTCCTGCTTTTTTTTATGGGCTGTCCAATCCCTGGCTGAATGGTGAACCTCGGGAGAGACCACTCCTCATTTTGCACATATGACAAACGACCCTGCAAAGCCCCTTGTCATTTCTCTAACTTCTCATTTGTGTGGGGCTACTCTTGTCAACTAGATTATGAGCTCATTGAAGGCAGGGCTGTGTCTTATGCTACTTTATCCCTACATCCTATAGAGCTTAAAGCTGTCCCTGGATGGTGTAAACAGTTCATGTGCTCAGCTGCTAACTGAAAGGCTGGAGGTTTGAGTCCACCCATATGTGCCTTGGAAGAAAGGCCTGGTGACCCACTTCTGAAAAATCCCTATGGAGCACACTTCTACTCTGATACACATGGTGTTTCCATGAGATGGAATCAACTTGATGGAGGTTGGTTTTTGTAAAGTTGAAAGTGGATCTAGGCATACTATAAAGTATCTAGTAAACACTTGTTGATGGAAACTGCCCAGTCCGTTCCCCCAGACCAAGGCCTTCTTTCATAATGTCCACGGCCTTGGCATCTGACTCTGTCTTAGTTACCTAGTGCTGTATAACAGAAATACCACTTGTGGATGGCTTTAACAAACAGAAATTTACCTTCTCACAGTTTAGGAGGCTAGAAGTCCGAATTGTGGGTGCTGGCTCTAGGGAAAGGCTTTCTCTCTCTCTCTGTTGGCTCTGGAGGAAAGTCCTTGTCTCTTATGAGCTTCTGCTTCTGGACAACCTTCATGTGGCTTGGCATCTCTCTACCCCCATCTTTGCTTTGCTTGTTTGTTTAATCTCTTTTATATCTCAAAAGAGATTGACTCAAGATACACTCTCCACTAATCCTGCCTCAGTAACATAACAAAGACAACCCATTCCCAAATGGGATTTACAACCACAGGCATAAAGATTAGGATTTACAACACATATTTTGGGGGGACACAAATTCAACCCATAAAAGATTCCTCCTCTACTCTCCCCCAACCCAGCTCCTCCCTGGCTCTGCCAAGGGGACAGGGTGATGCTATAGTCAGGGACTCTGTTTCCTTGGCAATTGGAACATTCCTTCAGCCCTGGCAGCACACTCCCCTGGTTGGTCAATATTTAATTTAATTGAAATTCTAATGCAGGCAGGAGGGAGGCAGGTGGATTTGGGGGTTGCTGCAGAGGCCCATCTCCCAGGTCCCTGAACCCTAATGCGACTGCACACATATTAGGTTGGAATGAAGCCTCTTTTTATAACTTCTCTCCTCTGCACTTCAATTAACCTTCCACGTTCTGGGCCTGACACTTTTGCACTGTGCAGGGAAGGGAACGCTCAGGGTCACTCACGAAGCTCTGCGTGGCTCCATGGTAACCCGCCTGCAGCCTCTGTGGGAGATACAACTGCTGCTCTAACTGAAGCTGATGGGGCTGGGGGTGGTCTGCTCCATCGCTGGGGGAGAATATAAGTAATAATAATAGATGAATGCTTACTATGTGCCAGGCACTGTGCTAAGAGTTTTGTGAGTATTTGTTTGTTTGATTCTCCCAGCAACCCCAGGAGGTGGGTTCCATTATAATCTCCATTTTGCAGATTAGGAAACTAAGGCTCAGAGAGGTTAAGTAATAATGCTGAAATCACACAGCTAGTGAACAGCAGAGCTGGAATGTGAACCCAGGCAGACTGCCTCCACAGCCTATGCTCTTGGCCACGATCCTTCAGTGTGGAAAGAATGATGTGGCCAGGACAGACAGCATAGGCAATGCCAGGCTCCGGGAAGGCTCCTCCACCTTCCGCCTTCCACCTGCCTGCCTGCACCATCCTCCCCCTTGCCACCCTCAAGGGCTTGAGTGCAGGGCTGATGGGGCAGGTGAGGTGTGGGGAGACCATCTCAGCCGGCTGCAGGGTGATGAGTGTGTCAAATAAAGGGCAGAGGGATTCTTGGCCACAAAGCCATACCAAATGGCATGGAGAAAAGTGTGCCTAAGCTGACAGGCAGGGCTTATTTATTTGATTTCTCTTCATCAAACGACCTCTTTAAAATGACTCAATCGACTATTAATCTCCATGGAACATCAACTGCAACAGAGAGACAGAGAGAGAGAAAAAAAAAGAGTAAGAAAATTTGCAAGAAGAAAACGCACACGTCTCAGCCCCAGTCTGCTGGAGAGAGGGTGCACAGGGTCACCGCAGGAAGGAAGCCTTCCAGGGCCTGCCAGAGATGCACTGCCAGAACCTCGGCGGGCACCTAGCACCAAGCCAGTTCCCTTGTTCATTTCTCGAACCCTGCCTGTATTCCCATCCCCTACCCCCGGTCTGCCGTGTCTTCCTAGTTGGTGGGGTCCCCACTGAGCCCCGTCACAATCAGACTAACATACATCCTGTGCGTTTTATTGGGCCTCCTGCACTGATGGTACAAAAATTAATCTTAGAAATATTACCAAGTCCAAAAGGAAATCCCTACAGGGGCATAAATCAACCCCCTTTAAAGAGCTTGGCTCAGCTGAGGCCTTAAATTTAGGGGGCAACCAACTTTACTTGAGTGAAAAATTGGAGCTGGGAGGGTTGGGGACATGGAGGGCTCAACTTTGCTGTTTGCTGGGCTTGGGTGAAAGGCCTGAAGAGAATTGCCCTGATGCTGCAGTAGAAAAAGCAACTGGCTTATGAGGAGAAAAGTAATTACAGAATGTGTTTATGTTTTCATAAACCCAGAGATCTGGGAGCAAGGTTCTCTGGAGAGAGTGTTGGGTCACTTCCCGGTAGCAGGAAGCGACAAGAGGGCAGAAGAGCAGAGACTGGAATATGAGGTTGGCAAGGGCTTTGTAGTTCCCGTCAGGCAGAATCCTAAATCCTCAGTCTGGCCTTCCTCCAACGTCCTTCTACCAAGCATCAAACTGATTCCTCCCGCTGGGGACTCTCTGCTCTGCAGAGCACATCTGTTCCCACATGGACTGTCAGCTGTGGGGACGCACACCTGCCTCTTGTGGATTCCAGCTCCAGTGGGAACATCTGTCTCCACAAGAACAGGGTCACTGGAGTGAAGCACATCTGTTTCAGCACGGACCCTCCACTCCATTTCCATTTGAGGATGTTTCTGCTGACACCGAAGCTCTGCTCTTATGGATGCTTCGGCCCATGGCTCTTACTGCCCAGCTCTCTCGTTTCCCTCTGAACTTTTGCACATGCCTTTTATGGACAATTGATATAGTTTTTCTGCTCCTCTTTTCCATTTCCAAGCAGGGTATAGTGGGAAAACTATGGTCTTTGGACTCAGAACAATCTTGATTCAACTCCTGGGTCCTCTGCTTGCTTGACTTGGGTAACATTTCTAACCTTTATGTTCTCTCTGTAAAATGGGATTATTCCTATTTACTCACCTTACATGGCTGCGAGGAAAAATGAGTGAAGGGACAGAAACTTCCAATAATGGAAGGCTAAGCAATTTGTATAAACCCTTCTGTTGAGGACAACTGAAAAAGCTGGAAGAAATATAACGAGCTTTTTCTTAAAATTATCAAAGAAGTAACAAAGTAATGAGGAATCATGGGGCCATAATCTCTGATGAAGTGAGAACCCAGAGAGGTAGACCCAGTATTCAATACTATCTTTGCCTTGAAAAAATATCATTCTGGAAATAAAAGTGATAAAAATGAGCTGTGGTTTTGGCAGACCCCCTCTCTTCCACAAGGTGGATAAACACTATCCACCCACTCAAAGCTGGGATCCTGAAGGGCTTTAACCTGAGGGTAAAGATGAACCGAAAATAAATATTCTCTTGCAGCCTTGAATTTGGATTCGGAAATTTGGATTAAGGTGGTCCTGAACTGATAGCATTCCCAGGTGTCTGTTACAAGCAAACTAAAATCCTCTCTGGAGGAAGAATACTCTCATCCCAAACCACAAATTATTCCTTCAAATAATTTTTCAAATACACCGATGACCACAAAGTCAAAGATAACCAGGTGCACAAGAAAAGAAGACACTATGAGTGAGAACCAGCAGAAATAATTGTCAACAAAGAGAGACCCACAAAGACTTGAAATACTGGAACTATGTTTATGATTCAAAGAAATAAAAGGCAGGACTGAAAATTTTGTCAGGGAACTGGAAACTAAAAAGTGACCTAGCGATTGTGTAAAAATCCAAATAGAAATTCTAGAACTAAAAAACACAACAACCAAAACTAAGAGCTCAACGGACGGGTTTAAATGCAGATTAAACACAGCTGAAGAGAGAATTAGTGCACCACAGGTTAGAAGAAACTATCCAGAATGCAGTATGTAGGAACAAATGAGAAAATACAAGCGCCTTGCACAATGCCTGGCATATAAAAGTAGGAACTGAGTAAATGTTCACTCCATTGCCTTTCCTCTCTCAAGTTCTAAATAATATTTCCTTCAGAAAATCTTTTCTGATTCGTTTGGCCTGACATTCATCAGTCCATTACCCTGAATTTTCTAAGCATCCTGTATTTGGTTTATTCATACTGACTGGAACTCATTTATTTCTTTTTGATTTTTATTTATAATTTTTTTTTAAATTGTACTTTAGATGGAGGTTTACAGAACAAATAGTTTCTCATTAAACAGTTAGTACACATATTGTTTTATGACAATGGTTAACAATCCCACAACATGTCAACACTGTCCCTTCTCAACTTTGGGTTCCCTATTACCAGCTTTCCTGTCCTCTCCTGCCTTCTAGTCCTTGTCCCTGGACAGTTGTGCCCCATTAGTCTCATTTTGTTTTATGGGGTTGTCTAATCTTTGGCTGACTGTGAACCTTGGGAGTGACTTCATTACTGAGCCAAAAGGGTGTCCAGGGGCCGTACTCTCAGGGTTTCTCCAGTCTGTCAGGCCAGTAAGTCTGGTCTTTTTTTGTTAGTTAGAATTTTGTTCTGCATTTTTCTCCAGCTCTGTCTGGGACCCTCTGTTGTGATCCCGGTCAGAGCAGTCAGTGGTGGTAACCAGGCACCATCTAGTTGTACTGGACTCAGTCTGGTGGAGACCATGGTAGTTGTGGTCCATTAGTCCTTTGGACTAATCTTTCCCTTGTATCTTGTTTTCTTCATTCTCCCTTGCTCTCAAAGGGGTGAGACCAGTGGAGTATCTTAGATGGCTGCTCACAGGCTTTTAAGACCCCAGATGCTACTCACCAAAGTAGAAGGTAGAACATTTTCTTTATAAACTGTGTTATGCCAATTGAGCTAGATGTTCCCCGAGACCATGGTCCCCACAGCCCTCCACCCAGCAAGTCAGTTCCTCAGGGAGTTTGAATGTGTCTATGGAGCTTCCCTGACCTTTACTTATACAAGTTGTGCTGGCTTCCTCAGTATTGTGTACTGCCTTATCCTTCACCGAAGTTACCACTTACCTGTTGTCTATTTAGTATTTCTCCCCCCACTCCTCTCATCCCTTGTAACCACCAAAGATTGTTTCTTTTTGTGTGTAAATCTTTTTATGAGTTTTTACAGTAGTGGTCTCATACAATATTTGTCTTTTTGTGATAGACTTATTTCACTCAGCATAACGTCCTCCAGTTTCATCCATGTTATGGGAACTCATTTATTTCTTGAGATCAATGAATGCAAGAACTAAAGTCATTCCCAAAACTTATGTCTCTTGGTCAAATGTTTCCTGGTCCAGACTCATTCCTCCTCTGTGCCATGATGATGTATGAATGCAAAGGCTTCCTTGTTGGAGGCATTGCTCCAAGGAAAAGGGTTAGTCGAATTCCAAAATATGGTCCACCTCTTGACCCTGCTCTCTAATCAACTCTGGGTTAAGGCAACTGCTAACTAAGGTGGCTATATAAATACTCCAGAGATCAAGGTAAACAGGGAACAGGTATAAGTTTTCTCAAGCCTTACTATTCTCTTTTGTCATGTTTTCTCATTTCAGATTATTATGGAAAATTAGATGGCCAAAGTTGCTGAGTGGGAGTCGCTGTAAATTCCCATCAATGAGATCAACAAAATCACCAGCTCCTGCTGGCATAACTGGATATCCATCTGCAAAAAAAAGAAACAAGACCCATACCTCACGCCATGCACAAAAACTAACTCAAAATGGATCAAAGACCTAAATATAAAATCTAAAGCGATAAAGATCATGGAAGAAAAAATAGGGACAATGCTAAGAGCCCTAATACATGGCATAAACAGAATACAAAACATAACTAACAATGCATAAACATCAGAAAAGAAGCTAGATAACTGGGAGCTCCTAAAAATCAAACACTTATGCTCATCAAAAGACTTCACCAAATGAGTAAAAAGACAACCTACAGACAGGGAAAAAATTTTTGGCTATGACATATCTGATCAGAGTCTAATCTCCAAAGCCTACGAGATACTGCAAAACTTCAACCACAAAAATACAAATAACCCTATTAAAAAATGGGCAAAGGATATTAACAGGCACTTCACCAAAGAAGACATTCAGGTGACTAACAGATACATGAGGAAATGCTCACAATCATTAGCCATCAGAGAAATGCAAATCAAAACTACAATGAGATACCATCTCACTCCAACAAGGCTAGCATTAATCCAAAAAACACAAAATAATAAATGTTGGAAAGGTTGTGGAGAGACTGGAACACTTATACACTGCTGGTGGGAATGTAAAATGGTACAACCACTTTGGAAATCGATTTGGCGCTTCCTAAAAAAGCTAGAAATAGAAGTACCGTACAATCCAGCAATCTCACTCCTTGGAATATATCCTAGAGAAATAAGAGCTGTCACACGAATAGATATATGCACACCTATGTTCACTGCAGTACTGTTCACGATAGCAAAAAGATTGAAAGAGTCTAGGTGCCCATCAATGGATGAATGGATAAACAAATTATGGTGTATTCACACAATGGAATACTATGGAACGATAAAGAACAATAATGAATCTGCAAAACATCTCATAACATGGATGAATCTGGAAGGCATTATGCTGAGTGAAATTAGTCAGCCGCAAAAAGACAAATATTGTATGAGACCACTATTATAAGAACTCAATAAAAGGTTTAAACACAGAAGAAAACATGCTTTGATGGTTACGAGGGTGGTGGGGGGAGGGAGAGAGGTAGTCACTAACAAGACAGTAGATACAGAATAATCTTAGGTGAAGGGAAGGACAACACACAGTACAGGGGAAGTCAGCACCACTGGACTAAACCAAAAGCTAAGAAGTTTCCTGAACACAACCAAGCATTTTAAGGGACAGTGTATCAGGGGCAGCTTTCTGGGGACCATGGTTTCAGGGGACATCTAGGTCAACTGGCATAACAAAGTTTATTAAAATGTTCTGCGTAGCATTTTGGTGAGTGGCATCTGGGGTCTTAAAAGCTAGCGAGCGGCCATCTAAGATGCAGCAATTGGTCCTAACCCACCTGAAGCAAAGGAGAATGAAGAACACCAAAGACACAAGGAAAATATTAGCCCAAGAGACAAAAGGGGCCACATAAACCAGAGACTTCAACAGCCTGAGACCAGAAGAACTAGATGGTGCCTGGCTGCCACCAATGACTGCCCTGACAAGGGAACACAACAAAGAGTCCCTGACAGAGCAGGAGAAAGGTGGGGTGCAGAACTCAAATTCTAGTAAAAAGACCAGACTTAATGGTCAGACTGAGACTGGAGGAACCCCAGAAGACATGGCCCCCGGACTCTTTGCTAACCCAGAACTAAAACTATTCCTGAAGCCAACTCTTCAGACAAAGAATAGATTGGACTATAAGACATAAAATGATGCTCATGAAGAATGTGCTTCTTAGTTCAAGTAGATACACAAGACTAAATGAGCAGCTCCTGTCTGGAGGTGAGATGAGAAGGTAGAAAGGGATAAGAGCTAGTTGAATGGACATGGGAAATCTGAGGCGGAAAGGAGGAATGTGCGGCCACATTATGGGGATAGCAACTAGGGGCACAAAACAACGTGTGTATAAATTTTTGTATGATAAACTAACTTGAGCTGTAAACTTTCACCTAAAGCACAATTAAAAAAAAAAAAAAAGCATCAGCACCAAAGAGGAGGCTGTCAGCTGTGCAAGCAGCACTTCTGTTCTGCAGCCCTTGACTGTCCAAGGACTTTGAGGATCACAGTGGGTCTTGCTGATATGCCTCCTGTACACTGACTTAAAGTGCCCTTCATTTCCAAGCACTGGAGCAAGAGGGAAAGTGATGCCCTGAGCAACCACCCTCCACCCCCAATCTGGGTCATCTCAGGTCCTGGCCTCAAGGACGCAACCAGATAGAACTAAGGTAGACCCAAGGCGAGTGGGTTGTCTCCTCTTCAACAGGCCTGAAGCATAAGGTAGCAGGGTTAGAATTGGCTCTGGGAGAGAAATAGAGAAATGTGAAGCTTTGGAAGCTTGGTGCAGTGCTCTGTGGAGTTTGAGGGAGGTTGATGGAGGAGCTCTCTAGGGGCCTGGGTACTGGGCTGCTGTAGAAGGTTGGTGAGAGACCAGGGCAGTGGCTTTGTGCAGGGAACAAAGAGAAATGTTGGTAGTTTTGTTTTGATTAGTAAGAGCCTGAGGGACTACAGAATCCAATGCCCTGGCCTTACCTGTTCTGTTTCAAAAGCAGAAAATTATTTCTCTAGACTTGGAAAAAAATGTGTCATATTTTCTCTCTCCAAATGTGTGTGTGTGTGTGTGTACACACACATGCACTGACCTACTCATCTGATCAAGAGTCCCCAAGAACAAGGGCTCATGTCTCAGTTAAAACGATGTCGACTGATGGTCTTTGTGTGTCAGGGCCTGTGCTGAGTCCTAGGAACTTCAACACGATCAAGACTGCCTTTGGGACATTCACCAGCTCTGGGAGATGCAGGCATTTTGATGTCTCCTCACTGTGCCCAGCCTGCCTCAGGCCTCTCTTCATTCACTGATTGTTATCTGCACCAGCCAAAATAGATATTCATAGCCTCCTCCTGGGTGCCACATGCAGCACCGGAAATTTCAAGCAAGAAACCGCTTCCTGCCCCAGCCATCACCTAGTGTGGACAGGATATTACTAAAATCAAAGATGGATGATCTGCTCAGGCTCTTGCTTGCCCCTTCTGCCTTTGATTGAGGAGCAGGAGATAAGCAAGGGTCAGCACAGAAGGGGCCTCTGGAATCTATTTGTGGCTCTGTCTTGAATAAACTTGCTGAGTGGTGTGTCTCGTTTTCCTCTTTGCCTGTTATTTCCCTATTTCTGATTTGGGGGTGGGTTAGGTGCTTGGACTGGGTGATCATTTAAAGTCTCTTCCAGCTATTGGTCCTATAGAAATGGACCTTTATCTTTCTGGAAAAGGGAAGAGCCTTCATGCTGGGACTGAATGCCTGGAGAGGAAAGGCCTCTGGGTACCCTGGGACCCATGGGGAGGGCAGAGATGAAGCCATGCTGGGTCATCTATCCAGTTTGCTCAAAGGCTGCACCCAAAGGTCTATGCTGGGTATAGGTTGAAACATTCTGACCTTCTCTCCACACTCCTATCCTGGCTGGGGAGACGGCAGGTGTCTGAGAGCTATTTCTTCTCTTCTCAGTGATTATCTATAGCCAATTAGCTGAGCCCAGGGAGGTGGAAAATGCCTCTTTCCAGCCCTGGAGCTAACAGCATGCCCAGTGTTTCTTCCAGAAATCTCAGCACAGGGTGAGGATGGTAACCTCCCAGGACCCCAAGAAGCTGGTTTGTGGCTGTCAGCTCCAATGCTTTAATAACAGAAAAGGCAAAGGAACGTTCTACCAAGTAGCTTAAAATGTGTAATCTTGGCCATATCTTTTCCAGAGTGTGTCTGTTTTTTTTTTTTTTTTGTGTGTGTGTATGTACAAAGAAAAGAACAGGGACTCTCCCTGGAGTCCAACAAATTAGGGTCTTTGCTGTGACAGGTTATAGCAGCTGTAAAAGGAGGCAAGCTAATGACTGGGGGCTAAAATAATTGGTCTCAGTATGTCCACTCCCTCTAGCCTCTGCCTGTCACGACCTCCAATTGTGTGGGCCTCAGGCAGGCTGACACACACACTCACCTGTGCTGTGACGCCTTCCTCGACACCACAATCACTATTCAATTTTATCAGATTTCATCCGTATAAAGCTGTTGTGTAAGGGGAGAGGGGAGATGGCCAGTGTGATTTGCGGGGAGGTCCTGGTCTTATCACTCTCCTGAATTGTGGATTTCAGCAAGCCATCTTCCTCTCTGTGCTTAACTGTCCTCATCTGTTCAGTGGGTTTGCTGATTCCTGCATTCCCTGTATATAGGAAGGAAAGAGGATTCACGTTTATCAAGTGGGGCAACCATGTGCCAGATCCCAGGCGAGGTGCTTTCTATACATTGTCTCCCTTGTCAGTGTTGTGGTGAGGATCAAATGGGATAAGAGATGTCAAGGAATTTAGACAAAACCAGGAAATACTACACATAGAAGGGAGTTGACATATTTTTACTGCTTGCTGCCCAAACCCAGGAAACTCTTAAAGTTGGGATCCTGAAGGTTTTCACCCTCAGGGTGAAGAAAACTGGAAGTAAATATTCCCTCTCATGGACTTGCAGCCTTGAATTTGGGTTAAGGAGTTCAGATGAAGGTGATCCTGGACAGTGCCTGGTATACAGTAGATGCTGAAGAAACATGCTGACTGACTGAAACCTGGACTATCAGGGGGGTGCCCATCCTCCCTCAACTGGGTACTAGAGCTGAGTGTTGGGCTAAGCTAAGGGAGACTGGCTAAGAGATGTGAGATGAAAGGGTAGGAGGTGAGTCAATCCATCACAGTATGAGTATATATTTCTGGGTCCCTGGGTGATTGCTACTCATTGAATTCCCCAGCCAAATGCACTCTTAGAATCATCCAGTCTTAGGGGATTGACTCTCGGTGGCTCTGCTTTCTCCCATTAGCAGCCCGTAGGCAGGCTTGGCTGCATAAGACTAAGGCTTAATTATTTTTAAAAATCAATTGGCTACATTAAGGTCTGACTAAAGTTCTATGTTAAACTTCCTCTGGGGAAATGTTACTCACTGGGACTAGGTGAGGATCATTAGCATTTTTCTTTGCGAATTTGGGGCCTAGAGGATTTAGGCTCTGCCATTTCTTTTCCTTTTTTCCTGCCTGCCTGCTTCCTCAGCCCAGCACAGAGGTGGTTTCAAGAGACTTAGAGGCAGCACAGAATGGTGAGTAAGAACAGATGAGAACTTTCCTGGCTCTATTGCTTGCAGTGTCACACTGTGCAAGCCTGTCTTCCCATCTGAAAATGGGGTGATGTGAATTCCTGCGTCACAGGGCCGTCATCGTGAGGACTGGACTGGATGATGCTGGTACAGAGCTCGGCCCAATGCCTGCTAACTGCTCAGTGGGCAGGAGGTATTGCTATTAGGAGAAGGGCCTGTCCAGCTAGTCCTCACTGCAGTCACTAACAAGAGAGGCAGATGATGCTCACATTGGAGGAGCTGGTCTCACACAATGTTTTGCGCTCAGCTACTAACCTAAAGGTTGGCAGTTCGAACCCACTCAGCAGGTCCATGAAAGAAAAGCTTGGTGATTTGCTTCTGTAAAGATTAAACCAAACCTGTTGCTGTTAAGTAGATTCCAACTCATAATGACCCTATAGGACAGAGTGGAACTGCCCCATAGAGTTTCCAAGGAGCAGCTGGTGGATTTGAACCAAGGACCTTTCGGTTAGCAGCCAAGCTCTTAACCACTGTGCCACAAGGGCTCTGTTGTCTGTAACTACTTTGCCACAAGGGTTCCATTGTCTGTAAAGATTACAGGCAAGAAACCCTAAGGAGCAGTTCTACTCTGTAACACATGGGGTCAGAATCAACTCGACAGCAATGGGCTTTTTTTTTTCAAGGCCAGCTAATCAGTCCATTTCACCCCTATGCCAAGTGGCCTCTGTGTGCCATGCCCTGCACTGGGCATTCAGGGAAAATGCAAACATGATGTTGGGGTCCCTGGGTACCCATCACTACCAAACATGGCACAGTGCTGAGGGTCACAGTGTTAACAGCAATCTGATGACAATGTGGCCTTCCTCCAGGGCAAGCAGGGGCAGAATCCCTTGCACAAAGCAAGTGATCAATAAAAATCAGGGAAGTGCACATTTATTGAGTGCGTGCTGTGTGCAAACACTGTGCCAAGCACTTTCATCACTCAGACCCTCTGTACAACGGCCCAAGGAAGTAGGTTCTCTTATTATCATCCCCATTTCACAGATGGTAAAACTAGGACTCATTTGTTTAATAACTTCATTGGGGTCACCCAGTTTGCAAGCAGTAGAACCAGACCTCAAACACAGACTTGCTTCGCCCCAGTATCTGAGGCAAAGCCCTTCCCCCTCACACTGGCTGCTGGTATGGGAGGGAGGGCCCAGGTGGGCAGGAGGCAAGCTTGGGCCAGTCCCGCTGCACCTTGGACCTCAGTTCCTCTTGCTCAGTCCCTGGAGACATCCAGAAAGGTATTCTCCCAATACCCTTTGCCCCTCACTCTCCACCAAAATGGGCTTCTGCCATCTAGAACTGGTAGAAGCAGGGCAGCTAGTTCAGATTTCAAGGTAAAGGAGCAAGTAGCAGCCAGGCACCCCAGAGCAGGTGAAATGACCTCAGGCTTCTGGGAATCCAGCCATTGCATTTTCTCCCCCAGCTGGAGACGTGTAGGCGGGGTGCTCAGCTGAAGGCCAGTGGGCACAGGTGCCCTCCCCACGGGGGTGGGTTTGTGGGGAGGGGACACAAAGTGGTCACAGGTGGCCCTCACGTCACTCACTGAACCCTAGAAAGGATCTGAAACTAGCAGTTCTTGTTCCAGCCCTATTAGACTACAGTCCCTCAAATTAATGGTACAATCCAATTTAATTTCCCTTTAGGAATTACGTATTTTTAAAAAATACATGAAGAGTTGGAAAGGAGCCATGGCAACAAGGAGGCTGAGCATCAGAGCTGAAGCCAAGCTTTTCTCCCTCAGCTGGGGCCTGTCTGGTTCTGCCTCTCGACCTTTTCATATCGAGGCACACGTGCACAATGGTACTATTGGTCCAGCACACTGGGGTCAACAGAGGCAGCTGTTTGTAGCCAGAGATGAGATGCCTGAGGCTCTAGTTGTCCTAGGCTTGCCCAGCCAGAAACAGGGCTGAGGGATCCATGTCACACGCACCTGTACCAGGTGAGGAGGCTCTGCTCTGGGTGTCTCCCTGAGCCTGGTGCTGGTTCTCTAGCTAGTCCAGAGAGTGTTGCACGGGTCCAGCTGACACTGACTAGGGCCTGCTAAGAGCCAGGCAGGTTCCCAGCCATGGTCAACCTTAATTCCCACAACAACCCTGTAGGAGCTGGAATTGCTCTTCCATTTTACAGATGAGGAAACTGAGGCTCAGAGGCCTCCAGCAACTTACCCAAGGTAATGATAATAGTTTTCAGTGAGCACTTATTCTTTGTCAGGCACTGTGCTAAATGCTTTATACACATCATCCCCCCCGTTGAGGGGCCCTACTCCACCAACCTGCTTGTGGTCTCCTTGAGCTTTTACAGAATTTACTGTCTGCACCGGTCACTCATCAGATGAAGAGCATTTATGATGTGCTGGGCCCTAGGGTAAGTCTTCAGGCAGGAAGATAAATAAAGGAAATTGTCCCGCCCTCGGGAGCTCACAATCTGAGACAACTGAATAACTGTTGGGCACAGATACTTATTCACACGTGCTATGTGCCAGGCATTATGCTAGACACTAGGTACAGAAAGAGGAAACGCTAAAACATTAAGATGCGGTGCTTGTCCTAGGAAAGTGTAGACTAGTGGAAGAGGCCAACATGGAAACTGATGAATTACAAGGCAGCACAGTAAGCTGCATAAAGAGGTGGGAACAAATTGGAGTGGGGGTCAGAGGAGGTAGTCTCCAAGTTTGCCTGGGGACACCTGGGAAAGCATTGCAGATCCCACACTGGGACAAGAGAAAATAGCACTTATTGGGCTTCCGCTATGAAAATCCAAGTGAACAAGACACGGGCGTGTCAAGGTCTGGAATCGTATCTAGCACATGCCTTGATACAGTGGGTGCCCACTTGGTATAGACTTTGTGAGGCATTCGCTGAGTGATGAGTAATTGAGGTGCTTCTGTCATCTTATTTCCTTATTGCCCCGATTAATCTGGCTTTCACAAATGCTAAAAGCTGAGGCCTTATTACTGGAGAAACCCCCCTATTGCTAGGATAAAGATCTGCTTTAGGATTCTTGAAGCTATTGCCAGAGACCTAAGGCTAACATCAAGTCCCCGGTTTCTTCAGCTGTCCCACTGGTGCAGGGTGGGACACAGGTCTAGGTGCCATGAGGGTGACTGACTTTTCCCTGATGGTCCTCTTATCTCCCAGCCTGCAGCTTTGCTGTCTAAGCCAGAGGCTTGTTCGTCTTCTCTGCCTGAGTTCCTGGGATGTGCCTGCTCAGCCATTTTAAGAAGCTCCATTGCCCTAATAGCAGTGGAATACCTGCTATATCTGTACCTTGACTCAGCTGGTGCCTTTGTTCTAAAAGACATAAAGCAACGGGCAGACTTTTGATCAGGTTAGCCTCTTCCTGCCTCAGGAACAACAGAGTCTCTCTCTGGTAGAAGGTGCAATGGAGGCCCACGGAGGGGAGGCAGCTTGTCTGAATTCCCAGGGCTTTGGTGGCAGGACCTGGACTGGGATATATGGAGGTAGGGAGTCTAGACTGCATCTGGGGAAACTGAGTCCTGCCTTCTCTCTGCACACCATCGGTGACTCCGTGCACGATGGAAGGAAATACTACTTGGTCCTGCACCATCCCCACGATTGATTGTGGATAAAACTGTTGTGATCCATAGGGTTGTTTTCCTTGGCTGATTTTTGGAAGTAGATCACCAGGCCTTTCTTTTAGACAAGTCCTTTTGCCACTCGATAAATTTCATTTCAAACAGCACAATGATGTCGTTTTCCCTTTTCTTCCTTACCCTCTTCTTCTCTCCCCATTCCTACCCTACCTTCCTCTACCCCTTTTGGATCAGCCATTTCCCTTCTTGGTACCCACAGCTTATAGGCGCTGCTCCTCAGAGAGGCCAAGACCAAAGGTGGGAAGGAATTTCTGGGTCCTCCTGGCTGTCCTCACACAGAAAAAACTTCCTCCCTGAGATACTCCTCAGCCCCTCTCCCCCACCAGCAGCCACTTCCAGGACCCTGGGAAGGAAGTGGAGGGAAGAGAGAGAAAGCCTGGGGTTACGGTGGGAATAATAACAGCTAACCAGCACTGTGCCAGGCATTGTTGTTGTTGTTAGCTGCCATTGAGTTGATACCTGGCTCATGGCGACCCCGTGCACAACAGAACAAAACACTGCTCGGTCCTGCTACATCTCCGCGATGGGTTGTGGATTGGACTGTCATGATCCATAGGGTTTTCACTGGCTGATTTTTAAGTAGATCACCAGGTGTTTCTTCCTAGTCCGTCTTAGTCTGGAAGTTCCTCGGAGACCTGTTCAGCATCACAGCAACACGCAAGTCTTCACTGACAAATGGTGGCTGCTCATAAGGTGCACTGGCCGGGAATCAAACCCAGGTCTCCTGCACAGAAGGCGAGAATGCTACCCTTGACTACCAATGCTTCCACTGTACCAGGCACTAAAAACCAAAAAAACCAAACCTATTGTCATCAACTCATAGCGACTCTATAGGACAGAGCAGAACTGCACCATAGGGTTTCCAAGACACTCCAAGGAGCGTCTGGTGGATTTGAACTGCTGACCTTTTGGTTAGCAGCCAAACTCTTAACCACTGTACCACCAGGGCTCCACTAGGCACTGAAGCTCCCTTAATCCTCAAAACAATTGATGAGGTAGGTGCTGTCAACATTCCTGTTTTATATACAAGAAAGCTGAAGCACAGAGAGTTTAAATAACTTGCCCAAGCCACGGAGCTAGGAAGGGTGAGGCCAGGATACAGACCCACACAGCCTGGCCCTGAGCCTGCACTCAACTAGGGCTGCCTCCCTGGGAAGGGGCAGAGTCTCAGCACTCCAGTCTCTCTCTCCTGGATGAGGCTCGGAGGGCAGCAGCTCTTCTGGGTGGGTGCACTCCTGACATCCAGCTTCCTCTCCTGTCTCAGGTATGTGTCTTATTCATAAAAAGAGCCAGAAATGCCAGATTATAAAGGGTCACCCCCAGCCCTGGCAGGCCCTCAAGTACCTGGTGAAGATAAAGATGATTGGACTATGATTATTTAAGACTTTCTTGCTCTTATTCCCCCCAGTAAAGCCTCACATTCACTCAGATAGACGCTCATTCATTCATTCCACACACACTTGCAAAGCCTGATGTGGCTGCTCCAAGAGGCCACCACCCAGTGGATCTTCCCAAACATTAGACACTCCTGCCTTTACACAGCACCCCTCACACCCCAACCCTGGAAAGACAAGGAGGAGCTCTTATTGCTGGGGCTTCTATTGTATCTTCATTTGTTCATGTAACGTTCTCCACAATTCTATGCCATAAATATTATTAAACCCATTTTACAGATGAGGAAATGGAGACCTCTAGAAAGACAAAACTAGTTGTTGTGGAGTTGACTCCAAATCATGGTGACCCCATGTGTACTGGAGTAGAACTGTGCTCCACAGGGTTTTCAATGGCTGGTCTTTCATAAGTAGGTCACTAGGCCTTTCTTCCAAGGTGCTTCTGGGTGGACTCAAGCCTCCAGCCTTTTGGTTAACAGCCAAGTGTGTTAACTGTGTGCACCACCCAGAGACTCCAAAACAGGAGACTAGTAAGTGGTAAAACTGAATGCAAGTCTGAATGATTCCACAGCTTATATCCTTTCCTGTGTACCTCCCTCTCTCCCACAGGAAAGTAAAAATAGCCATCCATCACAATTACACACACTCATATCTACAAACATACAAGCAAAAGCATCTGGTCTTTGAGGTGCACATATAGCCTGCACATAGTTGCACACAGGTTCCCCCAGACACCCATATGGACACATCCATGCACAAATCAACTTTTTTTTCTAACTTCTGAATCCTTTGAACACTACAACTAGCCAAGAAACATATGGAAACAAACCCAACTTCATTACATACTAAAAAATGTGAATTAAGGAAGCAAGGAAATAGTACTATTTTAGCCTGTCGAATTAGCAAAAATTAGGAAAAAAAATAATAGTCCTGGTGAGGATATACTGAAATGGGCACTCTTACGTACTTCCGACCTGTACAGTTCTTTTGGAAAGCAACTTGACAATACACATCCAGAGGTTTAAAGGTGTCCGGGTTCATTGGGCTAGTAATTTCACCTGAGCGCCACTCAGAAGTACATATATAAAGATGTTCAACACAGCATTGTTTACTATAGCACAAGTTAGACACTGACCCATACGGCTTATACTAGGGAGTTAGGTAATTAAACCATGCAAAGGAGAAAGACTGAAGGGAAACACAAAAACATAAGGTTAATAGTGGTGGGGTTTGGGTGATAAGACTATGGTTAATTTCTTCCTCCTACTCTACTCATTTTTTTCCTTGTGGTTTTCTGCATTTTTCAATGAAAAAGAGCACATCTCACATTTCTAATAAAAACTAAACATTCATGAAAAAGCTGGGAGCAGATCACAACTCTGTAAAGAGTGGTAGAAAACTGAGTATGCCGGCACAGAATTTAGTGTTGTAATAAAGCAAAACTTACAACAGAAATGATCTGTCACTTCAAAGATGTGCAAAACAGCCACTGTGCATATGTGATTGGGCATAAATAGTGAAGAGAGCTCATAAAGAGCTGTAATTAGCTTGACTTTCATACCACAAAACTCATTTTGAATTTTTCTCTTTGTTGTTAATTCTTTAGCATCTGTTAACCACATCAGGGCTGACAGTTTAGCCTAATACCAGGTGTGGGCTGTTCCTACACACGCACGCGCGCGCGCACACACACTATTATGAGGTGACTGTCTTGCCAGAACCCTGTGTGGTGCCGATGGTTTGCACTCAGCTACTAACCTAAAGGTTGATGGATTGAACCCACCCAGTGCCCTGGGAGAAAGGCCTGATGATCTGCTTCTGTACAGATTACAGCCAAGAAAACCCTACGGAACAGTTCTGCTCTGTCACATATAGTGTCAACAGGAGTTGGAATTGACTCGAGGGCTATGGGGTTTTTTTGGTTTTGTCAGCCAGGGTTCAGGACTGAGGCTTCACCAGCCTCTGTCTTGGGCTGGCGGGTTCGAGGCAGCTGAAGCTGCTGCAGAAGATGCAGTTGGAATGAGGAGAATATTTGGGGAGAGCGTGGTCTCTGGGGAGGAGGACCAAGAGCTGGGAGGATTTGGAGAGGATCTGACTGTTCCAGAGCCTCAGGCCCTGTATCCTCCTCCCCAGCAGGAGTCTTTGAGAAAACTCCCACTTGGTTTAGGCCAAATTTACACTCAAGTGCAACGTGACAGATGCCAGATCAGGGACCTTAAAGTCGATGGGAGCCATGCAGAGAGCTGGAGAGTCCCTGATGGCTGAAAGGCTGAGGGGAGGTTGGGAAAAAACAACATAAAATTTTACCAGGAAGGGATTTTCACCTTTGTGAGACTCTCCTGTGCATTTTCTCTTATTGATTTATCAGTTATGCAATTGCCAGGCTTTTTTTTAATAGTCCCTTGCGAGACTGGGCTACAGATCTCAGGGGAGCAAATGTGAGTGAGGGGACGGAGACATTCTCCAAGCTTCCTGAGTTGAGTGGAAAATTCATATTATCCCCCTAAGTTTGCCTTCTTGCTCAAGGCCCTGGGCCAGTAAGGGGGCTGCTGGGATAGCAGGAGCCAAGGAGCCACCTCACTTTCTCCTCAGGGTCAGAGCGCAGGTCAGGCCTCGGCCCTCCTCAGAGCCCGGCCTTCCCCTGGCTTTCACCGGCATGAGCGCACACCTCTGCCTCATTCTGGGGAGATCCTGGGGCAGACCCCTGAGGTGCAAGGCCCAGAGAAGGCCCAGCCCCACATCATACTTCACACAAAGAAGGAACCGAAGAAAAGAAAGAGGCTCTTTCCTTACTTTCCTCTCACCTCTGAGAGGCCTGACTGAAGACTACAAGTAGATTCCAGTTCACGTTGGAAGCCAGCCAGGTTCTCTTCACTTTCAAGAGAGCTGGAGCTTCAGCAGGTGTGACCTCTTACTTGCACGCACACGTGTACACATACAGATGCACACACACCCCTCTGCTGCCAGGGGAAGATTCCCTCTTCCAGGGATGACAGTGTGAGGCTGCTTCTGTGTTCACATTTGTGTGCTTAAATCCTGCCCTTTGCAGCAGGGAAGTTACAGCAGGTCGTCTCACCTGAGGAACCAGCAGGGAGAAAGGTAAGCGTAGCTGGAATTTAGATTAGAGATGTGAAACCAAAAAAAAAAAAAAAAAAAAAAAAAAAAAAATCCCCAAACCAACCGGGAAAGAAAGCTCATTAATGTCTCCGTTCCCCATATCATTAAGCTAGAGCTAGCTCATAAATATTCACAGAATTCTAAAGTAAGACTGAGGTGAAAGTTAAGACAGAACAATTAAGACTTCTCACAGCTCTTCAGCTGCTTAACCTGGTTCTTGCCTTCCCAAAGCCTTCAGCAGAGATCGGGATCCTCCTGGGTTCCCAGAGGGGCATGTGAGGGGAGCAGGGGTCTGACAAAGGTTTGAGAGAAGACTCTTCACCCAGAGATGCTCTTGGCGAAGCAGCTCAGAGCCCCTCACCTCCCCTGTGTCTTCTTAGGATGAGACCATTAGCCACGGGGGGGTCTTGAAGATCTGCCGGCCCCCATCACTGTTGTGGTTGGTAGTTGCCATCCAGTGGATCCTGACTCATGGTGACCCCATGTGTGCAGAGAACTGCTCCATAAGGTTTTCAAGGCTATGACCTTTCAGATCACCAGGACTTACTTTGGAGGCTCCTCTGTGTGGATTTGAATCGCCAACTTTTTTGTTAGTAGTTAAGTGCTTAACCATTTGTGCCACCCAGGGACTTCCCCCATCACTTGTCCACCCCGTTTTATAGTGAGGTAACTGTAACCAGAGAGGGCAATGATTTGTCCAAAGTGACCAGGCCACACCATAACTGAGTTCCAGGGCCCTTTCCACGACCCACCTTCAGTCTTCAGCCAGGAAAGTTCTCCCTCCCATGGGGATCTGCCTCCAGTTCAGGCCTTGCTTTCTCCCTGCTTCGATTCTGCAGAGCTCCCTGATCCTGCATGCTGCACCCAGATTCATTTTCTTAAATGCAGGTTTAATTGGGTCACTCTTTCCAAACAACATTCATTGGCTCCCTATTACCCATGAATTAAGTGCAAACTCTATGGTGTGTGATCCAAATGCCTCTTTACAACCTTAATGAACATTATTCTTTATTCATTCCTCAATGGTCCAGCCAAATGGAACGAGGAGCTCTTCTCCAAACATGTGCCATGCTCTCCTGCCTTCGAGGCTTGGTTATGGAGCTCCCACTGCCTGAAGTTCCCTCCCCTGTCAGTTCTACCTGTCAAAATCCTATCCGTTTTTTGAGGCCCGTTCTAAATGCCATCTCTTCCATTAAACTACTCCTGTTTGCCACAACCTAGTGTAATGTTGCTCCAGGGTGTTTGGCTTGAATTTCTCCAATGCCACGCCATCTCCTTCTGCCTTGCAGTTCAGCTAAAAATAATAACATAATAATAATAGCTATAACAATATCAGTTCCTACTTACTGAGTGCCTACTATGTGCCAGTTACCTTGCATATATTATACCCTGCAAGGTAGAGACTGTTATTCCATTTTACAGTTGAGTACACTGAGGTCCTGAGAGGTTAAGAAGCCCAAATATATCTGACTCCAAAGTTTTTGCTTTCTTCTCTGCTATGTTTTTACTCTTACTTTTGGAAGATTCCCAAGGGTAGGATTTGTTTGTACCCTTCTTATTATCCTTTTCAGAAATCAGCTCACTGTACTCCCATAGTATGTGTTCAGTAAATATCCGTGGAATGGAAAGAAGATTTTATCCCATCTGCAGAGGGCCCAAGGCAGGGAGCAGATTTCCATTTTATTGATGAGTGTCAGAGGCCATTTAACATGTCCCAGTCCGTGTTGGTTCTGGAGAGAGGACTTAAGAATGGCCTGGTTACCTGCCTGGGACTTGGGGGACAGCTCTGGTCCTGGTTTCTCTGGGATTTGAATTTTCCAGGAGGCAACCTGAAGGCTTTGAAGCTTAAGACACTTTCCGTAAGAGCCCAGTGGTGAGCCACTCTCTGCCCCCGACTGGAGTCACAGCCAGAGTCCTCTCCTCCTGTGATGCTGCAGCCAGGTGCCCCCTCACCCTGAGCTCCTGTTATCTCTGTCTGCAGGCAATGGGCTTCTGCTGCTCCTAGGAGAGGGCCTGGCCAGGGAGCAGGAGCTGAGCCTGATTCCCAGCAGTCCCCGGAGGCTGGAGCATCCTGCAGCCCTGCTGCTATTTGGAAGGGGGATGGTGAGGGTGGCTGGCTCTGAGGTGAGGGTGTGTGTGCACGTGTGTGTGCTGATGTTACAGAAGTCAAGGAGGGGTGGTCCATTTCCTGTACTGTCTACCCCCACATGCACCCCTGGAACTGAAAGCAGTGGGAGTTCTTTCCAGCAAATGATAAGCAACACTCTGTCTGAACTTTCCCCTAAGGCCTGGTCTCTCCATGCCCTTGACAATGAGCCATAGATTGTTTTTACTCTCTTCCTTTTTGTCGGGGCCCAGGCAGTCTTTTTTTTTTTTTTAAATAATCAGAAATAGGGATATGAGAAGTAGAGAAGGGAAAAGAACTAATATCTTTTGAGCACATACATTGTGGCCAGAATTTTATGTCATCTTATCTAAACTTCACAACAAGCCTATGAGCGAGATATCATTTCCGTTTTATAGATGAAAAAAACCAAGACACAGCCCCTTGCCCAAGGTCACAGGACTTGTAAGTACACAGCCACAATTTGAACCCAGACAGATTGTGACAGGGCCCAGCTACGTGACTGAGCTATCGATCGTATCACAGAAGTGAGGGTTTTACTGCTTCATGGTCCCTCCTATTCCTCCCCATTACCCTCTAAGGGGCTGCTGGGCAGATGATGAACTTCACTCAAAGATCCTGAGGAATTTCTCAGGGAGGCTGGACAGACTCGATGGGATGGGGAGAGGTGTTCCACAATTTGTGAGGTCCTTGGGAAAAAAAAGCAAATCAAACTACGATTCCAGCTCATGGCGATGCCATGGGTGCTGAGTAGAACTACACTCCATCGGGTTTTCAAGGCTGTGACCTTTCAGAAGCAGATCGCCAGGACTTTCTTCGGAGGCACCTCTGGGTCATTTCGAACCGCCAACCTTTTGTTTGTAGCCAAGTGCTTAATCATTTGCACCACCCAGGGACTCCTTGGAGGAATCCCTGATCCTAAGCAGGCAGTGAGTGTGCACGCTATCCTTCAGGTCTTTTCTTATCTAAACTTCCCAGTTTCTTTCAATGGTTTCTCACATGAGACAGTGGCCAGAGCTCTTGCTGTTTCTCCCTCCACTGAATCTATTCTGTCTTAACACCGCATAACCCGACACACTGCGTGTCAACGCTGCAGATCCAGCTTGATGCCTCTGAGGCGCCGAGGGATTGTGCTCATTCAAAGAGCAAACCACTCTCCACCTCTGCTCCTATTTTGAGCGTTAGTTCTCTTTTTCATGATGCTAGTTTTACCCTTTCCTATCTGAAGTGCGTTTTCTTTAATGGGAAAATTAAAAAAAAAAAAAAAGGAGCAGAATAACACATTCCATTGTGGGACCCATTATGCTCTGTGAAGCACTTTTGCGACGAACAGCTCATTTGGTCCTTGTTGCGACCTCGAGTGCTAAGTAGGGCAGTGTTGTTATCCGCTCAGAGAGGTTCAGTGACTTGCACAGGGCCCCTCAGCTAGTTAGCAGCACAGGCAGGACTTCAGTGTGGACCCACACCCAGAGACCAAAGGGGAAATTCTGACTACACAAGCACAAATTATCCCAACCAGGAGGCATCTAAAGACACTAATGTGGCCACACTAGGGACTCTCTGACAAGTTCGCGTATGAAAAAAAAACAAAAACAAAATGGCGGCTTCCACTGTAAATAGACGTGACGCTGCACAATGGTGAAGAGCAGTGTAGCCTCCAGAGGAGATGCTGGCTCTTTAGAAAAAGCTGATTTGGGAAAATTGCAGGGGCAAACTGAAAAGATTTTTAGTTATGCTGATAGCGTGATCCCATGCCCTTGCTACCTCAAAAAAAAAAAAAAAAAAAAAAAAAAACTCAACAGCAAAGCAAAATAGAAATAGTGACAGCAAAAACCAGGCAGAGATAATACTGCCGCTTGGCGGAAGGTGGGGAAACACTGACCTCGAAGAGACAGCTCTGGGGAGACAACTGGGAGAAAGAGCCCCTAGCCGGGAGTGAAAGTACAGGCTTGGTCTATTGCTAGCCAGCCAGGTGACTTACAGCAAGCCACACCACCTCCCTGACCCTTGATGTTCCAGATGTCCAAGATTTTGGACTAGCTCAATGTTTACCAAACTTCAGTCATTCTTCTCCTGCCCTGGCGATTTTGCTACATCCATACACCTCCTGCATTGTTAAATTCTAGCCAGATGCTGTTGCCTGCTTCAGGTACTTAGCCTGTACCTGAACCCCGCTCAAGCTTTGTTAGAAAGGGAGATTAGCAAGGGTTATCTCTGTTGTTAGCTGCCTTGTAACTGGTACAACAGAACGAAATGCTGCCTGTCCTGTGCCATCCCCATGATTGGTTGTGAATTGGACCATTGTGATCCACAGGGTTTTCATTGGCTGATTTTCAGAAGTAGATCACTAGGCATTTCTTCCTAGTCTGTTTTAGTCTGGAAGCTCTGCTGAAACCTGTTTAGCATCACAGCTACATACAAGCCTCCACTGACAGATGGGTGGTGGCTGTGTATGAGGTGCCTTGGCCAGGAAAAGAACGCGGGTCTCCCAAATGGAAGGCGAAAATTCTACCACTGAACAACCACTGCTCCCCATTAATGTTTCCTACTGGTCTTAATTGTTCTTTTTAAAAAAATCATAGTTGTTAACATATTATCTGTACAATTTGGTCTCCTGCTTTTTCTATACTATCATGAATTTTTTGTAAACATCATTCTACATGGTTGCATTTTGATTATTTCTAATTTTTGCTTTTATAAACATTAGTAACAGTGTTTCTGAACTAGCACAATTTTCTTAGGTTAGATCCGAGAAGTGACTCTCCTGGGTGCCAAGTTGGTTTTTGAAAGAGCTGCACCAATCCATATCCCTCCTGCAGTGTTTGAATGGGACTATTTTGCTGCACCCTTACCAGCACTGAGTACTCATTAAAAATAAAAATCTTTGGTAATTTAAAAGGCAGAAATAGGGGTCTAGTTGTTTGAATTTTCATTTTGATTCCTAGTCAGATTGAAGATTTTCCATCTGTTGGAAAGCCAGTTTTATTTCTTCTTTAGTGAACTGTTTATCATATCCTTGGCTCACTTTCATATCGTGCCTCAGGGGCTTTATTATTGATTTGTATGAGCTCTTTATATGTTAAAGATATTAACCATTTATCCAATGTTTGCTGCAAACATTTTTTCCCAGTTTGATTTTTTTAAAATGTAGGTTTATTAGAGGTTTCCCATGTAGCCACATTGATATTTTCAGATGCCCTGTTTTCTCCCTTGTTGGAATTATATATGATTTTTATTGTAAAAATTTCATTTTTTAGAGCCTTTTCATTTCTCATGAGCTATGTTTTCTTTTAGAGTTTGTGGCTGTGGGATCATAATAGCTTTATTTTCAATTTTTTGAACTCTGCTTTTTTTGAAGTCTAAGATACGTGCCTGCTGTCATCCAGCACGTTCTTCCTTTGCATGCATGTGTACACTTGCATATGCACACATACACACACACCACCACTGCCACCTATCATGGACACTTAGAGACATTCAGGACTCAGGCCCTCAGGTTTGGTTCAGAAATTTTACTCTATTTTTAATGTTTTATTTGAGTCAGAAGGTCTCCCACAGTGGTTTATTATGCCAATGAATTCATAGTTCTAAAAGTTTCCTCAAGGTCCCTGGGTGGCACAAGCAGTTTGTGATCAGCTGCTAACCTAAAGGTTGGTGGTTTGAACACACCCTGTGGCACCATGGAAGAAAGGCCTGGTGATCTGCTTCTGTAAAGATTACAGCCAAGAAAACCCTATGGAGCAGTTCTACTCTGTAACACATGGGGTTGTCATGAGTTGGAATCGACTCGACAGCAATGGATTTGGTTTATGGGTTTAAAATGCTCCTCAGGCTGAACACTTCATTCAGGGTTTCCATAGGACAGTGGCACTCAGAACAAAATCTCTACTCATGGGAGATGTGAACTTTCTAGAATAAACATTTAATGATAAATAACTATTTAAGAATAAACACTTGAAACATGCCAGTCATTGTTCTAAGTGCTTCATATGAATTACGTTTTTTTAATCTCCAGCAATCCTATGAGGCTGATACTATTATTATTCCCATTTTTCAGATGAGAAAACTAAGGCATGGAGTGGTTAAGTTATGTGCCGAAGTGAGTAGCAGAGCTTGGAGACAGGCACACATAGCCTGTGTTGCTTAGAGAACAGATGTATGTGCAGATGACAGCTGGAATATACAGTAGTGATTGAGAACTGACGCAGGAAGTGGGAAATGCTGAAAGGACAAGGAAGGCAGCCCATCAGGCTGGGTTCTGGCCTGGAGGCTATGCCCGAGTGGGCACCCTCTGCAGCCTGTGACCCAGCGCTTGGTTCCTTGACTGCAGCGGGCTCATACTGCAGGAACCTATTTTGCATAGGGATCCAGGACACTGAAAAGACAGAATTTTGGTTTCTGGGTGGCACAAATGCCTAAGCGCCCAACTACTAGCCAAAAGGTTGGTGGTTCAAACTCACCCAGAGGAGCTTCGGAAGACAGTCCTGGCGATCTGCTTCCAAAAGTTCACAGCCATGAAAACCCCATGGAGCAGTTCTACTCTGTACATATGCGGTGGTCATGCGTAGGAACTGACGGCAACTAACACCAGTGCCACGTTGACATTGCAAGCTATGTATTGGGATTCCTGGGCCCAAATGAGGGCAGGGGAAAAACTGTCACAGTGGCAACAGCTAACTTGCAGGGAGCACTTTGTACATGCTAAGCACCAGGCTAAGAACTTGACATACATTATCTTATGCACTTCTTATAACAATCCTGAGGCTAGTACTGTTATTATACCCATTTTACATATAAGGAAACTGAGGCTTAGAGTTCATACAGCTATAACTGGCAGAACCTGTATGATTCCAAAGCCTGTATATTTATCCACTTCCCTCTGCTGACCCCAAGGTGGGAGATGGGAGGTACTAAGGAGTTCTTCTCCCTCCTGCTCCAGAACACCCTGATGATCAGCCAGGGCTGGGCAGAGGAAGAAGAAATGGGGCTTCAAGGGACCCAGGAGGACTCTGCTGCCCTTTATCCAGAGCTTTGGGCTAGAGAACAATAAAGAGAAGAGATTTGCAGTCTCAAGGTTGTTCTACTCCATCTCCTTCCCTTTAACGAAAATTGGTCCCTGCTAAGGATTCCTGGAAGGAGGAGATGGGGGTACCTGCTTCCTGCTCCGGGGCTCCTGGGAACAGCCTCTCCAAAGGAGCATTGTGCAACCGGTGGTTTGCCCCTCCACCCCCAGCACCTTACCCTGATGGGGGTGAGGGGGGCGGGTGTGGGAAGCTACTCCCCTAGTGCTCACAGTGCCATCAGCTTAGCTGGGCTCAGGGCTGCACTGGTGCTGGCAGGAAGATCCAACAAAGGCCTTTTCTTCCCTCACAGAGCTTGGCTCTGCAACAAAGATGGGACCTAGCCTTTACCTCTGTCTACCTGTGGCTGTCTCATAAGAATTGTCTCACTTACGGGCTTCTGTCTCGGCTTTTAGCTTGTTACTTCTCTTGTCTGAACAGACAAAGAAGAGCACATTTATACTATTCAACTCCATCTCCCATCAGTCACCAGCATGAACCCTCTACACTAGCGGGCCAGCTGTCTCACTGTCTCCCCAAACGAGTGCCATCCGTGTGCCTCAGGTGCTGTCAGCGGCTGCCTTCACCAGCCCTTCTGGTGGGAAGGCTCTGAGGTATTTCACTGGAGAAGGCTCAGTAATTCCCAGTTCCTAAGCCTATTCCGGGAGCCCTGGTGGCACAGTGGTCAAGCATTCAGCTGCTAACCAAAAGGTTGGCAGTATGAATCTACCAGCTGCTCCTTGGGAATCCTATGGAGCAGCTCTATCTGTTCTATAGGGTTGCTATGAGTTGGAATTGACTCAATGGCAATGGGTGGTGGTGGTGGTAGGCCCATTCTGAGCAGAACACATCTTTACTGTTACCTCAGGTGGGCTCTGGGATCAGTTATTGCCACAAGCCTGGTATCCTGAGGGTATGGAGAGAGCCCACCCATTAACTCTGCTCAGCTCTCTGTCCTCTTGTCTGGACATACTGCTTTGTCTGTGCTATTGTTGTCCCTTTTGGCCACAGAAGCCACTGCTGGGTTCTTGCTCTGGAACCCAGGCACTTACCTCCTATCTGCCTTTGAGTTTTATGATGCTTAGAGTCTTCTGCTGCCTTGCTTATACCCCAGACTGGATTCCTTTTGATCTTGATGCTGGGCAGACTGAGCCACTTCCCCAGGCCTGCTTCTGGCTTTCCTCTTTCTCCATTAACCCCATTCGGTTGAGGTCTTAGCATTCATTCCAGAACCACCCTAGAAACCAAGGCTACAAAGACAAATTGATATACAGTGAAACCTGTGAGAACCGGAACTCAACAGGACTGCCTTGTTTTTCCTGGTCTCAAAAGTATTCTGCCTTTGATAGGGTGCAGTCTTAACACTTTTTTTTAAAAATTGTGCTTTACATGAAGGTTTACAGAGCAAATCAGTTTCTCATAAACAATTAATACACATATTGTTTTTAACTTTGGTTGTCAACTCCACGACACGTCAACTCTTTCCCCTTCTTGACCTTGGGTTCCCCCTTACCAGCTTTCCTGTTCCCTCCTGCCTTCTCGTCCTTGCCCCTGGGCTGGTTAGCACTTTTCTATTGTTCTCTATTAGTGAAAAATATTTGAGTTTTCCTTCTCTGATAGGTTTCGGCCTTACACAGGTTCTTACACAGGTTTTCTGCTGTCATGTGGCTTTCACTTTAGTAAGGGAGAAAGTCATATGAATAAATATTTGCACTACAGTGTCACGAGTGCTAGAATAGAGACAGCTATGGTGAGGTAGATTGGAAACTAAAGAAGATGACCAATTATGACGAAAGAAGATGATCAATTATGTGGCTGGGTGTGGCTGGGGTGGGGTGGGTGGAAGACCTCAGACAAAGGGGCACATTTGAACAAGCCTTGAAGAGTGAGCAGGAATTCTCTAGGTGGATAAGTTTGTGATGCGAGTGATGGGGGTAATGCAAATGGGCAGAGGGAACAGCATGGAGGAGTAAAGTAGCTATTTAGGGGCTAATGGGGTTGTAGAGGATGAGGGAGGGAGAGCTGGGCAGGGGTCAGATCATGAAGCCATGGTAGGCGGGGTTGAGCAAGAGGGAGAATCCAGGGGAATTTCAGGTTTCCAGCTCTGACAACATGGTTATCAGCATCATTAACTAAGATGGTGAACAGTCTTCAGGGGTGGGGGAAGATAACAAATTTGATTTTAGACATGTTGAATTTAAGGCACGGTGGCAGGAATAGGTGGATCAAGGTTAGTGTCCCTTGGCTCCTTTCTCGCTTCACTCTGAGCACGGCTGCTGAGTGACACTATCCATTCACCACCTGAATAACCAACGACTCTCACATCTCCATCTCCAGTCCAGTCCTCAGCCCTGAGGGTCATCCTCTGCAACCCAACAACTTGCTGAACATCCCCACCTGAATGACCCACAAACTCAACATGTTGCTCTCTGAGCTGGTCACCTTTCCCCACAAAAGTCTCCACATTTTGGGTGCCCCATGTCAGAGAATTAGCACATCCAGTTGCCCAAGTTAGAAAGCTGGGTATCTTCATAGGCTTCCCCATAGTAACTTTCGTTACTATGTCCTTAATGTTGCTCCTACTCTCTAATGTTCTTTCCTGCCCTCCATTTCCATTGCCACTGCCCCGGACACTCATCTCTTCCTTGGACTATTGTTATGATTATCCGAATTCTCCTCTTCTCAGTCTAATTCTCCTCCAGTCCATCCTCCTTATTGCTAGCAGGGTGATCTATGTACTTTTTAAGTTCCAGAAAAGCTTCTAGGGAATTATCTGCTTCCCCACTAGAATGTAGGTGCCATGAAGACAGAAATTTCCTCTGTTCACTGTTATTTCCCCACTGCCTGGCACACAATAGGAACTCAACAAATATCAATTGAACAAATGAGTGAATGAATGAACAGGAAAATACAGCTCTGATTCTATCACTCCTCTACTTAAGACTCTTCCGTGGTTCCTCATAGCCTTCAGGGTAAAGGCCAGTTTCTTAGTGTGACATACAGGGCTTGCTCATGTCTGGCCCTGGCCCAGTTCTTCAGTCCTTTGAACTCACTCATCACTCTTTCCATCTCAGCCTAGGTTGCAACTATGCTAAGCTCACTGCAGTTCCTGGAGCATCTCTCAAGTCAGTGGTTTTCAAAGTATGGCCCATGGATCCCTGGGGCTCCCTAGACCTTTTCAGGTGGTCAGTGAGTATAGGTTACAGATCCATTACAGTTCAAGAATGATCAGTAGATTTTAAGGTAAGAGAGTATCAAAAGTACACTGATAAGGTTTCAGATTCCACATTGCAACTAACCTTTAAGAAATTACCACTTGTGGTGTTTTGGTGTGGTATCAAAGATGAATATCCACAATTACCTAACATGGCTATTAAAGAAAGCCCTGCTTTTCCAATTACATATCTGTGTGACAGGACCAGGACTAGGTTGAGGCAAGTGAGGCCCCCAGGGCACAAAATTTAAGGAGGCGCTCACTCTCAAGGCCAACCTTTCATTTGCGTGGCCCTGAGAATGAGTAACTCCTTAAAATTTGTGCCCTCAGTGCCTTCCTTGCCTCACCCTAGTCCTGGCCCTGCTGTGTGAAGCCAGGTTTTCTTCAAATACTTCAACCCAAAACACAAGTAACAACAGATTGAATGCAGATGTAGACATGAGAATTCAGCTGTCTTTTATTAAGCCAGAGAGTAAGGAGATCTGTAAAAATGTAAAACAATACCATTCTTCTCGCTACATTTTTTTATTTTGGAAACTATAGTTCTTTTTCATAAAAATATGTTATTTATGTTAACATGCAATTGGTTCATTATTTTAAAATGAATTAATACATAAGTATTTTTAAAATTCAGCAGTTTTAATTTCAAATACAGTAAATACATATATACGCATATAGACATATGTATCCAAACCAAAAAACCCATGGCTGTTGAGTTGATTCCGACTCATAGTGACCCTACAGGACAGAGAAGAACTGCCCCACAGGGTTTCCAAGGCTGTAATCTTTACGGACGCAGACTGCCACATCTTTCTCCAGAGGAGTGGCTGGTGAGTTCAAACTGCTGACCCTTCAGTTAGTAGCTGAGCGCTTTAAACACTATGCCACCAGGACTCCTTCACAGACATAAATACATATGTGTATTATATATAAAGCCCACATAGACAAAACTATATATAAATACATATATATCTATATCAATATATTTATACCAATACATCTATATATAAAGCCCACATAGATAAAAGATGTTTGGGGGTCCTCAATAACTTAAAAAAAAATTTTTTTTTGGTCCTCAATAATATTTAAGAGTATAAAGGGTTCCTAAGACCAAAACGTTTGAGAACTGCTGTGTTAAACTAGAAGATATGGGGAAATATTGTCTTTTATATTAAAATAAGCATGGTTTGAATGAATTTCTATAATTAAATAGGACTTCAAAGAAATTTCTGTAGATTGCCTCAGGTAGTACCTCTGGGGTCTGCAACATTCACTTTCCTCTGATGCTGGCTGTGTTAACCCTTCATCCTCAGGGAGGGAGGACATTGAGGGATAAGTTCCTCCTTTGCAGCAGGCTCAAATCTTTTGCCCTGCATGCCCCAACAACACACCCCTGCTTCCTCATTTTTGCTCATCCTGCACTTTGCCTGATCTCTCATCCAATTTTCCCTTCAAGGGACAAGTCAGGTCCCACCTACTCCAGGAAGTCTTTACTGACTGCCTTAGTCCAAATGTTCCCAAATGTGGGTCCACAGACCTGTCCTTGGCTGGCCCCATGGGAATCATCTGGAGAAGCGTATTACTTTCCTGAAGTCGCCACAACAAATTACCACAAACTGGGTATTTTGAAACAATGGAAATGTATTTTCTCACAGTTCTGGAGGCTAGAAATATGAATCTGGGGTGTCAGCAGGGCTTTACTTCCTCTGGAGGCTCCAGAAGAGAATCCTTCCTTGCCTCTTCCAGGTTCTGGTGGCTGTCAACATTCCTTGACTTCTTTGGCTTGTGGCCACATCACTCCAATCTCTGCCTCTGTCTTCACATCATCTTCTCCTCTGTGCACCTGTGTCTTCTTTTCTATCTCTCTCAAATCTCCCTCTGCCTTTTTCTTATAAAGACACTTGTCATTGGATTTAGAGCCCATTTAGATAATCCAGGATTATTTCCTCGTCTCAAGATCCTTAACAATATCTGCAAAGACCCTTTTTCCAAATAAGGTAACACTGGCGGGTGCTAGAAATTAGAACATGGGCCTATATTCTGGGGGTGGGGGTAACACACGAGGTCTTCAAGCCCACCCCACCCCCAGAGATTCTGATTCACAAGACTCAGGGATCTCTTTTTTTTTCCCCAAGGGATCTTTCTCTAAGAGAAACTTTTTAAAACTTTCTCTAAGAGAACAATGCAGTTAGGGGTGGGAAACATTGAGTATGTAAGCAACAATACCTCAAAGCTTTTCCTTCAACAAGGCTGCAATCTCCTGGAAGACAGGGATTTAGCAATTAGCAGAGAGCTGTGCCCAGGGCTCAATGTATGTTTAAGGAATTTCACTGAACTGGGATTGTGAACACAGTGAATATTCTCCTCTAACCCTAACTCTAATTGGAATAGCCTCTCCAGTTGCTTTCCACGCCCAAAACCCACACCACAGGTCTCCCCTTATCAGGAAGTATCCAGGGAACCAAAGGCACAAGCACTACATTCACACACATTGGGTCTATACTTCCCAGGGCAAACAAATGATCAATAAGTTAGTTACAAGACCTCTTTAAAGGTAGGGTACATATATTTCCAAGCATGTGCAGGTACAAACACACAGACATAAAGATGCAGAACCCCTGGCTTTTAACTCTGAGACTAGCCTGGGATGCTGAGTGACAATGTGGACCATATCTGGCAATTCTTTCTTCATTCTTTTTCTGAAGACTTTTTAAGTTCCAGAAAAGCTTCTAGGGTAAACCGAAGGCATATTTAATAAACACTGATGTAATTCTCCACCTCTTCCACAATTTTTCTCCACTTATTTCTTTGTTCTCTCAGGCCCTTTCCCTTTTTCTGGAAAGGTCTCCAATCTTACCTCCCTTCCCTAAAGGACAGAACAGCTAGAACTATTTCCAAGACCAGTGTAGGGAAAGGTGGCCATGGAGGAAGCCTCAGGTCCTGCTTTTCACTTAGATCCACAACTGCTCATCTGAAAGCTCAGAGCTTCAATTCAGATAGAGTCTCTCTCCTTGGCCCCCCAGAATGCAATAGCAGAGTGACAAATGTGGTGCTGGAGATAACTAGGCTGAAAGGAGGTGGTGTAGTTCTAATGGAATAAATACATCTTTGGTAAATCTTCCCACCAAGACATCTTTACAACTAGAAACAGCCACTCTGTTCCCCATGGTTGCTGTGAAGGCTGATGGGCCTTTGTACTTCTACGGTAGCCATCTCTCCTCCCTCCTCCAGCTCACCACCAGTAAACGGACACCATACTGGGTCCAGGAAGTAATTAAAGTTTCAGGGGCAGGTGGGAGGCAAGAGGGGAGAAAGCCAGGAAAGCAGTAGGACCATATCTTGGCAGTGTCATCAAACTGGCCTTGGTCCCTGGCTCCTGGTAGCAGCTGAGCATCCACATTCACTTATTTTTATGGAGATTGAGAACAGGAGGCTTTGCTTTTTGCCAGTTTTGACACCTCTCTGCTTTGTACATTCACAGGCTCACCACTTGACACCATGTCCAATCCATCCACTGCTTGTGGAGGTGTCAGGTGAACTTGCTAGGGATACCAGGGCCCAATTATGGTGCCCAGTTTACACTTGGATCTTGACAGATGCTGGAAACTCTGTATTCTCTGGGATGATTAGTGCAGACCTTTCCTTTGCTTGCAAGCAACCTGGAACATGCGCACCTATTTTGTCAGCATGTATCCTTAATGAATGGCCTTTCCCAATGTGGTCCATAGGAACAGTCAAAGGCTCAGTGACAAGGAGCCTGAGGCTCAGAAAGGAAAGGTGGCTTGCTTGCAATTATGCTTCAAGTCTGTAACAAGTCCTCAGTTCCTTAGGAATCATGCTCGAAATAAGAAACTCAGGCAGGTCAGGGCAAGAGCAGCAAGCCAGCTGGAATTTGTTGGATGAAGGAAAGGGAACAAATTAAGGGGAGCGCTGTCCAAATGTTGTTGGTGCTGATTTCTGGCACAATTACTCTGCCTTCTGCTACCCATGCATGAAGGCCAGGGAGTCTGAAATAGAGTCTCTCAGCATCACTTTCTCTACCAATTTCTTTTTCTTTTTTTTTTTTGGATAAGAAAAGATATTTATTTTTATATAAAAATTGATTTTTTGTATTTCTCTTCTTTTTTTAATCATTGTTGAAAATACACATAGCAAAACATACACCAATTCAACAATTTCTACATGTATATAAAAATCAGTCTAAATTCGGTTGTTTTTTTTTTAACGTACTTCAGGTGAAGGCTTACAGAACAAATAGTTTCTCATGAAATAGTAGTACACATATTGTTTTATGACATTGGTTAACAACCCCACAACATGTCAACCCTTCCCCTTCTCAACCTTTTTTTATTTTTTTTCGTGAAAATATACATAGCCAAAGATACACCATTTCAAAAATTTCTAACATGCACAGTTCACTGACATTGACTACACTCTTCCAATCGTGCTGCTATTCTCACTTTAGATGAAGGCTTACAGAACAAAATAGTTTCTTCTTTAACAGTTAGTACACATGTTGCCTTATGACAATGGTTAACAACCTCACATCAACACTATCCTTACTCAACCTTGGGTTCCCTGCCACAGCTTTCCTGTCCCCTTCTGCCTTCTGGACTTTGTCCCTGGACTGCTGTGCCTCATTAGTCCCATTTGGTTTTATGAGGCTGTCCACTCTCTAGCTGAACGATGAACCTTGGAAATGACTTCACCACTGAGCTAAAAGGGTGTCTGGGGGCCATACTCTCAGGGTTTCTCCAGTCTCCTTTAGGCCAGTAAATCTGGTCTTTTTTTGTGAGTT
>NW_004444009.1:12374647-12496442 GCF_000243295.1 Trichechus manatus latirostris | reverse complement strand
GTTCATTTCCTTTGCCCATTTTTTAATAGGATTATTTGTCTTTTTGTTGTAGAGGTGTTGGATTTTCTTGTAGATTATGGAGATTAGACCTTTGTCTGACGTGTACTGTCCAAAAATTTTTTCCCAGTTTGTAGGTTCTCTATACCAATTTCTTAATACAGGGGTTATCCCCTCAAATATACACCTGATAAGTGGTTTGTAAGTGGGTTTTCAGTGAAGATGGTGTTAGGTAGTGGTGATTGAAAACTTTTAAAGAAGTGCAAACTAATCTGACTAAAGAAACTAGGGGGGAAAAAGAGTGAAGAAAACCCAACAAGAAGTGGCAGTGAACAGGACTTATTTCAGGAGTAAAATAAACTATTCAAGGGATGGGTGGAGGACCCAGGTCATGCAGGCCAGGAGTAGGAGGAAGATCAGTTACCCAAGGAGGTGTGGATGTAGCCTTGACAAATCAAGAAGTAGGGCTTTGAGTCATTTGAATGGCTGCTTGAATGAGCATAATTCAGTTTATCTACTCTGCCATTTCAAGTGGGGACAGGTCAAGAATTTGACCCATGAAGGGGGCTAGATCTTTGTCTAATGCAGCTCTCTCCCTGTTCCCGTGACCACCTTAAAGTTGGGAAAGAGGATAAACCCAGGGAATGAAAGTAGCTACTATGCCTGCTGGAATTTGGAGAAAGCTTTCTTATAAGGGGTGTTGTGGTTAGTTGCCATCTAGGTGGCTCCAACTCATGGCAAGAACAAACACTGGTGGCCCGGCTGCATCTCGTCTTCATGATTGTTGGTATATTTGAGTCCAGTCAGACAGTATTCTATTTGGATCCATAGAATTTTCATTGGCTAATTTTCAGAAGTATATAGCCAGGCCTTTTTCCTTAGTCTATCTTAGTTTGGAAACTCTGCTGAAACCCGTCTGTCTTAGCATCTTAGGCTAGATTCTCTAGAAAAGCAAAACCTGTGAAGTGTACACACACACACACATATATACACTGAGAGAGAGAGAAAGAGAGAGAGAGATTTATCTCAAGGAAATGGCTAATGTGGTTATAGAGGCTGGCAAGTCCCAAGTATGTCAGTCAGGTGGCAGGCTGGAGGCTTCTCTTGACTGACATAGTTGCAGGGAGTGATGAACCCAAGATCTGCAGGTCAGATGGCAGGCTGCTGGCTCAAGTCTCAAGAACTGGAAGTCAGATGACGATGAGCTGGATGCAGGGTCCAGAGCAAGGAATAGCCAGTGAGCTTTGCCAGAACATTCATATATATTGGCTGCAGGCCACACCCCCAAGGAAACTCCCTTTACAACTGATTGGCTGATCACATCAGATCACATCATTTGATGATTACATTATATCACAAAATGGAGGATAATCATGTCATTACATAATAGCCAAATCACTGAGAATCATGGCCCAGCCAAACTGACACACAACCTTAACCATCACATTGTCCACCATGGGTGACCCTGCTGGGTATTTGAAATACCTATGGCATAGCATCTAGAATCATGGCAACATGCAAGCCATCACAGTACAACAAAGTGACAGACAGGTGGTGGTTATAGGGGTAGATGTCTTTAAAAACCAAAGTAGAAGTGTGGTCCTGGGGCTCAGACTCAGATTACTGCCCTTTCTGTTAAAAAGTGCTTGAAAACCAAAATTCAAAACTTACTAAACTTATGGATTTTCTCCCAGCTCTACCTACTCATCTCAATCCTTTCTGGCTAACCTATGATCCTCATTTCTGCTCTCTCCACTTACTGAGAACACAGCAACACTTAATCTGAAGCTTGGGAAGGAATTTAGAAATCTTCTAAATTCCAGTCTATCATCCAAAGTAGGAGCCGTCAACAGCACCCTTGACAGAAGGTCATCCATTCTTGGAACCCCTGCAATAATGAAGAACTCATTACTCTTCTTTGCAATCAGATTATCGGAGACACCAACTGTAAAAAAGTTTTCCTCATGACTGAGCCAAAATCTGCCTGACTCTAACTTGCACTCGTGGGCCCTAGCTCTGCCTCCTGAGCACGCACAGACGAAGTTTATTACCTCTATACATGACGGCCCTGCAGGTAGTTGAAAACAACCAGCAGGTCCCTTTGCATCTTCCTTCAACTATCCCAGCAGGCCATGGTCTAGGCCCTCCACTAGCCAGGATGCCCAACTATGGACATGCTTCACTCTGTCAATATCCTTCTTAAAAGGTGGAGTCCTGTTCTGAGTGGAGGTAAGCCAATCAGCCTGCATCCAATGGGTTTAGACCAACTTGGAGGGACAGACAGCAGTCTGGATCCCTGTGGCTTAGAGGTGGCTCAGACCAGCTAAGAGTTAAGCTGAGAGCTGTTTCTCAGGGAAACTAGGCTGCTCGTCCTCCAGAGCAACCTGCAGAGCTGGAGGCAGTGCTGGCAGGGGATCTGGGAGGAAATCAGACAAACCTAACGAGGGTTTAACTCCTGACCTTTGGAAACTCTGCATTCAGATCTTTGCACTGGCTCCTGCTGGGAGCCTCTGCTGCTTGGCAATGTTTGGAGAAGAGGGGTGCATTTTATTTGTTGTTGTTGTTGATTTTACTAAAAAAGATTCAGAATATCAGTGTCTGTGTTATTTTATGTAAATCCAGATCCATCTGTCACTTTCTATTGTACCTCCAGGCTCCGTAAAATTTTTTGAATACATTGTTGTTTTTTTTCCCCAAAAGCCTGTGGTAACTTCTTTAGAAATCTCTGGTCTAAGGAAATTTTGGCATAATGTGTGATTTTGCCCTGAACAATGTTGAAATTCACATGGGTAGATAGTGGACAAGAGAGTTTTGGTCATGCCAGATGTGTGATGATTTGATATAAATCCTCAAGGACCAAGTCACTCATATGCCCTCTGCCATGACTTTGTCACTGTGCTGCCTCTGGGCCTGAGGACTGACAGTTGGAGTCACTTGCCTTCTCGGGCTTCCCACGCTTCCTTCTAAGCCGTGGTCTCCACTGGGTAGTTTTGCAATGACTCTCCTCATCTCTCACCAACCCAGTTTCTCTCCTTCCCAGTGATCTGATTCCCTCTGGGTTCTGCTTTTATCCAGAATCTGCATTCCCTTTACTTGGCCTCTATTTGTTACCCTTGATTGTTTTCCTGTGCCTTTTAGGTTTCTCTTGAGGGTAGGCTTTTTCTCCTCGGGCCCCCAGAAGCCTCAAGGGAAGTGACAATTTTGTCTGACAGGCTCTATGAAGAGGGTCACTCAGACCACCACTGCCATTTCCCCACAGCTATGGCAGGGGCGAGGGCAGTGGTGGGTCAGTGGTAGAATTCTTACCTTCCATGCAGGAGATCTGGGTTCAATTCCACTGACCACTCATCTGTCAGTGGAAGTTTACATGCTGCTATGATGCTGAAGAAGTTTCAGCGGAGCTTCCAGACTAAGACAGACTAGGAAGAAAGGCCTGGCAATCTACTTCAGAAAATCAGCCAATGAAAACCCTATGGATCACAATGCTCAATGTCATTGTGCATGGGGTCACCATGAGTTGGGGGTCAGCTCAATGGTAGTAACAACAACACTGGGTGGGGCAGATTACATTAGTAGCCACAATGACTAAATGTTTACTGTATGCCGGCCTACTTACACACATAATCCCCCTGTGAGGTTGTTAGTATGATTCCCATTTCACAGATGAGGAAACTGAGGTTCAGAGAAGTTGGGTAAATTTTCCAAGCTCCCACCAAGGCCTGTGCCTTCTTTCTAGTCCGGCCCCTGCTTCTCTGTGAGCTCATGACACCATCCTCTATTCTTGAAGAGAAGCTCCTGTCCTTGACTTGCCCCTGTTGGCTTTGCAATTTAAAAAAGTAAGCATTTCAAATAATTCCCTGTTCCCTTCCCCATCCCTGAGTTGTCAAAAAAGGAAATACACGTTTAAGATAGTTTTAGTAACAACATGCTTATTAAAAGCAGTTGCTTTTTATTCAGTGTACTTCATATTTATTAACTCATTTTCTCCTCTCACTCATTCTGTAAAAGTCGACCAAAAGGTGTCCTTATCCGTATTTTGAGATAAGGAAACAAAGATGCAGACAGCCTTAGGGACACACTTAGGGTTTCAATAAATTAATGACCAAGACCGTCACTTCCATCTGATGGCCCTCACTCGCCTCTGAAGTAATAGATCCCTGCCCCAGTGACAGATTCCCTCATCAATCCCTCATGGGACAGTATACTCTGAGATACTGCACTTCCTTTTGGAATAAGGCTCTGTTATGGATTGAATTGTGTCCCCCGAAAATGTCTATCAACTTGGCTAGGCCATGATTTCCAGTACTGTGTGGTTGTCCACCATTTTGTGTTCTGATGTGATTATCCTATGTGTTGTAAATCCCAACCTCTATGATGTTAATGAGGTAGGATTAGAGGCAGTTATGTTAATGAGGCAAGACTCAATCTACAGGATTAGGTTCTATCTTGAGTCAGTTTCTTCTGTGATATAAAAGAGAGAATCAAGCAGAGGGGACAGGGAGCACATGCTACCAAGAAAAAAGTACCAGGAGCGGAGCACGTCCTTTGAACCTGGGGTCCCTGTGCTGAGAAGTTCCTAGACCAGAGGAAGATTGATGAGAAGGACTTTCCCCCAGAACCTACAGAGAGAGAAAGCATTCCCTGAGAGCTGGGACCCTGAATTCAGACTTCTAGCCTCCTAGGCTGTGAGAGAATAAATTTCTTTTTGTTAAAGCCATCCACTTGTGGTATTTTTGTTATAGCAACATTAGATAACTAAGACAGGCTCACTAAAAACAATAAGGCTCAGGTCCCGCCCTGACCCAGTCAGACCTCTGGTTCTGTCGATTTAGTCAGTGTCCTATTAAATTATGCTGTCTACAGAGATTACAGCTAAAATTTATTGAGTACTTATTATGTACTGGAGGCCTTGCTCTGCCCAACAGCTCTGTGAGGTAGTTATTATTAGTATTCTCAGTTTGCAGACAAGGAAACTGAGGATTAGAGAGGGTAAGTGATGCAACTAGGTTCGCACAGCTAGTATGTGGTTTGAACTCAGGAAGTTTTGACTTAGAGTTGGGACTTCTCATGTGGTCTCAGCAGTGCAGAGTCCTGCCAAATTGACTAATCTGGTCTCTAAGGTGATGGAACAGAGGATTACAATGGCTCTTGAATAATCACGTTGTTCAGGGCCATACATTGAAATTGTGGTCAGTTAAAAGCCCTAGATTTCTTTCCCACAAGCTGTGTTCAATTCAGATGTCCCCTAAGATATACTTACATAATAAGTTATTTTATATGCTAAATACAGGGGTTTACACTTATATTCATTACATTTTTTTAAATAAACTTTTTTATTTTAGAAGAGTTTTAGATTTAAAGAAAAAATATGAAAATAGTTCAGAGTTCCCATATACCTCACACCCAGTTTTTCCTATTATTAACATCTTACATTAGTATAGTACATTTTTCCTCACAATTAATGAACCAATACTGATATATTATTATTATCTAAGTCCACAGTTTATTCAGAAGTCCTTAGTTTTTACTTAACATCCTTCTTCTGTTCCAGGATCCCATCTAGGATACCATATTACATTTAGTCATCATATCTCCTTAGGCTCCTCTTGGCTGTGACAGTTTCTCAGACTTCCCTGGTTTTTTATGACCTTGACAGTTTTGAGGAGTACTGGTTACATATTTTGTAGAATGTCCCTCAGCTGGGATTTGTCTGATATTTTTCTCATTATTAGACTGGGGTTACGGGTTTTGGGGAGAAGGACCACAGAGGTAAAGTGCTGTTCTTATCACATCATATCAAGAAAAAGAGGAAGACCCTCAACGAGATGGATTGATACAGTGGCTGCAACAATGGGCTCAAGCATAACAATGATTGTGAGGATGGTGCAGGACCAGGCAATGTTTTGTTCTGTTGTATATAGGGTCGCTATGAGTTGGAACTGACTCAATGGCACCTACCAACAACAACAACAACATGTCAGGAGTACATAATATCAATATGACTTATGTTGACCTTGATCACTTGGCTAAGGCAGTGTTTGTCGGGTTTCTCCACTGCAGAGTTACTCTTTTTTTCCTCCCTTCCTGTAGTGTGTTCTTTGGAAGGAAATCACTACATGCAGCCCATACTTAAGGAGTGGAGAGTTATTCTCCACCTCCTTGAGAACAGAGTATTTACATAAACTATTTGGAATTCTTCTGCATGTGTCCATCACATTTTATTCACTTGGTTGAAGCCCATCATTTCAGCAGTGGATACCTGTTAGAATCCTGATGCTATGTCCATCTGGTGATTTAACTTTACTGAGCATATGGTATCTATGCATCTGCTAGCATGGTTTCTGTCTTCAACTGTGTCACTTATAAAAATACTGCACAGACAAGGCCAAAGACCTGCGCATACCACAGTCAGCCAGTTTCTAAGAGATTCTCTTGACATCTGGGAAGAACAATTGGCACTTCTGGGAGCATTTCTGGAGTCATATAATTGTACTATTGTCCAGATCACATTTCTCCATTTTACCACCAATGTGATAAAGAGTGACTTCATTAGATGTTTTCCTGAAATAAAAATATATACCGATTGCATACTCTTGATATTCTAGAAAAATACCTACTAAAAAGGGAGGTCATTTTAACTTTGCATGATTTATTTTTAGTGATCCCTTCCTGGCTCCTGGGTATCTATGTCTTTTCTAAGCACATACAATCTAATGACCACTTTATTTTTTAGAATTTCATCAATTTGACATCAGGTTGATGAACCCAGAACTTTTAGAATCTTACTTTTTGAAAAGTAAGACGTTTCCAGTCTTTGGGCATCCCCTCTGTTCCACGTGGTTTCTCAACAATTACTAGCAATATTTCAGCCATTGTATCTGCAAATTCATTATTCCTGGGATATCAAGCATTTTGGTCTGGAGTCTTGACCTCATTTAAAGGATCATAGATATACTCTTATTGACTTGCAGATAAAAAAACTGTTCCCTTTGGTGAAGAAAAGGAGCTGGTGCTGCAGTGGTTAGAGCGCTCACTCTTGGCTGCTAACCAACAGGTCGGCGGTTGGAACCCACCAGCCCCTCTGTGGAAGAACGTTGTGGCAGTCTGCTTCTGTAAAGATTTATAGCCTTGGAAACCCTACCAGGCAGTTCTACCTTGTCCTATAGGGTCGCTATGAGTCAGAATCGACTTGACTGCAGTGGAGTTTTTGGGTTTGGGGAAGAAGATAAATAAGAGGCAGATGGTTCGACTCTTCTCACTCTTCTCCAGGGTCACGGTTCTCCACTCAGGTGTGTGCTCTATTGTTTTCCTACCCTCCAGTGCTGCCCTGATTCCCTTGTGGTAGATGCTTCTTTCCAACAAGGTTAATATTACATCATCTTCTCAAAGGAGCAGTCCTTTACCTTGTTCATTTTCCTGCTTCAGGCATTACTTAAAAACAACAAAACCACTAAAAGCTAACCTTTTCTGAAGGGCTTGATAGTCAGGAAAGGAGAGCAAGGGCATCAAAAGCAAGGAATAATAATAATAATAACAATACCTAATATGTATTGAACTAAATGTGCAGGTACTAGGCCAAGCACTTAACATGCATTATCTAATTTATTTTTCTACAATAACTTTGTGGGAATAGATACCATCCCCATTTTACAGATAAGGAAACTGAGGCTTGGAGAGGTTAAAGAGCTTGTCGAATGTCAGAGATTCAAGCCAGGTGGTTTTGTTTCCTGAACCCTTGCTCTTAGCAACACTAACAACATAAATACCAACAGTGCCTTTGGTTGCCTGGAATTTTTTAAAAAAATGGTTTATTCTGGGCTTAGACTTCCAGACACAGTTCTTCCACAGTATGGTGCCCTCCTCAGGGATGAATTACCCAGTAAGCAAGGTAGGCGCGGGCTTACTTGTGCTTGTTTACTAATCTGTAGTGCACAATTACACATGGGTTTCATGTGCGTACCTTGCTTACTGGTTAACCCACCCCTCCCTGTGGTACCCCTCTGTTATTTAGCCCTTCCATCCTCTGACATGCCCTGCACCCTTTCCAACCAGAGCTCCTCAGAAGTACTCTCCACACCTTCATTGGTTCCTTTATGTTAGATCTTCTTAATCTGAGGTCTCTAGCCCCTCCTAAAATGAGACCCCAAATGCTGTTTACATGTGTATTTTTTTCCCCTGAGGCTATAGTTTCCATCAGATTCCCAAAGTGATCTACTGTCTACCCACCCCCCCACCCTCGCCAATCAAAAGTTTATAAATCACTGCTTTGGATGTTTCTCTTTTTTCTTAGATAGGGATGGTTTGTAACTGTAATACAGACATTTCGTTTTCGTCATCTCGCAATTCTCCTAAGCTGTATTCCCCTTTGGAATCTCTGGCCATGGAACTGAATTTACTGTTCCATTGTTCTCTCTGGATGCTCCCTTGACAAAGCCTCAGGCTTATGTCTGAAAATGCCCAGTGTTCCCTTCCTTGGCTATCATTCATTCTCAGATAATGTGGCTATCGCCTCCAGGTTCCCATCCCTGTGCTTTCTGTTCACTGAGCAAGTAATTCAGCAACTACAATGTCCCAGGCACTGTTCTAGGCAGCGGGGATGCTACAGTGAACAAAATAGACAACTACCATTCTTCCTATCAATTAATTCTTTTCTGTAGATCACAATTAAGCCTAGACTCGACTTTCCTATTTGCCTCTCCTACCTTTCAAGGGATAAAATTATTAGCAGATCGAGTAAAAAATTTATCAGCTGTTCTGCTTTTAGCAAAATGATACTTGCAGTCACTGTCTAATTAGTCAGAAGTCCTCATCACTATTGCTTTCTGTCCTGTGCTGGTGGGGCAGGGTCATTTCTGGGCCTCATCTGGCAGGCAGTTTGTGGCATGCTCCCACTGAAATCCTCTCACCTGGGATGCCCCTATGGCCACCAGATTTCAGACACACTTACAACTTCTGGGCTGGATTAGTGTCCTAGGACTGCCATAATAAAGTACCACAATGTAGGTGGCTTAAAAATGACAGAGATTTATGGTCTCAGTTCTGGAGGCTAGAAATCTGAATTTAGGTTGTTCGTGGGCTCACAGTCTCTCTGAAGGCTCTAATGGAAGATACTTTCTTGTTTCTCCAAGCTTCTGGTAGCCCCAGGCGTTGCTTGCAGCTGCAGCATAACTCCATCTCTGCCTCTGTCTTCCCCGTGTCTGTGTCTCATCTCTTCTCTTTCCTAAGGACACCACTCATATTGGATTGTTGTTGTTGTTGGGTGACATCGAGTCAGTTCAGACTCAGTGAGCCTGTGTACAACAGAACGAAACACTGCCCAGTACTGCGCTATCCTCACAGACATTGTTATGCTTGAGCCCATTGTTGCAGCCACTGTGTCAATCCATCTTGTTGAGGATTGTCTTAGTCATCTAGTGCTGCTGTAACAGAAATACCACAAGTGGATGGCTTTAACAAAGAGAAGTTTATTTTCTCACAGTCTGATAGGCTAGAAGTCCAAATTCAGTGTGCTGGCCCCAGGGGAAGGTTTTCTGTCTCTGTTGGCTCTGCAGGAAGGTCCTTGTCATCAGTCTTCCCTTGGTCTAGGAGCATCTCAGCGCAGGAACCTCAGGTCCAAAGGACACACTCTGCTCCCGGCACTGCTTTTTTGATGGTATGAGGTCCCTCTGTCTCTCTGCTCGCTTATCTCTTTTGTATATCAAAAGAGATTGGCTTAAAACCCTATCTAATCTTGTAGATCTCATCAATATAACTGCCAATAATCCATCTTATTACATCATAGTGATAGAATTTACAACACATAGGGAAATCACATCAGATGATATAATGATAGACAATCATACAATACTGGGAATCAGGACCTAGCCAAGTTGACAGATATTTTTTGGGGACACAATTCAATCCATGACAAACGTCTTCCTCTTTTTCACTGACCCTCTACTTTACCAAGCATGATGTCCTTCTCCAGGGACTGATCCCTCCTGATAACATGTCCAAAGTATGTGAGATGTAGTCTTACCATCCTTGCTTCTAAGGACCATTCTGGTTGTACTTCTTCCAAGACAGATTTATTCTGTATTAGGACACACCCTATTCCAGTATGACCTTATGTTAAATGGTAACATCTTCAAAGAAAGACCCTATTTCCAAACAAGATCATGCTCACATGTATTGGGGATTAGGATCTCCACATAAGTGTTTTGGGAATACAATTCAACCCATAACACTGGCATACAGTGTTTCTTGCTCCCTCTATAGTTTGGCCCTCCCTGTCTGTACGCCTCAGCATGAGTTCCATCCAGCAGACAGGAGCACCCAAGAGGTTACAAGTTAACTTGCTCTTCAATCTCTCTTTGTTAGCGGGTATATATCAGAGCACTTAAGAATTGCTCCTGACCTTTTAACTACTATTTCCTGGGCATCTCTTCCAGGAGGGTTCTTTCTCTACAATCAGCATGGTGTAGTGGGAAAAGTACATACTATAGAGTCAAGTGTGAGTTTGAATCTTCTTTATAACTTACTTGTTGTGCAGCCTTGGGCAAGTTATGTTCCTTGAGGTTTCTTCATTTATGTAGCAAGGATAATAATACTTATGGAGTTATGTGAATGAGACAAAGGTAAGTAGCAAAGTACAGTTGCAAAAGGAGGCAGGAGCAGCCTTCAGGGCGCAATCCGTGTCAGTCCCCTTGTCCTTCCCGCTCTGTCACCTCTGCTGTACTCCAGGGTATCTGGCCTTTTCTGGGCATTCTAACCCCTCTGCTTAAATGTTCAGTTTAAAGCCTGTTTCAGTGCTTGCTAGTTTAGGCTCTTTATAAGAAAGAACTTAGAAGCATGTCTTAAAATGGTCAGGGTGGCAGGGGGGCTATGCCCAAGGTGACCTGAGAGTACAGGCCCTGGGGGCCAGGGGACACCGTTTTGCCCAGATATGCCATTTCCAACAATTCCTGATTCATAGCCCCTGCCTCCAGGCCAGCAAACTGGGGCTTTGCAGCATGGAGACACGGAGATAGGGAGGACAGCTGTGAAGCAAAGCACCTGAGAGGCCATATGGGCATCAGTCCGGGCCCCAAATGCCAGCCAAGAAGGAGCCCAGGTGTCCTGGATTCTGGACCACTCCTGATAAGCTGGGTGCTCATGGGGGACACAAGGCTTGGCAGAGCTCCTGGCACAAGTGCCAGATGGATGGTGAGGGTGAGTCAGCGCTAGGCTCCAAATAAGCCTCAGCTGTCCAGAATCTCTGCCCACCCTGTGTGGCCACCCCTGGCCAGAGCCTGCCTGCCCTTTAGTTGCATTGCCCTATGTTAGTGTCCCCCTGAAGGGCAGCCATGGGGGCAGGGGCGGCTCCCTACAGATGCCAGGGCTCAAGAGGGGGAAACTAGGTGCCACTGTCCACAGGGAGGAAATGCCATTGAAAGGTGTCCAGCCTTCAAAAGTTCCAGCTGAGTCTGGAAGAACTAGAGAAAAGATTTTAGCCTAGAGTTGGGGGTCAAATGAGCAGGGGCAGAATATGATTCCAAGGAGGGTCTTCACACAGGACAGGGAAATGACCACGGGGGATCCATGGAGCAGCCAGTGAGTGCTGAGAATCTCTGCCAAGGTGAGTGGCACCTCTCTATCTGCAGAGACCATATCCGTGTGGCAGGTGTCCTCCCAGTTCTGTTGTGTGTGAATTGAGAACATGGGGCAGAGGGCATGAACCAAGGGGCACTGCCAGAGGAAAGAAAAAGTGGGGAGAGGTTGCAAACCCAAGAATCCCTGTTTAGGAAAGAGAAATCCCAGCTCTCCCACCCCACCCTCCACTTCCTCTGTCTTTGGTCCTTGGATCACGGCAGTCCCTGTGATCAGTTAGAGGACAAGGAACAACAGTATAAATAGCACCTTGAGGGCAAAGATTATTATATATATTTTTGGCAGTCTTAGCATCTGCTACAGGCATGAGCCCCACCCTTTGCTGAATGAATGAATAAATGATGCTCTTTATTACACTGTCTGGGTTGAGCTCAACTGGGAGTCTATTGCTTTTATTGTCCTTTACCCTCCAAGTTACAGATTTTTTCCCAGTCCTATAGGAAGCTCAAGCAGAACAGAGAAAAGGGCTAGCTGGGGTCTGGGGAGGAAGCTATGGGGTGGCACAGGTTCTATCAGGAATCCCACTGTAGCCCCAAACACTGGATCTTGGGGTTTGTGAAACCCCTTCCAGAGAGAGAGTGCTGGGCACAGGACTGACCGGTGTGGTTCCCATAGACTCTGGTACCATTGAAGGTCCCACCAATGTGTTTCCTGGCCTGGAGAATGCAGACGTGGGGAAGGCTGTGCTTCCTTGGTTTTCATCATCAACAGCAAGAGAAGGCAAGGCTGCCCAGTGCCTCCACTTCAACCATATGGCGCAAGCCCCAAGCTCTCTGTTTTCAGAAAGTGGGGCAGGGCTCAGGGGCCAGCAAGGGGAGCTAAAAATAAAGCCAGTCTGTTTCTGCCCCCTTGATGGGAGTCTGGGTGGCCGCTAGGAATAGACAAGCTGTGGTCCTCTCTGCCTTGGTGGACGTCTTGCTTCATTTTGCTCCCCGGGAGCCAGTGAAGCACCTTATGCCCTACATTTCAGGGTTCCCTGACCAAGCCGATGGTGCCAGGCTAGCAAGCAGGGAAGACAGCTAGTGATGGGACAAAATAAGCCCAACTGAGAAACTAGAACTATGGTTGCAAAAAGCAGAGGTCAGGAAGGAGGAAGGAAGAGGGCATCACTGCTTAGGAGGCACTGAGGTTCTGTTAAGGGTGACAGAAAAATGTGGAAATGGATACTGGTGATGGCTGTACAACACGTGAATGTAATTAATGTCACTTAATTGTACATGTGGCAAAACTTTTGTTTTATAGATATATACATATACATACGTACATATATACATAATACACACACATATATACAGAGCCCTGGTGGTGTAGTGGTTAAGTGCTTGCCTGCTAACCAAAAGGTCAGCAGTTCGAATCCACCAGCTGCTCCTTGGAAACTCTATGGGGCAGTTCTACTGTGTCCTATAGGGTTGCTGTGAGTCAGAATCAACAACTTGATGGCAACTTTTTTTTTTTAATATGTATGTGTGTGTGTGTACATATATATGTGCATATATATATGTATATATGTGTGTGTGTGTATATATATGGCACATTGATTAAAGCTCTTGGCTGCTAACCAAAAGTTCGCGGTTCAAATCCACCAGCAGCTCTACGGGATAAAGATGTGGCAATCTGCTTCCATAAAGATTTACAGCCTCGGAAACTCTATGGGGCAGTTCTATTCTGTCCTATAGGATCACTATGAGTGGGAATTGACTCAATATCAGCAGGTTTGGTTATACTCACCACAATTAAAAAAGCAAAAAACACAGTCCAGTTAAATCTGAACCTTCTGTTTCCCCTTAAAGTACCTCCCATACACTGTGTTACCACTGCTCATTTGGCTACATATTGCAATGTTATTTAGAGTTACTGAAACCCCAAGTGCTGGCAGACAATGTAGCAATCATTTTATGTTGGCATAGAATGGGGGTATAGGGAATGGAGCTGGGTGGGTGGGAAGGTTTCATGCTCTCTGGAACTTTGGCTCGCTCTGGGAGTGCCAGCAAAACACCCCCTCTTCCCCTCTCTCCTCCTTCCAGTTCTCCATATGGCCCCTGAAAAGCAGCCCACATACTGCAGAGGCTCAGCAAGCGTTTCTCAGGGATGGGAGGAGACAAGGTCCAGAGCAAGAACCCCAGGTAAGAAGTGGATGTGTCTCAGGATGGGAGCAAGGCCTTCATTCCTTCACTCACTCACTCATGCAACCAGCCAACATTTTTAAACCTCCTACTGTATAAAGGTCCTTGGGTGGTGCAAGCGGTTTGTGCTTGACTACTAAGTGAAAGGTTGGAGGTTTAAACCCAGCCAGCAGCATCGCAGAAGAAAGGCCTGGTCATCTGCTTCCAAAAAGATTACAGCCAAGAAAACCCTATGAAGCAGTTCCCTCTGTAACACATGGGGTTGCCGTGAGTTGGGACTGACTGGATGGCAGTCGGTTTGGGTTTGGTTTTTATTATATGCCAGGGAGTCCCTGTATGTCACAAACAGTTAAGCATCCGACTACTAACTGAAATGTTGGCAGTTCAAACCCACCCAGAGGCACTTTGGAAGAAAGGCCTGGTGATCTGCTTCCAAAAGTTTACAGCCAGGAAAGCCTCATGGAGCACGGTTCTCCTCTGAACCACATGGAGTCACCATGAGCTGGAACTGACTCAACTCAATGGCAACTGGCTAGGTTTATTATATGCTAGGCATGCCAGAGAGGCAGGAGAAGAGGGCGAAGGCAAATGGGACATTGATTCTGTCTTCTAGCTCACCATACTCCTACAGACCTCCCTAGGAGGGGATGCCAATTTTCCAGTAGGTGAGAAGCCTACCTCCTCAATAACCAATAGCACTTCAAAATTATTCCTTTATTGTTGTTTTATTAAAAATCTTACTTCTTTCATGCTAGATATATACTTCCTTCATCCTTTTTTGTCTCTGTTATTTATCAACTTTCTGGTCACTGAAAACCACGGCATTTAATCTTACTCCACCCCAAGTCCTGCCATCATCCCAGGTGACTGCAGGATCTAAGTGGACCAACCTGACAATGCCCTTCCTTCCAGTGCCCAACTATCCTCCACCTGCCTCCAGGAAACACTTTTTTCTATTCTCCACACAGCTTTTTCCAATGTTCACCCCTCTCAAGCCTCTTTAACTCCCATCCCTTCACATCAAATAGATCTTGCCTGTGATGTTCCAGAGAAAATGGCGGCCATCTGCTTCTCCCCACCTGGCACACACACAGCCCACAAAGTTATCTGTGTCCCCACTCACCTTATCTCCCTCCCTCCATCTCACTCTAGAAGGCAGACTTCCTCCTGTCAGAGCTGATCCTGCCCATGTGCCCAGAACCTCACCCTTCCTGCCTCCTCAAGAACTTGGCTCTGTCAATTATGCCTTTATCTGACATCTCCAGTCTCTCCATCTCTGGTGTTGTCTCCCACGCTCAAGGCTCATCCTCCTTTAAGACAAACACTCTCTCTCGGCCTGTCTCTTCTGTGCTACCATCTCCCCTTTCCTTGGCAGCCAAGCTTCTTAAAAGCACTCAATACGTCTTCCTTCCACTTCCTTACCTTTCATTCACACTGTGATCCCTATTGTCTACAGTGACATGGTGCCACCCAAGGTCTCCAATGACTTTGGTGGCTAAATCCAGCAAATGCTCCTCTGTCTTTGAATTGCCTGGCCTCTCTGCAGCATCTGACACTGTTGAAAACTCTTTCCTCATTGAAATTCAATTCTCCTTTGGCTTTTGGGAAATGATTCTCTCTCCTGATTACTCTCCTACTTTTCTGACTGTGTCTCAGATTCCTTCATGGGATCCTCTCCCCTACCTGAACCTTCCAGGCTGGTGCTCCCAGGGGTTCCCCAGGGCACTTCTCTTCCCCTACTTCATCCACTCCGAACTACGTGCAGATGACACCAAGGTTGTTATCATCAACCTACACCTTCCCTGGATGCCAGCCTAGGCATGTCCAGCTATCTACCAAGCTTCTTCACTCACCGCTGATACTTCAAATCCAGCATATCCTAAACAGGCCTTACCATCTTCCATTCATGCTTCTTCCCCTGTTCCTGATCTCAATGAATGTTCCCATTCCTGTTACCTAAGCCAGAACCTGATAAGTCATCCCTGACTTGTTACTGCTTACCATGTGCTGCTCCAACTGCCCTGCATATTAACTTTACGTAATGCTCACAACAACCCTGTGAGGTTGTTCTATTATTATACTTCATTCAGAGGTGAGGGAAGTGAGATACAGAGAGATTAAGTAACTTACCCAAGGTCACATAGCTAATAAGTGGTATGTCTGGGATTTGAACTCAAAGGGTCTGGTGCCAGAGTCCGGGCTTGTAACCACTGACCACAATGCCTCTCTGTAGCCAAAGCCTATGGATTCGATTTCCTTTATAGTGCCTTCAACATCCTCTTCCACCTGGACCTTGCATCTGAAAGATCTAGTTGGCTTCAGCCTTGTTTCCCTATAATTCATTCTTCAGGGGGTCCCCATTTCCTTCAGGATAAAATCAGAGTCCTTAGATGGGTCAGCAAAGCCCTGCTTTTACTTCTCTAGCTTCCTCCTTGTCTTTCCCTGTTACCTACCAGCACACTAGAATCATGGTGGCCTTACAATTCATTGTCCCAACTGGGATAGTCTGAGAGTGAAAAAGGGCCAATAGGTGTAAACCAGGCCCGTCCCAGGCACACTGGGATGTATGGTCACCCTAAGTAGAATCCACTCATACTGAAGGATTTGCTGTTCCCCAAATATACCTTCCTCTTTCATCTCTGGGCTTCTGAACACACAGTTGTCTCTGCCAGAAAAAGCCTATTTATCTTCTTCCAGGAGCTCTTCCCTGATGACACTTCCCCCGGGTTATATAAGGTACCTTTCCTCTGTACCCCCGTGACACACTCTGCTGCTGCTGATGATGATGAAGGAAGGGCAGCCAACGCCTGGGGGCAGAATAGCAGAGTGGTTAGGCATGTGGGCAATGCAGCCAGGCTGCCTGGGTTTGAATCTCAGCTTACTGAGTGACCCTGATTAAGTTATTTCACTTCTCCACGCCTTCGTTTCTTCATAAGGTTCTCGTGAGGATTGTATGGGATAAACCGGCTGCTGTTGAGTTGATTCTGACTCACAGCAACCCTATATGACAGAACAGAACTGCCCATAGGGTTTCCAAGGCTGTAATCTTTACGGAAGCAGACACTCTTTCTCCCTCGGAGCAGCTGGTGGGTTTGCACTGCCAACCTTTTGGTTAGTAGCCAAGTGCTTAACACTGCGCCCCCAGGGCTCTTTAGATGAGATAGTCTACATTAAATTTGTCTGGTATATAGTAAGCACGCATTAAGCATTGTTGTTGTTGTTGCTGCCATCAAGTTAGCCCCTGACTCATGGCAACCCCATGTACAGTGAGTCGAGATGCTGCCTGGTCCTGTGCCATCCCCACGATCAGTTGCAGATCAGACTGTTGTGATGCACAGGGTTTGCATTGGCTGGTTTTCAGAAGCAGCTCACCAGGCCTTACTTCCTAGTCCATCTAAGTCTGGAAGCTCTGCTGAAACCTGTTGAACATTGTAGCAATATGCAAGCTTCCACTGACAGATGGGTGGTAGCTATACATGAGGTGCACTGGCAGGGAATCAAACCTGAGTCTCCTGCATGGAAGGTGGGAATTCTACCATTAAACCACCACTGCCCTCTTCATTAAGCATTAGCTATTATTATCTATTGAGCATTTGCTACATGCCAGGCATTGTTGAGCACTTCACATGCATTCTCTCAGTGTACGCTCACAACAGTTCTATGAAGTAGATATTATTAACATCCTCATTTTACAACTGGGGAAATTGAGTCTTAGAGAAGTCATTTGCCCGACGTGATAAAGCAGCACCGGTTAAGTACTGGCCCTAAGATTTGAGCTCAAGCCCTCCAAAGCCGCAACATGTGTGGGACGTGTGTTTTTCTATTTGGCCTTCCCACTAGAATGTGAGCCACCCAAGGGTAGAGATGGCAGCGTTTACTTCTGTATCCTCAGGCCAGGAGAGTTGCTGAGTGAAGGAAGGCACAACATAGAAACAAAAAGAAAGCACACTCATGCCTGACCAAAATAAAACACAAAGAGTGAGAAGTGTTGTCAGGGAGGCAGGACGAGGAAGAAAGGCCTGGTGATCTACTTCTAAAAACCAGCCAATGAAAACCCTACGGATCACAACAGTCCAATGTGCAACCAGTCATGGGGATGGAGGCACATTATGGCAATCTTCCCACAGGGTGGATTTTTATAGGAGAGAGAAAGAGAACACCTCTTTATCTCCTTTCCTCCTAGAAGTTAGGTTTTAAAAATATATTTATTGGGGAGGAGGGAGGAAAACAGGGTATGAATGTGTTTGTGTGTATGTTTTGCTGCAATTTGTGCTCCTCTGTGTCTCTTATCCAAGATAAAAATAGCCAAAAGAAAATAAACTCCTTCAACCATTTCCATGTTCTTTTCTGGAATAAAAGTGGCAGAAAGGGCAGCCCAGAATGCCATGAGCCTTAGATGGGCAGTTACAATACTTCAGCAACAATGAAGATGGCGCGCGCGCGCGCGTGCGTGTGCGTGTGTGTGTGTGTGTGTGTGTGTGTGTGTGTGTGTGTGTGTGTGTGAGAGAGAGAGAGAGAGAGAGAGAGAGAGATCTAGGTAGGGTTTGGCGGATTAGTCCCTATTCCTGAGGCTAAGCAGCAGCAAATTAACAAAAAATATTCTTACCAGGCCTCACACTGCTAAAGAGTAAATATAATTATCCTTAATCAATACAGGCCCTTCAGCACTAGCTAATAGCTGTCCTGGGCTTAATTGTTCACAGCAGTTGGGGAGGGAGGATGGTGGGAACAGAGTACTCCAGCTTCCTTCCAGCAGGGCAAGGCGCCCTGGAGCTGTGGGAGGGATCCCCCGGACTTGTGGAGAAGAAAGTTGGAGGCAAAGTTAGGCAAGGAGAAGCTCAGGTGGTTTGGCCCAGATGGATCAGGGCATGGCTGCTGAGCCTCTCCTGTTGTGGAATGCCCTTGCCCTGCCCTCCTCCCTCCCACACACCCTCTCCTCAGGCCTCATGTGGGGAAAAGGCAGAGAGGGGCTAAGTAATTCAGGCCAGCAGCCCTTCTCTGCTGCTGTCCCACACCCTTCAGATACAGGGCACAGATTATAGACAGGGGCGTGTGCCAGGCCTCAAGGAGCTCACTCACAGCCCACTCCTCAGTGACCTGACCTCATGGCAGAGGGTTTTCAGTGATACGAGGGGCCACCATCAAGGGGAGGGAGGCCGGCCCCACGGGTCCTCACAGAAGCTGTCTGGGACTAAACACCTGGGATCAGAGTTCGAGTCTGTGCGGTCTGCTCTGTAGACTGTTAAGGGTCTTCTCCTAAGGCCTCTGGAGTGTTCTCAGAGGTGGTAGTTGTAGATGGGAGTGGTGGTTGGGGGGGGGGGTCTATAAACCACCTTCTATATTCCAGAAAGTCCAGTAGAAACTTAAACAGCAAGGGCTTTGTGGGCTAATTGCTCTTTCTCTGCTGCCCGAATCCCTTCCTATCCTCTCTCCCTAGATGTCAGTCTTTGCCCTGACTCTCATGTGTCCGTCAGTATAGCTGCAACCCAGAGGCCCCAGAAACCCTGGATTCTATTCCCCAGGCATTGCACAGGCCCAAGGGGTCGGTGCCCAAACCACCACACAGTCATGGTTACCAGGCATTGGGGTGCCATGGGCAGGTGCAGGGCCCCGGAGTTGGACTGCCAGGCCCAAGTCCTGGCTCCATCTCTTCTTGGCTCTGAGACCTTGGGTACATTACTTCACCTCTTTACACCTAAGCTTCCTGTCTGTAAATATGGACAAGAATAGTATCTACCTGGTAGAGTTAATGTGAAGAGGGAGTGAGGTAAGCACATGTAGGTGCAGACAGTGACGCCAGAGACAGAGAAGGTTATTTCTACACGAAGAGTTGGCCATGATTATCCAGAGAGGCTGCTGGTGCCTCTCCACACTCTTTCCCTTTCCCGTTTTCCATTCTCTGGTTCTCGTCTTCATCCCTTCCCCCTATTCTTCCCTTTTCTCTTCTTCCCTCCTCTCCACTTCCTCCCTTTCCCCCAGACCTTTCTCTGCAGCCCCCTTCTCATGACTGAGGCCACAGGACGACAGGAAGCACACTTGTCATACTTCTGCTTGCTGTCTATTCCTGGCTAGGTGCAGGCAGCCCTCGGAGACTGGCGTTGTATTGACTGGGCCTGAACACTGTCTAGACACAGCAAACCTCCCCGAGTGGGTGCTTGCTAAAATATCACCAAAAACTCTTCAATGCCTCTTGTCACTTATCTCCCCTCCCCTGGTGGGGTTGAGCCGACAGCAGAGGACGGGAGGCTGGGATCTGGCAAGCTGCTGGCTCTGCTGCAGCACCCAGAAACTTCTGCTCACTCAGTGCCCAGCCTCCAGTAACAAGTGAGGAGGGGCTAGGCTGAGCGGATCCAGCTCAGGGTCACCACCCCAGCCTGTCTTCCTCCCGTTGCCACTGGTGTGGGTCTCCTGGTCCCTGAGGACTCTGTCCCATAGAACCCTGTCTCTGCAGGAAGCACTTGTGGCTTCAGGCCTGGCCTGGTGCGCCCAAGTCCCTCTACCCCTAGTAGGTAGTGCCATCTGTAGGAAGAGTCCCAGGTCAAGCTCTGGGAACAATCCTATTTCTAGACAGAGGGAAGCTGAGGAGCCCAAGGTCAATCATTCAGAAACTCAGCCTCAATGCCATTGTTTATAGTTGTGCAGGTCCCCGCCTAGGGGCTGAGTTGGGGCTGAAACTTGTATGACTCTATCTGTCCAGAGGGGGTGCCTGTTAAAATTCACACCAAACCCACTGCCAACAAGTTGATTTTGACTCTTAGCGACCCTATAGGACAGAGTAGAACTGCCCCATGGGATTTCCAAGGCTGTAAATCTTTACCGAAGCAGACTGCCACATCTTTCTCCCATGGAGCAGGTGGGTTTGAACTACCAACCTTTCAGTTAGCAGCCAAGCACTTTAACCACTGCACCACCAAGTCTCCTTAAAATCCACACAAAAGGTGGCATCTAGCCTGTTTGGGCCCTGCTCAACCTATAGTCCCTCTGGTTGTTGGTTCTCCTCAAACCTTGGTGGTCCTGGTACTCTGCTTTGGACTCAGTTCCTCTACGACTAGACTCCTTCTTGGTCTCTCGGCCTATTCTTTTAGGGACCAGAATATCCTGTCTGGTGTTCTAGCCTCCTTTTGCTGAATTCCAGTCTCCTTATCAAAGACCCTCAATGTCTTCCACTAGACCTGCCTTGTGGTGGCCATTGGACCTTCCAGCCTAGCCCAATTCAGCTGCTGACTTTCTAGAGGCAAAGGAGAGCTTACCATCTCACCCATGTAACCTGCCAGAGAGCCCTATCACGCTCTGGACATTTCTTTCAGTTCCCTCCTGCTACCTTTTAGGCCCTTTTCTTCTTGTTCTTTCTATTGCAGAGATGGAGAATATCTGATTATCCTCCAACCAACCCTTGCCCAACAATGTCATCTTTCCTGGTCCAGTCCTAACAGGCCCTGCATAGAATTCCAAATCCCCTGGCACCCTTGGTTGGCCTTTTCCCTGCTCCCTGATTAGAGAATCCCAAACTGCAGAGTGCTAAGAATAGCATCATCATCAGTGACTAAACAACCTGACAGGCAGCAGCACCACCCCCCAACCCCACCCTACCCATGTGTGCTGAGGGTCACATCTCCTGAGCCTCTGCTTCCTAAGGAATTGTTGGAGGCTGGAGTGCCAGCTGGGGACCCTTACAGCCAACCCACAGGCCTCACCTCCCCTAGGAACATACCCCGTGGCTGACTCTCTGCTCTCCTCATGAGAGGAAGGATGGCTAATGGGTCTCATCACCATCACCCTGGGGAAGCTTAAAACACACAGATCCAGAGTCATGACCTAGGCACATGAATCAGGACCTCCAGGAGAGAGCAAGGAGCGGAGCTGTGGGTTAAGAAGGCCCCCAAGTGATTCTGATGTGGCTGGCACTGTACCAGGTGCCTTTCTCACATTGGTCTTCAACTAATATGAAGCCAAGAAAGTCTTCCCCGAGCATTCTCAGCCCAGAGATTGGGAAAGTGGCCAGTGGCATTGCTGGGGGCAGAAGAAGCCTGGCTCCATGTTCACACACCATCACAGCAATCCACACAGGGCACAATCCACAATAACTTAAGACTGAACTGAGTATGTTTCTCATATGCAAAGAAACCATAAACCAAAAACCAGCTTCTGTCGAGTCTATTCTGACTCATGGCAACCCCATGTGTGTCAGAGTAGAACTGTGCTCCACAGGGTTTTCAAGTGCTGCTTTTTCAGAAGTAGATTGCCACGCCTTTCTTCTGAGGCATCTCTGGGTGGACTCAAACCTCCAACTTTTCAGTTAGCAGCTGAGTGTGTTAACCGTTTGCACCACCCAGGGACTCTGCATTGTATTTATTCTCTATAACAGTGATTTGGCACTTAGGATGTTTATCTTCAACATTAGGATGCCTTGTGTACCTCTCATTTGTATTGTTGTAAGGCTCCTATAATACCCAATTGTTTATGTCCTTATAATTCTTTCCATTGTCCTATAACCCAGCCTCTCACTTTATATCTAGAAACTCTAAATCATCCTTCAAAACTCAGCTTGGATAAAACCATCTGTTTTAGGCTGGGTTCTGTAGAGAAGCAAAACCAGTGATTCATATCTATCTGTCTATCTATCTATCTATCTATCTATCTGTCTGTCTGTCTGTCTATCTATTTTTTGTTGTTTTTGTTATGTGCCATCGAGTCAGTTCCAACTCATAGCGACCCTGTGTACATAAGAATGAAACACTGCCCGGTCCTATGCCATCCTCACAATGGTTGTTATGCTTGAGCCCATTGTTGTGGCCACTGTGTCAATCCATCTTGTTGAGGGTCTTCCTCTTTTTTGCCAACACTCTAGTTTACCAAGCATGATGTCCTTCTCCAGGGACTGGTTCTTCCTGATAACATGTCCAAAGTATAAGAGATGAAGTCTTGCTATCCTCGCTTCTAAGGAGTATTCTGGCTGTACTTCTTCGAATACAGATGTATTCATTCTTTTGGCAGTTCATGGTATATTCAGTATTCTTGGCCAACACCATAATTCAAAAGCATCTCTCTCTCAGAAAGAGAGAGAGAGAGAGAGAGAGAGATTTATCTCAACGAAATGGCTCATGTGGTTGTAGAGGATTGCAAGTTCCAAGTCCATGGGTCAGATGTCAGGCTGGAGGCTTTTCCTGAATCACATAGCTGCAGAGGTTGACAAACCCAAGATCAGTAGGTCAGATGGCAGGCCACTGGCTCATGGGCTTCAGAGGCTGATGAATCCAAGATCAGGAGGTAAGATGGCAGGCCGCTAGCTCACAGGCTGTGGAGGCCAATGAATCCCAAGACTGGCAGGCAATACAGCAGGCTGCTGGCTCACATCCCAAGAACCAGAGGTCAGTTGATGATGAGCTGGATGCAATATATATATATCGGATGCAGGCCACATCTTCGAGGAAACTCCCTTACAACTGATTGACTGATCACATCAGATCACATCATGGAGGATAACTACATCATTACATAACTGCAAACTACATCATTACATAACTGCCAAACCACTGCGAATCACAGCCCAGCCAAGCTGAAATACAACCTTAACCATCACACCATCTCTTGGACATCTTCCCTGAGCTTGCTATTCTCTCCCCTCCATACAGTAATTTTTCCTTCCCCTCTGTATCTTCAAAAGGCTTCCTTTAGTGGTTGACATATTCCACTGTCTTATAATTCAGTCACTCTATCTCTCCTCTAGACCATGACAGTGACTGTGTCTAGTCATCTTTGTATCTTCTGAATCCAGCACAGCATCTGATACACAGTGGGTGCTCACTAAATGCTCATTGAGTACATGAGCGCAATGTGAGTCTTCCTACCTAGAGTGCAGGCTCCTTGGGTCTAGTGATGATATATTTTCTAAAACCCAGCATAATTCTTATCACAGAAGTGCTCACATATCCCTGTGGAATAAACGAACTGTAATTGCTCCCATTCTGCCCCCAAACTCATCTGTGCTCAACGGGAAGCTCAACAGTCTCATCACCAACTCCTCTTGGCAAATTTAGTCATTCCCTTCTCTGTGTTCAAACCTCTGTAAACATGCCTGTGTTATGGTATTTATCCCACTGTACCGTAACCATTGTTTACATATCTGTCTTCCCCATTAGATATGAGCTCCTTGGGGACCGAGACTGTTTCTCATTCTTTGTCTTCCCATCCCAGCACCCAGCAGGGCATCTGGCATGCCATGGGTGCTCGGTGCCTGCCTGTTGAATGAATCACTACCACGAGGGCAGCTGTGGCTATGGGACCAACAGTGGCTCACAGTTCAATGGAGACCCTGAAAAGAAGGTGGGAAGATCTTATCCTTCCTGATGGCCAAGACTGATGTGGCTCTGAATTCTCATAGAACAGTCTTGCCCACTTGCTGAGGGCAGTAAAATGCTAGAGAAGCTACAAAGATGGCAAGCTCCTTGGTTCGGCTCCCTAGAGCCTCCTCTTGTCTCAGCCCCTAAGCCCCCAGGAGTACCTGACCCATCAATCTTCACAGCTGCCACTGTTTGGATGAGTATTTGTGGAGGTTACAGAACACGTGGGTTACAGGTGCAGGTTTCTATCCAGGGGGATTAGGGACCATCCCCTAATTCCCTTTGTCTTCATCCTAACCATCCCTTGCTCAGTCCTAATCAGGTGCCTACTGTGTCCCTATTCCAGGTGCTGAAAGCACTTTTCTGGAAAGAGAGCCCATGGTCAGTGGATGCCATGGTTTGAAGGAAGGCTGGCAGGGAGAAGATGGACAACCAAAGCAAGTCCAAACCTAAACCAAACCCACTGCCGTCGAGTTAATTCCAACTCATAGTGACCCTGTAGGACAGAGTAGAACTGCCCCATAGGGTTTCCAAGGCTTTACGGAAGCAGACTGCCACATCTTCCTCCCACGGAGTGGTTGGTAGGTTTGAACTGCTGACCTTTCAGTTAGCAGCAGAGTGCTTAACCACTGCACCACCAGGGCTCCTAAAGCAAGTCCAGGGACAATAAATTACAGATGCCAGGAAAGCAGGTCCAAGACCTTCAAAGCCACTCAGAGCTCTCTGTGGGGGCCACTCAGCAACATGCCCAGCAGACTGAGTCCTTTCTGGGCTCTGGCAGGGACCATGCCCGAGCTGTGCCTGCTCAGCAATGGACGGCACCTGCGTGAGCCGGGCCCAGAAGGCTCCTAGCCGGTGCTGGGCTCTGTCCCCAGCACCTCGTTGAAGAGGTAATCATTCTAATAAATATGAATTGTGGGACTCTTGCCTGAGAGTGAAACTGAAATCGAATCCATAATCTAGACAGAGGGGCGCGCAGCTGCACGGGGTTAACCACGCACACGCCAAGCATATGGCAGCACACCTCCAGACCAACTGGCGGAGAGAATTCTCTGGGATGCAATTAGCTCCTGTGCATGCATAAAAAATAAGCCGGCACCTCCAAAGGAAAAATAAAATTGCTGAAGTCATAACCTCAAACCAGCGTAATTACAATCACTGAATTGCGCCACTTAGGTTTAAGCAACATTTACCTATGCGCTCATTCACAGGTGGGCTTGGTTCTCTTTCCAGCTTTGTTCTGCCTGGCGCGGCCTCCATTCCCGGGACCTCTGCTCTCCCGCAGTGTCCTTCCCCCATCTCTCCACTGCTTAACTGTGGTCCTCCAAGAATATAGCATCATTCTTGGAATAATAGTAACAGCACAAATGAACCAAGTCTGGCACTTTCCATGTGTTATCTACAGATCCTCATAGCACTATTATGAGGGAGATAATGGTATTACATCCACTTTCCAGGTGGGGAAATCAAGGTTTCGGAAGTTAAGTAAGCTGTGCCAGGCCACCCAGGCAATCTGACCCATATGCTTCACCATTACGCTTGGTGGACTTGGAAGTGGAAAAGGCAGGCTTGAGTTCCAGCATCAGCACTATATGCAAGTCATTTCATTTTTTTGAGCAGGTGTCCTTTCTGGAAAAGTGTGGTAATAAATCTTTCCTTTAGGATTGTTCTGATGGGAGTATTAAATGAAATCACGTATGTGAAAGAGACAGGCAGGGTGCAGGTCCTCAGATGAGGTCTGGTGGGCAGAAACGCATAGTGATTAGGAACCCGGCAGCTGCAGTCAGAACTATCTGGGGTTGAATTTCCTCTCTGCTTCTTCCTAGCCTACCCTCACTTCCTTCCCATCTCTGCTCAAACGTCCTCTTGTCAGGGGATTACAACTCTCACCACTGGCCCTCCATATATCCTCATTCTCCACTTTTTCACAGACTGTACTTCATGCTTTCTTTATTTTCATCTTTCCCACCACCAGAGTGTAAGCTCCATGAGGGCAGGGATCTTCATTCGTTTTGTTCACTGCTGTATTGACAGCACTGAGAACAGTGCCTGGCACATAGTATGTGCTCAACTGATATTTGTTAAGTGAAGGAATGACTAACCTCAATAAACATTAGTTTCCTCATCTGTAAAATACCATCCTTTTGGGCGTTGGGGAGATTACACAAGATAGCTTTTAAAGCACTTAACACAGTGTCTGACATTTGATACTTGCTCAGAGGCTGCTTATATTCCATTCATGACCATAACTCCACTTGTTAGGAGAGTGACTGGTACAAGGTAGATGGTCACTAAGTATCTGTTGGTTGTTGAACTGGTTATTATTTGAAGGTTCTTTGAGTCTGAAAAGGTATTAGGAAGTCTCCTAGACCATGATGACCCCTGATCATGCCATACTGCTCAGGGCTTGGTCACTCTTTGAAGCTGGCACCAGACAGCTGACATATTTGGAAGCCTTTTTTGGCTGGGGGTAGGGTTGCCAGCTAATATATAGGACACCCATTTAAATTCGTATTTCAGATAAACAGCGAATAATTTTTTAGTATAAGTATGTCCCATGCCCCACAGGGTTTCCAAGGAGCAGCTGGTAGATTTGAACAGCTGACCTTTTGGTTAGCAGCTGAGCTCTTAACCACTGTGCCACCAGGGCTCTCTTTGGAACATACTTATACTAAAATATTAATCATTGTTTAGTTGAAATTCAAATATAATTGGGTGTCTTGTATTTTTCTTTGCTAAATCTGGCAAACTTAGCCAGGGGACACCCTGAGAAGATGGAGACATCAGGAAGATCTCCTCAGCCACAACCATATCTCCTCCTCAGCTGTGGAGAGGGGCGCTTGGGTGGCGGCTTTGGCAAGCTCAGAGGCAGAGAGAGGGGCAGGAGAAGCCAAGAAGTGTGTGTGTGTGGTGGTGGTGCGGGGGGTGGTTGGGTGCTGTTTGTCCAGGGAGAGGGGCAGGAGGAATTGGGAGAGACAGCTGAGCTCTGCCACTGGGTGGAGGGTGGTTCTCTGGGCATATAAGGGGGAGAACTTATGGTGCCCCCCTTGTGACATAAGACACTCCTGCTCTTAGTTGCTGTTGGCTACTAAAATACCTCCCAGGTGTGCAAAAATTTTCATCCATTAGTTTCCAGGTAAGTATCATGTCCATTTCAGAGACGAGGAAATTAAGGCCTCAGGTCATAGACATCCCTGCCTGTGTTAGCCAGCTACTTAGCTACTGAGCTGGGGCCTCCTTATACTCGGACTCCTGTTTGGAAAGGGGTGAAACTAGGCCATACTGCCCAGTCTATGCTGTTCATGAGCTGTGAGGTGCCTGGAGAATGCCACTAGCCTTCTGGTAGGCCTTGGGAGCTTGCAGCTCTGGCCATGGTCAGTCCTGCAGCCTTGGTTCCCACCTTGCTGTGTGCAGTCTCCATCCTGGCTTGGCAGGACGCTCTCATCACCTCTGGGGTCACTATGTGAAGCTCAAGTCTTGAGCCCATGGGAAGTTAGGCTGAAGTCAAACCTGGACCAAAACCTCAGAACCAGAGATGTAGCCCACCACTAGGCTGTGGGAGCAGGGACAGCCCTCCTGCACCCTCCCCCCACCCCACCTTCAGAGTTCCCAAGGCCTGGGCTGCCCTCAATCCTGCAGTGCCCCAGGATGTCTGGGGGGCAGCCTCCAGACCTCTTCAGTCTGCTTCATCCTCCTCATGGGGCAAGCCTGCCTGCCTCCCTCCTGGGTATTAGACTTCTTGGTGCCTGTTATCCCAAAGCTAACTAATCTCACCCATCCTCAAAGGGTCACAGAGGCATGTTCCAGCAAGTGAAGCCCAGGAATGATTCTAATCACTGGCCTGTAATTACTTTTTACACCCCAGCTTCTTCCTGATGGACCTCTTTGAGTAGACAGTCTGTGTCTTATGCTAACGACCACATACTAGGCTGGGGTGGGGAGGCTGGGGAGGGATCATCTAACAGCAAGGAGATGGCAGGGACCTTCTTCCAAACTGCTGGAATTTGGGACAGCTTTTAGGTACATATCCTCATAGAATGGGCCAGAGTCAAAATCCTTCTCTCCATATGGTGCTATGAGGACCACAAAAATAAATAAATAAATAAAACAAAAAACCAGTTGGTGTTGAGTTGACGCTGACTCATGGCAACGCCATGTGTGTCAGAGTCGAATTGTGCTCCATAGGATTTTCAGTGGCTGATTTTTCAGAAGCAGATTGCCAGGCCTTTTTTCCAAGGTGACTCTGGGTAGACTTGAATCGCCAACCTTTCTGTTAGCAGCCATGCACATTAACCACTTGCACCACCCAGGGACTCAACATCTTATTTTAGATCTTTCTATAATCTCCTTCCCTACTCCTATACCTCTGACAGATGGCACACTCAATCAAGTACGGGCCCAGAAGAAAGGTTTAGAAAGGGACTAGCTTCAGGTTAGGGCAAGGTCTAGAGAAACCACAAGGGCTGATACAATACCCCAGGGCAAGTGAATCAGGGCTGTTGCCAACCCTAGGCCAAAAGGGTTGGGGGAGGAAGTGGTACCAAAACCTAGAAGAGAATCATTAGAAATCATTAGGTCCTAGCCACCTTGAGAGGAACTGTGTCCTTCAGCTATGGGACAGAGCTACCTGAGGTGACCTGCAGGGAGGTAGCAAAGGATGCTCCAACCTTACTCCTTCCTCTCACCCCTGTGAGCTCTTGCCAGGACCCCCACTGGCCTGAGAACAGAGTGGTGAGGATGGCAAGTGGACCTGGAGGGAGACATCTGGTACACCCCTTCTGGAAGCCTTTGACTCTGGTTAATAACTGAATGGATCATTTGTGGCCACACCTTCCTCAGGACAAGAAGAGGGAGGAGAGCAGAGGGTGTTTCTGTTTTCCACATCAGATTCTGTGAAGGCATCAATGTGGTGTGGGTAGAAGGTGTTTTTGAAAGTTTCAGGAAAAGGTACACACAATTTGGTGTTAGAAGCCTCGGAACCTTGTACTGTGTGTGTAACCTCGATCAAGTCACTTACCCTCTCTGAGTCTGTGTTTTTATCTGTAAAGTGGCTTTGCTAATACTGACCACACAGGGCTCTTGGGAGGTTTTCAAAGGATAGTGTGAGTGAAAACTCAGCACAGTGCCAGACCTATCTATAGTAGGTGTGCGGTAAACATAACCTGAATCTAAAATGTCAGCTCAAAGTCGCCTGGTGCCCTTCGCTTTCCCTCCAACTCCTAGCTTCCTGCCTTGCTGTCTCTCTCAGCCTCCCTCAGGCCAGGTGCCTCTTGCTGGTAGCGGATTGGAGCCTCTCCTAGCCTGGTGTCTACTCCAGGAAGTTGCTGCCAGCCCCACCTGCCAACTTCCAAAAATGCCAGCACCGAGCCCGTCCCAGCAACACCGTGTTTGCTTATGGGCACAGCTCCATGCTCCAGGGACAGTGCCCAGTGGCACCGAGGTGGGCAGGACAGGGCTGGGGGCCAGACTAAGGCAGAGAAGGAGGAAGCCCCATCCTGTGGCCCCTGTCCCTGGCACGCTGGGCAGGCTGCTAAGCAGTGCAGGAAGAGAGGGGAGGGCCCTTCCTGCCTGGGAGAAACCAGCAGCTGCCTTTCTACCTCATTAACTGGAGCACAATTAAGGCAGTTAGGAGTCAAGAACATCTCATGTTATTCCTATACCTCTGACACACTGTGTCTCTGGGCCGGTAGTCTTCTGGCGATTTGTGGCCACTCCTCCTTTTTAACTTTCTCTGCCTCCAAACAGGTTCTGGGCACACTTAGCATTGTGCTCCTCCTCTCCTTAGACGTCCCATCGACTAATTTACAAATTGTAAATGAACATCTGTATAATGTCTTACAGGTTACAAAGCACTTTGCACATCCATTACTTCCTTTAAGCCTCTCGACAGCCCTGTATGGTTTCTATTATTATCATCATCCCCATTTTACAGATGCTCCACTGCACTCCGGCCTCCACGGCCCGGCCCGCAGGAGAGAAGCGGCGGGAGGCGGAGGAGAACCGAACTCCCTCAGCTCACCAGGTGCACGGCCGGTGACTCAGGTAGCGCAGAGGGAGATAAAGTGCGCTGTTGACTGGTGGAGGGCAAGGCTCCGGGATGAGCTGTCGTCTTTCTCTCCTGGCTGAGCTCCGGGGGCTCCGTGTGCCAGCAGAACACCAAAGAAAAGTAATTACCTATCATTTATTTGGGGGGGGGGGGCTGGCAGCCCCCTGTTGGAAGAACAGCGTGGTAATTGTTGCCGCGTCAGCAAACCTATACCACTGACAACAGCTTGGGGCGGGGCTCCCTGGTACTCAGCTGCCTTCTCCACTCTGCTCCAGTCGGGGGTACTAGAGCACCTCCACGCATGCCCCCTTTCTTGGTGTAAGAGCCTTCCCAGCCACGGTTAGGTCCACAGGTGCCTCCTCTGGGAGGTGTTCTCTGACCACCCTATCTAAAGAGCCCCCTCCATCAGATCACTCCCCAACAATATATGATTTTCATTTCTTTACTGTCTGCCCCTCGTACTAGAATACAAGTTCCATGAGGGACCACCACCAGTTGCCATCAAGTTGACTCTGACTCATGGTGACCCCATGTGTCATAGTAGAACACTGGGTTTTCAATGGCTGATGTTTTGACAGTAGATGCATCAGCATTTCTTCCGAGATGCCTCTGGGTGGACTTAAACCTCCAGTCTTTTGGTTAGCAGCCCAGTGCTTTAAGCATTTACTAAAATAAATGTTTGGTGAATGAATGAATGAATGAATTAGACTGGACCTTTGGAAACCAAACCAAACCAAACCCATTGCTGTTGAGTTGATTCCGACTCATAGCAATGATATAGGACAGAGTAGAAGGCCCCATAGCATTTCTAAAGAGCAGCTGATGGATTCAAACTGCCAACCTTTGATTAGCTGTGCCACTAGGGCTCCAAAGGCCTGGAGCCCTGGTGGCTAATGAAACCTGGGCCACTGACAGCTCTACCTGGGATAAAATAATGACATTGTGAGTCCAGCACCTTAGAGGAAGAGGTTCTGGAGTGGGGGAGGAATATGGAATGTGGCTACAGCTTCTTGATCTTCCCTACCCCTCACTCCCTAGTTTGGGAGTTAGCCCTATCCATACTGCTAATGCATGACCCACACTCCCAAGCTGCCGCCTTAGTCCAACCCATCCTCGAGTTGCAGCTGTGAAATCGTAGTGACAGATCCAGTTTAGTCCTCAGGATGAGACAGTGATTATGTCTGCCTCAGCAGGGAGGTGACTCCTTCTCTGTCCTTGCCCCATAACAAGCTCTTCTCTCCCATTCAGTTAGCTCCCGAAACACCATCTCCTTTGTAAAGCCTTCCTGGGTTGACCAGATGTCAGCTATCAGCTTATATAGGTCGTTAACATCCAGAGAGAGAAAGCTCTGGGCTCAGATCTCTACCAGCATCTGTCCATGTCTTTTTGGATTATTGAGAGGACAATCTTTGTGAAGGTTTAATCGCCAGCAAGGAAGTCTCCCTGTTGGTCCCAAGGGAAGTCCCTTTTCAAGCAGGGGTTGTCTAGCAGAGCCTATCTCACTATCTCCTGTTTCCAAAGGACCTCTGGGGCTTCTGAAGTTGACTAAACCTATCAGCTCTTATGCCAGTACCATTTGCCGCTGAATCGACTCCAATTCATGATGACCCCACGTGTGTCAAAGTAGAAATGTGCTCTATAGGGTTTTTAATGGCTGACTTTCCAGAAGTAGATTGCCAGGCCTTTCTTCCGAGGTGCATCCAGGTGGACTCAAATGGTTAGCAGTTGAGCATGTTAACTCTTTGCACCACCCAGGGACGCCCATAAGCTCTTAGATGGTGGCTGGTCAAGGGTGCTTTTTGAAAAGTCAAGGGGCAGAAGAGGGGAGGGAGAAGTAGCCAGCACAGATAATTTTCTCAGGGGGAAAGGCTACCTTTACAAAGAGAAAGAGAGAGCTTCCTAGAGGAGGCTCTGCTGAGGGTCCCTGTACAACCCCTAATAACCTGAGTCTACAACCTGGGTCCCAGTGAAGCTATGTCATAATTTCAGGCTCAGCGATTTAGGCCCATTAAGGCACTTTATGTTTGGATTTGGGCGTTCTTCTAGATTTTGGCTGCGCAAATCCCTTTCCTTTCCCTCCTCAGCCTATTCTCAGACTTGGCATAGATTTTTTTAAAACCTTCTCATTTTGCAGATAAGAAAACTGAGGTTGTAAGACTTGCCCCAGGCCCACAGCTTGCTAGTAACAGGGTTACAGCAGGATCCAGCTGACTCCCAGGCCCAGCTCTTCCCCTGCTCTGTGCAGGTGACACATTCTTCCCCCTGCCCCACCTCCTTCAGCTCTGAGCAACACTGCACAGAGGGAAGACCGACCGCAGCAGGAGAGGAGCCCACTGGAAGCAGGATAGTACATGCTGTTCCTCTCTGTTCCTCCCTTGTCCTCTCCTTCCCCACGTCCTGAGGCAGCATTTCCAGGCTGGCAGCACAGGGATGGGAGTGCGGGCAGGGCAGGCTCTGCAGGGAAGAGGGGCCTGCAGGGCCAGGGCAGACGCCAGTGACAAGATCAATTTATTTTCCAGGCACAGATTAGACGGCAACTGAGAAATTCTTCCTCATGCCATCCATCAGCTGGCCGCCTCCAGCAGCCTCTGTGGGGTCAGGAAATTTGTCTTGACTGCATTGCTCTGCCACTTTCCTTGGGCTCCTGTGGCTCAAGTCATGCCAGAGATCCTCACACCAGCAGAAGGAATCAAACCCAAAGATCACCCACATAACTAGTACCTTGAGCACTGCACCTGACTGCTCCCACTCTTGGGCTGCACAGACTCCCCAAAGGCAGTGATGCATTTCCTTGTGGCGTTTAGGGAATGAGGGGCTTCTGTTAGTGCACTGCACTGGTTGGGAAAGGAGCCAAGTCTGCAAACTCTGTGCTGCTGGGCTCACTGGGATTTTCCCAGCCTGCTTTGAAGAGAAGTGCTGCTAGCTGAATGTACTACAGTAAAATATGCGAAAGCCGGACACTGTGTAAGGCGGAAACCTGTCAGAGAAGGAAAACTCAAATGTTTTCCACTAAAAGGAGCAATAGAAAAGTGGTAGGACACAACCTCCACCAGACTGAGTCCAGCACAACTAGATAGTGCCCGGCTACCACCACCAGCTGCTTTGAGAGGGATCACAATAGAGGGTCCCGGACAGAGCAGGAGAAAAATGTAGGACAAAATTCTAACTCACAAAAGAAGACCAGACTTACTGATCAGGCTGGAGAAAACCCGAGAGTATGGCCCCCGAACACCCTTTTAATTCAGGGTGTCCACTGAGTCACTCCAGCCAAAGATTACACAGGCCCATAAAACAAAACGAGACTAAATGGGCACACCAGCTTAGTGGCAAGAATGAGAAGGCAGGAGGGGACAGGAAATCTGGTAACAGGGAACTCAAAGTCGAGAGGGGAGGAGTGTTGACATGTTGTGGGGTTGGCAACTAATGTTATAAAACAATATGTGTATTAATTGTTTAATGAGAAACTGATTTGCTCTGTAAACCTTCATCTAAAGAACCATTAAAAAAAAAGTGGTAAGACTGCACCCTGTCAAAGGCAGAAAACTTGTGCGACTCAGAATAACAAGGCAGTCCTGTCGAGTTCCAGCTCTCACAGGTTTCACTGTATTAGCTGATTGTTGTTTCTGGGTGCTGTGGAGTTGATTGCAACTCATAATGACCCTATGTGACAGAGTAGAACTGCCCCATGGGTTTTCTTGGCTGTAATCTTTATGGGAGCAGATTGCCAGGTCTTTCTCTCGAGGAGCCACTGGGTGGGTTTGAACTGCCAACATTTCAGTTAGCAGCTGAGCACTTAACGTTTGTGCCACCAGGGCTCCTTACTATTAGTTGAAGGAGTCAGCAAACTTTCTACAAAGGGCCAGATAGCAAATATTTTTGGCTCGCAGGCAAAAGGTCTCTGTTACAACTACTTAACTCTACCACTGCAGTGTGAAAGCAGTTATAGGCAATATGTAAATCAATGAGTGCAGCCATGTTCTAATAAAACTTTATTGACACAAATAAGGTGGCTGGCTCATGGGCTGTAATTTGCTGACACCCAAGATCTTGGGAATTTGGACACTCTTCACCCTCTTAACAAGATTTATCAATTAATAATAATAATTATTACAACAAGAAACTGTAGGCCAAGCAATGGGACCATTGGAGCTTACCCTAAATTCTAATAGGGTAAGCCTGTAAATTGTATCATCAAGTCTCATATACCAAGGGATCTGCTCTTTCATGGATCTGGGGCTATTAGCTCTCAAAAATCCTTAATCAGCATTGGGCTCCATGTAGGAGTTCAGAGCGTGGGCTCTGAAGTCATCTTAAAAAACCAAAAAACCAAACCCATTGCTGTCAAGCCTATTCTGACTGACAGCAACACTGTAGGACAGAGTAGAACTGCCCCACAGAGTTTCCAAGGTTGTAATATTTATGGAAGTGGACTGCCACATCTTTCTCACACGAAGCGCCTGGTAGGTTTGAACCACTCGGTTAGCAACTGAACGCTTACTTACTGCACCACCACTTGGGTTCAATCCTTATTCTACTACTTGCCAGCTGTATGACCTTAACCTCACTTGTCTCAGTTTCATCGTCTGTAAAATGGGAACAACAATAGTTCACCCTCACAAGGTTGTAAAGATGAATGAAGATTACAGGTAAAGCACTTGGAAGAGTGCCTGGCACGTGGTGAGTCCTCAGTACAAAAATGTTGCTAGACCTTAGTGAACCTGCACAGACCAGGAGGTTGGCTGGTTTTGGGTGATGGGAGAGATTGAGATGTGAGGACACTTTATTCCTGCCAGATAGGCAACAGGTCATCATCCCATCCAGGCATTTTGGCATTGGGCATTGGGGATTTCTCTTTTGCCTTTGCCCATTTTGATTAGAATAGGAGCTGGACTAAGTATAGCAAATAGAAGAGGGAAGAAAAAGAACAAGGAAACTACATTTATTGAATTGTTACAACGGGATGGGCAGGGCTAGGTGCCTTACATATTTTATTTCATAAAATCCACACAACAGTGCTGTGAAGTAGGCAATACTATCCTTACTTTATAGACAAAGAAATGAAGTCTTAGAAAGTTTATGTGACATGTTCAAGGTCACCCAGACTGCCTGATTACTAGTTCATTCATCCATTGGATATCTCTTTTTCACCAATTATGTGTCAGTCACTGACTATACTATTTGGGAAACAGAGAGAAATAAAATCAGCTTATAGTCTAGATGGGGGAAGATGAGAATTTAAATAAATCATTAAAGTGAGATTACAAAGGAAAGCTTGGGAAAACAGAAAGGAAGAGACCAAGGAGGAGACAGTTAAGCTGAGTCTTGAAGGATGAACGGGAGTCTACTGGGTGGACACAATGGAAAGGACATGATAAGGAGAAGTAACATATGCAAACATATGGAGGCATTAAATAACATTGTGCTTTCCAGAACAGGCATTCGTTTGCTCTGGCAGTGGAAGATGAGGTTGGAGAGGCAGGTCACAGGTTTGGGTAGTCCCTCTGGGTTATGATGAAGAGTTTGAACTTGATCCTGCATGCAGAGGGGAGACATCCAAAGGGTTTTAAGCAGGGCAGCAACAGAATTAAACTGTGTTTTAGAAATAAAAAATGGAAGTTGGACTGGAAGGTGAATGAGGCAGAATGCACAGAGGCCATCTGAAAGACAACTGGAATAATCCAGGGAGAAATGATGACAGGGGTAACTAAAATATGGCAGTGGGGATAGGGAGGAGGAGACTGGTTTGAGAGATATTGAGGAGGTAGGAGTGGCTGGACCTGAGGATGACTGGAATGAGGGGTGAGGTGGGAAGAAACAAATGGAGTCTCAGATGACTTGTAACCTTGGGTGATGAGATGAATGGGGGACCCCTTCATTGATATGAAGAATAGAGGAGGAGGAATAGAATTTTACAGAAAGCTAATGAGTTCCATTTTGGACATATTGAGGATGGCTAGTGTGGAGGTTAGATGTGGTAGAGGTTGTGGGTGTCTGGATAGTTGGATGGGGGAGAAGGACACACATTCTTCTTTGAATCCCATGTGGCATTCCTGACAAGAGTTGGAAACAGTATATTCATCAGGCCTGAAGAACCAACTCTGGGGGAACATTTCCCCCAAGGTTCCTGTCTGTGGGGTAGCCTCTACCTTCTGTTCTAGGGGAGGATATTGGAGTGATGGAAACCACAGGTGAGAATTCCCTTCCTTAAGAACTTGATTTGGTCCGAACAACTAAGATTAATTTCATTTTTTGTTTTTCAATAAAATGTAAATTCTGATGATCATGCTGTTATCTGGCTTTTTCAGGGTATAGGAAGCCCCATAAACAAAGATGAGCAAACAGAGGCCTTCCTTTTACGAAGCTAAAAATATTTGCCTAACTTTCCCCATTTCTCCAGGTCACCATCATTCTTTGCTGCTGCAACATTTTTGCCTCTGCTAGGATAATTTCTGGCACCTTGGAAGACATCTCAGGAGGAAATGCTGACTCAGAAAGGTCAGTTTCCCAAACTATGCCCTTCAGGCTGACTTACTGCAGTCCCTGGCTCTGACTTCATAGAGGGGCACATCAGGAGCAAAGGGCAAGGGTTTTCCAAGGATAAATAGGATAGTGTGTGTGCGCGTATGCATGCGTGTGTGAATGAGTCAGAGAGAGACAGAGAAAGAGAGAAGAGGGAGAAGAGCAGCGAGGGGGGCGGGGGGAGGAAGGGAAGGGGAAAAAAGAAGGGAAGAGAGAGAAAGACATAGGAGACAAACAGGTCCGAGCGTAACAGAGAGGATACTTATATACAAGAGAGACACAAGCAGAAGACAGGAAATAGGAGACAGATACAAGGAGGGGGCGAGGACTTGGGGTGGGGAGTGGAGCAGGCATCATTCTATGCCAGCAAGAAACCCAACAACCCAAGTCTTGGTTTCAAAGTGTCCTTGACCATGGTACTGAATTCTAAGGCCTTATTATCAGATAGAGAGGTGTGAGCCACACTAAGACTTTAAGCTGTTATGCTCACCAGGTTCCTTATTAGAGTTATTGAGTCCCCACTGTATGCCAGATATTCTGCTACTTACTGTCACACATATTATCTCACTTAATCACATAATAATTCCATAACACAGCAATTAAAAGAACTTCTGTACATCTTGTCTTCAGTTATTCAAAACAAACCATGGCAAGGGGTGTGTACTGACTGAAAGTATTTTACCTTGTTATAAAGACCTAAAAGAACAGGCAAAGGAGGAGGGGAGAGAGCTCGTCTCTGCTTATATTTAAATAATGACCAAAGTGGGGCAGGGCTAAACAGAGAGGGAACCAGAGTGGCACTTGTCAGGGTGTGTCCCACCGGAATACTGCGTATCTGCTCTACCAGGGGGCAGGGTCCTAGGGAATTTTAGATGTTACTGTGAATTACTATCTTTAAAAAAAGAGAAATTATGTATCCAAAGAAAAATCTTCATAGTAGAGATTCTAGTAGCTCAAACCTATTCCAATTATGCTATTATTCAAAATAGTTTTGGGCTCTTTTTTGGAGTTTCCTTAAAGATACTTATTTATATACTTTCAAATTGTGAAAATCTTTCATTCTGAGGGTACAAACTATTTTTGAAATAAAACATTAAAAAATATTTTGTTGTGTTTTAGGTGCAAATTTACAGAGCAAATTATGTTCCCATTTAACAATTTTTATACAAATTGTTCCATGACAATGGTAACATTTTTCACAATGTGTCAACATTCTCATTATTTTCATTCTGTTTCAATTAATTTAGTTTTTGCCACAGATTAGCATCTCCTCTTTGTTTTAGGGTAAATGTTGAGCTTTGGTCTCATATAGTTGATTATTTAAGGGATCACAGTACTCACGGGTGACATTGTTTGTTTTATAAGCCAATGTATTATTTGGATGAAAAATTATGATCAGGAGTAGCTTTGGTTCCAAGTTTAAAGGGTATCTTAGGGTGATGGTCTGGGCTTCCTTTAGTTTCTATCAGTCCCATAAGTCTGGCTTTTATTAGGAATTTGAATTTGTTCTACGTGTTCTCCCTTTCTATCCGGACCTCTGTTGTGTCCCTGGTCAGAAAAGTTGGTGGTGATAACAGGGCACTATCTAGTTCTTCTGGTCTCAGGCTAGATGAGGCCATGGTTCATGTCGGCTATCAGTCCTGTGGACTAGTTTCTTCTTGAGCCTTTGGTTTCCTTCACTCTCTTTTTTTCCAGATGAATAGAGACCAATAGTTGTATCTTAGATGGCTGTTCGTGAGCTTTTAAGACCCCAGTCACTACTCACCAAACTAGGATGTAGAACACTGTCTTTACGAGCTATGCTATGCCAATTGACCGAGATGGCCCATGAGACTATGGTCCCAAACCTTCAAACCCAGTAAATCAATCCCATGAAGTGTTTGGTTATGTCTAGAAAGTATTCATAACTGTGCCCCCTATGTGATTTATTATATATATGAATATATATGCAGTGCACACAAACATGTATAAACATATGCCTACAGATACACCTATGCATGCACACCCATATACTCACATGTGCTTTCCTATACACATATATGCATACATATCTACCTGTGTAACCATGCACATATTTTTTTGGTTGTTATTGTTGTTGTAAAATTGTATGTTATAGCACTTACCGAAATTGTCCCTTATTCTTGTGTACTTCTTAGTGTCTTCGTTACCTTGGACAAGTTGCACAGACTTCACCCATATGGGTATTGCCTTTCCCATCACCAAAAATAACAAGTGTCTATTATCTATAAGGTGATTCCCCCTCTCTCTCCCTCCCATCCCTGGTAACCATCAAAGAATGTTGCTTTCTGTGTGTATATCTATTCTTGACTTTTTATAGTAGTGAGACCATACTACATTTGTCCTCTTGTGACTGACTTATTTCACTCAGCATAATGTCCTCCAGATTGATCCATGTTATAAGATGTTTCTCAGACTCATCATTATTCTTTATAGTTGTGTAGTATTCCATTGTATGTATGTAACACAATTAGTTTATCCATTCATCCATTGATGGGCACTTGGGTTGTTTCCATCTTTTTGCTATTGTGAATAATGCTGCAGTGAACATAGGTGCGCATGTGTCTATTTGTGTCACTGCTCTTATATCTCTAGGATACACACCTAGGGGTGGGATTGCTGGATTATAAGGTATTCGAAATAAAACCTTTTTGATCATTTTAGTTTCTGTTTGTTTCTCCAGATTTGCTTGTCTCTTTGTGCCAACAAACACACACGAAGAGAAGCTGAGCAATGCTCTTTACAAGGTGTGACTCTAATGTATTAAGACTGGCTTTTCTGTTTGATTCCTAAATCAGCTCTAATGGCCATTTCCAGAGAGGCATTCTGAAACTGCTAGGCAATGCTAGCATTACTGGATTAAGTATGCAGTCTCCCAAGAAACCTGTTTGAAGGTCACTACAATCTTTTTAAATGTATATCATGAAAAGATTCCTATGTATGCTTATTAAAAAAGTCTTATTGCTTTAAAGTGGCTCCGCCACTCACCCATGTGTGACCTTGGATAAGTTACCTAACTTCTTTCTGCCTCTTTTTCTTCATCTATTAAAAGGAGGTAATAATACTCTCTTCATAGGGTTGCTAATGACTTGACACATGTAAAATGTGCTAGAACAACGCCTAGACCATAGTAAGCACTCAGGAGATGGCCACTTCCAATAGTCATACTATGTAAACTCCTGCCCTTCCTCTTCTAGGCACATCCTGGGTTATAAAGCTCAGTGAGTTAAGGCATGTCAATTGCTCCAGAGTCTGGCATCAGGTAGGTGCTCAATATGTGCTGGTTGATCTAAACAGAACTGAACATAGCCCCTTTCAGAGCCGGAGGACTTGCATTAGGAATTACCAAAAACAGAAAACTCTCTTGGATCAATTTCTAAGACCAACACGCTTTGGATATTTTCTGAATATACAGAGCACTCAAGCCCTGGGTCATAGCTGGGGTGAAGGGAAATCAGATCACCCTTTCCCCTTGGGAACACCTCTCACTGCCATTCCCAGTGGGGTGGTGGAGGGATGGGGGTCTGTACTCTCAACTGGGGTGCTTCCTGTCTTATTGGAGAGCAGATCTTCCTAAAGTGCTAGTTCTGTGAGACTTAATTCCCTCTTCCTGAGATAATACATATGTACTTCTAAGAGGAAAAAGCCCTGGTGGTGCAATGGTTAAGAGCTTGGCAGCTAACCAAAAGGTTGGTAGTTTAAATCCACCAGCTGCTCTTTGGAAACCCTGTGGGGCAGTTCTACTCTGTCCTATAGGGTCACTATGAGTCGGAACTGACTTGACGGCACCTAACAACAACAACAAGAGGAAAAAGCTTTAAAAACTCAAAGAACAGACTTACTAGTGGAAGCACTGCAGGCACCTCGACAGAAGTGAATAGAGGCTCTTTGAGTATTTGGAAGGAACTTTGAAGGAACCCCTTCTAAGCACAGTATAAAATAGTTAGCACTGTATGAGACACAGTGTTTTAGTGGTAAGAGCACAGGCCATGGCGTCAGACAGACCTCAATTCAAATTCTGACCCAAACGCACACTAACCGTGTGATCTTAGGGAGGCTGCTCAGTTGCTCTAAGTCAGGGCATGATATCCTTCAAACGGAAATAATCCTAGCATCTACCTCATCGGGTTGTTAGGTGATTTAAATGAAACAAAGCTCATAAAGCACTTAGCAAAGTGCTTGGCACACATAAGTGTTCCATAAGTGGTCACCATTATTATTTTAAGTGGTTGACTGTAATAATAGCTACCACTTACTGAGCGCTTGCTATGTGCCAAACATTCTGCTAAAGTGCTTTATGCACATTATTTAATCTTACCTTCACAAAAACTCTTTGAAGTATCATCCCCATTTTATAGTTGAAGAGACTGAGGCCAAGGAATTTAAGTGACTTCATCCCATGGTCATACAAATATTGAGTGGCAGGCCAGGATTTGAACCTGGGATGACTGGACTTCAAAGTCTGTGCTCTTAAGCCCTATGCTGTATCTTCATCCTTCTACCATCCATCCTACCCACAGGCCCTTTCACAGCAGGGAACCAGCAGTACTTGACTGAAATTAGAACCTTTCTTTTCCCCTTTCCTTTTTCTTATTACAATGCTTCCTCTCAAAAAGTCTGCTTAACATTCATAGACTGCAGACCTTTTAAAGTGAGATCATGAGACCCAGAAATATACAAGCTGTAAGAATTATCAGACAGAAATAGGGCTGCCGTAGCTTCCAGGATCCCCAGGAATCCCAAATACAGGCTTCCTCCAAGCCTTCATTCCAAATTTGCCCACCAGACTGAACTCCCTCCTCTTGCTACAGCATTACTTCCACCCTCTTCCATCCCCAGTACCACTACAGGATCTTGAATGAGTTGGGGCTATGGCCACAAAACATATATTAGCCCACATATTCTTCCAGGGATCTTGTAGACTGAAAACAGAGAAATAGAAGCAAAGATCAAAAGGGATCAAAGATCACTGAGTAGCTAAGAGGCAAAAATGGTGTCATGGATTGAATTGTGTCCCCCCAAAATATCTGTCAATTTGGCTAGGTCATGATTCCCAGTATTGTATGATTGTATACCATTTTGTAATCTGATGTGATTTCCTTATGTGTTGTAAACATTATCACTACGATGTAATAAGATGGATTAGCGGCAGTTATACTGATGAGGTCTACAAGATTAGATAGTGTCTTAAGCCAATCTCCTTGGAGCTATAAAAGAGAGAAGCGAGCAGAGACACACGGGAACCTCATACCACCAAGAAAGCAGTGCCAGGAGCAGAGCGCGTCCTTTGGACCTGAGGTTCCTGTGCAGAGAAGCTCCCAGACCAGGAGAAGACTGATGACATGGACCTTCCTCCAGAGGCAACAGAGAAAGCATTCCCTTGGAGCTGATGCCCTGAATTTGGACTTGTAGCCTACTGGACTGTGAGAGAATGAACTTCTCTTTGTTAAAGCCATCCACTTGTGGTATTTCTGTTACAGCAGCACTAAATGACTAAGACAGATGGCACCGGAGCTTAAATTTTGCTCAGCTGAGTCTCGGACTACCGCTAAATCTTTCTCATCTCTGCTCATGATCTGCATGATCACCCTTGTGGGTGCCCCATGCACATGGCGTTGGCTTAGCTGGACACTGAACAGAGACACTCACAGAGGAGTTCAAAGCTCAAGGCTCTAAGCAACCCATTGCCCTTTTTGCTCAGTCAGGAAGGAAGAGAGGAGCAAAACCAACACTGTCAACATCTACCGTGTGCCGGACTGTGTGCCAGGCAGTTTCAGGTCCATCACCTCATGTAATAATATTGCAAGGAGGTATTATCTGCCCCAATTTTACAGATGAGGAAATTGGAATTCATAAAGGTTAATACGCAGCCATTAAGTGGTAGATCCAGGATTGGGATTCATATCTGATATTCTAGAGTCTGTGCTTTTTTGAGGAGAAGCTGCCTCCCAAAAGAATGAGCACACACTCACACTCACATCCACACACGCACACACACACACACATACAAAGTCAGACACTGAAATAAAGTGCTTGTATCCAAAATATACCAGTGCTAACTATGTTATGTGTGTGTTTTTGGGGAATGAGATGGGAAGCAAAGAGAATAACTGAGATGTGTACTGGTAGAATAATGTTGCTGTTGTTAGGTGCCTCGAGACCCTGTGTACAACAGAATGAAACTCTGCCTGGTCCTGCGCAATCCCCACAATCATTGCTATGTTTGAACACACTGTTGCAGCCACTGTGTCAATCCATCTCGTTGAGGGTCTTCCTCTTTTTTGCTCACCCTCTACTTTACCAAGAATGATGTCCTTCTCCAGGGACTGGACCCTCCTGATAACACGTCCAACGTACCTAAGCCAAAGTGTCGCCATCTTCCAATCTAAGGAGCATTCTAGCTGTACTTCTTCCAAGACAGACTTGTTTTTCTGGCAGTACATGGTATATTCTTCGCAAACACCATAATTCAAGTGCATCAATTCTTCTTCGGTCTTCCTTATTCATTGTCCAGCTTTCATATACATACGAGGTGACTGAAAATAACATGTCTTGAGTCAGGTGCACCTTAGTCCTCAAAGTGACGTCTTTGCTTTTTTCAACAATTTAAAGAGGTCTTTTGCAGCAGACTTGCCCAGTGCAACACATCATTTGGTTTCTTGACTGCTACTTGATTAGGCATTGATTAATAGTAATAATAGTAATAGCTAAAATATTTTGAGCTCTTGCTGCGTACCAAGCACTGTCCTAAGCACTTTACATGTGCTAGCTCATTTAACCTCACAATGACCCTATGATGTTACTTCCATTTTAAAGATGAGAAAACAGAAGCACAGAGAAGATAAGCAAATCAACCAAGGTTGCAGACCTAGCAAATGATTATGCCAATTATTTATCTATTACTATGTATAGCTCCAAACACATTTTCTATACTCTGAGTTGGGACTCTGTCGACTCCCTGGATAACTGGCTTTCTATGGGCTTTGCTAATAGCAGGCATTAGAAAAAGAAGGAAAAGCAGGAGGAAAGAAGGAAGGGACTCCCCTCTTATTTTATCTGTTCCTCTCAGTGCAGCAACTCTTAGCTCTAGCTACTGACTCTTTTGGGTGTTCCAGAATCAGCCTTTGTGCCCTCAAGGTACCAGCAGTAGCCAAGTAGCACCCCTTCCTCCAAGGTCTGAGCACCAACTCCTCTGAGCTCTAGGTTCTGGTAACTCTTCCCTCTGGTTCTCCCAGCCCTGGAAATGGCTGCTTCTTCCTGCACTTATTATCTCTGGGTTATTCAGTATTCCCTTTTTGCTCTTCCAGCCCTGCATTAGATCTCCTCTGTTTGAAATACCTAGGGTGGCTTCTTTTCTCCTGACTGGATCCTGACTACTATAGTACTTGGATCAGGTAGCTTGTTTCAAGAGCCTGTGCTTTTAACCAGTAGTGTCTTATTTACTGCTAAATAGCTGTGAGAATTTCAAACACCAGCAGGCAGAATCACAAAAGCAACTTTTATTATTTCATGTTTTTCCCCCCCAGATATAAAATTCATTTCTCACAAACATTTACAATTTCCTGGCAGATCATGGGCACAGGCTTCACTGTGAAGATTCTCAGTTATGGGAATCCTGGTTGGGGGCCCTGGGCATGGTGGACATTGAGAATTTCCAGTCTGATTTTGACTTTTAGCACTCTGATGTTGGGCACCAAAGTTACTCTGTCACAGAGACAGACTGAGTCTGAAATAAGACACTAGATGATCACTTTGGCACTACAAGAAATTACCGGGGATGATAAAGGTTTATGGCTCTAATTAGAGGGTAAGCTGATATCAGTACCATTTTGAAGAAATGGGCATCAGGGATTCAAAAGGGGCTCTGCTTGGAGAGCTAACAGCTAGGGTATCCTGTTAAGAGAGCTTTCATGCGCACAGGGGGCGAGCACCAAGTCAAGATTTTGCAGTGACAATCATATAACTAAAGTGTATGGTACTAGAGCCTTTTGTTTAAAGCTGGTACATTGGATTGCTTTTGGTTAAAAAAAAGAAAAAGAGAAAAAGACACAAAAATGAAGAAAAAAAATGACTGCTCCATCCAACCACCTACCCATCTAATCATCAATCCATCCATCCGTCCATTCAACAAAAATACATTGAGCTATCATCCTGTGCAAAGCATATGTGAAATGGTGACAGAGATGAATCAGAATGGATCCTTCCTTGAAGGAATATAACCTCCAGTAGGGGAGAAGGCACAAAGACAGACTTATCTGCATGTGCAATGGAGGTGAAAAGAGGAAAAGGTAAGCTCTAGCTGCAGCAATCGTGACCTCATGAAGAAAGTAGCAATTGAGATAGGGAGGAAAGTGTTGAGCACATGTGGGCACACTGGGAAATACAGTGGGCTGTTGTGAAGGGTTTCTGAAGAGAAGTAATGGAGGTAAGACTGGAAAGATAGCTGGGACTATATTGTGAAAGGTCTTGAGTCTCAACTTGATTCTGTAGATAGCAGAGAGTAACCGAATGTTTTCAAGAAGGATAAGAGATGATGTGAGCTGTTTTTCTGAAGAGTATTCTAGAAGCAGAGTGTAAAATGGACTGTGGTCAGGACATGTGTTATAATTGTCAATTTAATTGACAATCATCAATCTACAACGACAATTGTCAATGAAGGAATAATGAAGGAGTGAATCACGGAAGAGGCAGAGAAAATGTGGAAAAGGAAATGAAATTTGGAGGAAGATGGTAATACAATTGGTAGCACCTGGCAAAAGGCAGGGAGGAATCAAGATTGGGTGATGGAGAGGACAACTGGGTCATTAAAAGAAACATAAAAGAAAGAACAAGGTTAAAGATGCAAGGCTGTGAATTTGGTCCTGGACACACTGAGATTGTGGGGTTGTAGAGAATTAAGACAGAGATATCCAGCAGATAGTTGGAAAAGAAGCACAGCACAGAGGTCAGGAGAGAAGCTGGGGATGGGAAATTAATTTAGGTATTATCTGCCTTCACCAAGGTCAGCAGATGAAGCTCTGAAACTGGATATGATTTCCAAGGAAGAGAGTATGGAGGAAGAGCAGAAAAGAGCCAAGGAATGATTCTTGGATAAACCCTAAGTTTAAAAAGTAGAGCAAAGGAGGAACCGAAAGAACAGTGTCAGAATAGCAGAAGGACAATAGGAGAGAACAGTAAAAGAGAAGTCCAAGGCTAAAGCCAGAATGTTAGGGAGTGAGGAGAACTGAGGGTAAAGCTGTAGGGTTAGAGTGGACAGACCTGAGCATTGGATGTGCAGAAAGGCTAAGGAGATGAGAAATAAGAAAAATCCATTGGCTTTGGGGGCTGAGGAGTGATCAGTGATTGTCAAGAAAGCAAGTTCGATAGGGTGGTGGAGGTCAGGGCTAGATTAAGAAGAGTGATAAGTAATGATAATGATAATAATAAAACCTTATATTTAATGCTTACTAAGTGCCATTCCTCTTCTAAACACTTTGTGCATACTAATTCATTTAATCTTCACGACAACTCTATGTGGGTACTGTTGTTATGCCCATTTTACAGATAAGGAAACCAGAGCAATGAAACAAATAAGAAGAAAGGAAAAGACTGTAGACAAGAGTTTTCCAAACTGTGTTGAGTAGAACCTTAGTCCTGCAAGAAGCGTCACATAAAAGGGCTCTGAAGTTATGTAAATTTAGCATTTTCCCTTCTAGAAATGCAGGTTAGCATATTAAAGACGGATAAGTCTTGCACTGAAGAAACCTGCTTAACTTCGTTTAATCTAATGTTTTCTAAAATTATGTTGACCTGTGAACATGGAACTATGTTCTACAAGGCATACTTCGAGAAATGCTAGTGTGGAAGACTCTTTCATGAAGTCACAGATGATGACACCAAAGTACAAGGAGGCGATGTTTCTTTTTCTTTTTTTTTTTTTTTAGGGAGAAAGGGTGTTTGTTTTTTATGATAAACCCCCTTGCTGTTGAGTTAATTCTGACTCATAGCAACCCTATAGGACAGAGTAGAACTGCCCCATAGGGTTTCCAAGGCTGTAATCTTTAGAAAGCAGATTGCCACATCTTTCTTGCATGGAGTGGTTGGTGAGTTCAAACCACTGACCTTTAGGTTAAGTCGAGCACTTAGCCACTGTGCCACCAGGGCTTCTTTGGTTAGCTAAATGAAGTAATGGTGAGAGATAGTGGGAAACAAGGAATCTTAGTGCCAGACAATAAATTAACACCACATTTTCAGAGTTTGAGCTGGGATTCTTGGAAAAAAGACCAAGGGGAGAAAACTGTTACCCATTCCACTTCAAGGTCTGTAAATTAGCCTGTTCACTACTCCCTGAGCAAATTCATTTCACAAAGGTAGATGCTCCCACTGTTTTAGGGAGCAGTATGAATGAATGCTCTTCCTGATTCAACCACTCATTCATCCATTCATTCAATCACTCACTCATTCATTTATTAATTCAACACATACAGATTGGGCACTTACTCTGGACCGGGTACAGTGGTGGGCATTGCTTTCACTCTGATACTGTCTCTTCTCAACTCTCAACTCTTGGTTCTGCAGCCTGGATTTTGTTCCTGTCTCTGATCCTTTGGATTTTGAGGCCGTGTTTGGTTTACTCAGAGCCTCAAGATCAGTTTCTCCACTGGCCTCTGGCTTATGCCTCTTTGGCTCCCAGTGCCCCATGAAGGCTCAGGTAAGAAGGGCTGATCCAGTCCTGGCTGGGGCCATTCCACCCCTGACACTGTTCCCTGTGCAGTGTCCCAGCCTATCTTACCTTCAACCAACAGTCTTGCCCTCTCTCAGAAGGTGGTGCACTGGGGTGGTGGTGGTGGTGCAAAGGATGGGGGTACTCAGACAAGAACAGATTCTGCCCTCAAGGAAACACAAAGCTAGCCAGGACAGAGGTGGCACATGCTCCCCTTAGGAATGCCCACCTAGCAGCATATAAACAAGGCACATAAATACTATGGCAGGTGGCATAAGGCACACCGCATGTGACCAAACCAAAAGACCAAACCTGATGCAGTCGAGTCGATTTCGACCCACAGCTACCTTACAGGACAGAGTAGAACTGCCCCATAGGGTTTCCAAGGAGAAGCTGGTGGATTTGAACTGCTGGCCTTTTGGTTAGCAGCCAAGCTCTTAACCACTGCACCACCAGGGTTCCCAGCATGTGACAGGGGGCTGGAATTATTGGGTGAAGACATCCGAAGCAGAGAGTCCTAAACCAGGGACACCACTTGGAGGGAGGGGATTGACTGTGGGCAGAAGGAAGTCTGGTTTCAAAATTCTGCTTTATGAATAAGAGAGTGCCTGTTCTGGAGAGATCCATTCCATGGGGGAAGAAGTGCTGCTCATTCCACCTGGGGAAGATAGGCTGAGTGTATTTTAATGTGCAGCTGCAGCCCCAGCCCAGGGCCCCAGTCAGGCTCAGGGCATCTGGCTGGAGAGGGTCGCTGTTAAGCAAGATGCTTATTATAGACTTGTTCTGAGCACTTACCATGTCTTCTCTTTCCCAGCTGCTAAATGCCCATTTCCAAGTTATTGAAATTCACTGGGAAGCATGGTTAATATGCGAATATAGATTAGCCCCCTTGCCACTGCCGCAAAGCTGCCTGCTTGGCAGCCTCTGGTACTCAAGATTCATGAAATATCTGGCACAAGCAGGAGAGAACAGAGAATTACTGCGCGGGGGTGGGGGTGGGGGGTGCGTTTAATTCTTGGGCTGCTAATGAATCTGACTGCAGCCAACACTCGATTATACCCAGGTGGATTACACACTGGGTGAGTTGTCTATAGGAAATGTTTAATCCCGTGAGATTTTCCCCCATCGCTCCACATACCCAAAAAAGCTTCCAAGCCGCCTGACCCATCCATTAATTGGTGCACACTCACAGATGGGCAGCTCATTTCCATACCAGTTGAAGCAAAACATAATTAGGAAGGCAAACATGCCGTAAGATATGTATAATATCTATATATCATACAGCACATTTAAAGTCAAACAACAGTGAGCTTTTTGATGATGCACCGTTTTGAATTAATCACCCCACTGCTCGCCTCCATTAGCATGGACGAATGAGAAGGAGCTGCAGCCCATGAGGCTGTTTTAACAAACATCTGAGAACATACACATTCAAACGTGTTGTTCTTTCCAAACAGTCACCTTGGGACTGAGCTGCTGCTATGCTTGAGACACTGCTGGGAGTTCTTTTTGGGGGGGGGGGGCAGTTGGGGGTGGGGGGAGAATTGCTTCTGGAGCCTCTTGTCCATTCTTTGAAAAGCCTGTCTACCAAGGGGGGCAGATCTCCACTGTGTGAGGGCAGGATTGATTTTTGGTGACAGCAGAGCACCTTCTGGAGCCTAGCATAGTGGGTCAAGTGCAATCCTGTAGTTCTTCCTCATAAAGATTTGTTTTCCCACTTTCTTCTCTTTTTTTTTTTTTTTTTTCCAAGAAAGTAATTTAAGATGAACTTTGCATCTGTGAACATTGCCTAAGCGAGAGGGCGAGCTCATCAGTACTTCCTTGAACAAAATGAGCAAGGGAAAACCAACTCCCCCCAACAATGACACAAGTACCTTTTTTTCTTCTGAGTACACAGCCTCAGCCTGGCATCCACTGACAGCCACACGGACACACGACCATCTAACTAGCCCCCAGGGCCTCTCCTTTGTAGAGCTGCTAAAACACTGCTTCAAAGCCCTCGCTCCAGGCCAGCTTCCCCAACCAACTCCTCACCCACCTCCCAGGGCCACAGAGCAGCCTGTGGCAGGAAGGCAAATTCACGGGAATATCAATGTCCAAGGTAATCAGAGGATGAAACCATGGCAACAGCCTCCAGCGAATGAACCAAATGTCCCCAGGAGACATTCTGATTCCAGAGGGCCTACTTGGGCTGCGGTGACTTGGGGCTGGAGATGTTTCTAAAGGAAGGTTCTAGAAGACGGCAACAACTAGAATGTGTGGGTCCCCCAAGAGGCGTTCTCAGGGGAGATCAAGTCTCTTAGTACTGGTTAAAAAAGTAAATCAAGTGTTTTTGTTTGTAGTCAGAGGGAGTGCTGTGCCAAGTGAAAGGAGGCTGGTAGTACTGGGATGGTTAGATGCTTGGTAAGTCTACATTTAATTCACTGAGTGAGAGACACTGCAGATTCGTTTTCCGATCTCTAGGAGGGCAAGTGAACTGGCCTCAAGACCCTGCTCAATTTCCCTACATCAATCTCTTTCCCTTCAAAATATCTAGGTTGTAGGTGTGACTTTGGCAGCTGGTCACTTTGTGCAAATGTGAGAATGTGATTTCCAAGCATGGCAGTTTAGTATGCCAGATTCCCAAGGGAAAGGGGGTCTGAAGATAGAGGGGAAATTCTCCATGGAAGCTACAGTCCCTTTTGTATTCCTTCTGGGGATCCAGAACCTCTGAGGACATCAACCCCTGAAAATTTTCCTTGACACAGGGGAGAAGTAAATCCTGGGGTTGCCCCTCAGCTTCTACCCCTGCCCCCAGGGATACTCTACAACCAGCTCCAATGATTTCCTTGTCCTCATTTCCCTGGACACGGGGCCTCCAGACTGAGAGAAACTAGAGTCCCATTCTTTCCTCTAAGGGAAACCATTAGACCTGCACTTAGCAACCATCAGGAGAGTATTTTTAGCTCTCTGGCAGAAGTGTAATGTACCAAATGTAATAATCTCGGCCTTGAAGTTCCTCACAGCCCCATTCAACATGAAATTGTGGCTGATGGATGCCCATGGAGGCAGCAGAAAAACAGGCCCAACTAGCTCATCTGCTGTTTGCTTTCTCTGCTCAGGATGTAGGCACCAGAGATGGGGGAAAAGATTAGAAACCTACTATGCAACTGGCAGGGAAACTAGCCCCCAAATGTCCTTTTCCTCTTTAGGTCAAGTTTATAGCCTACAGGTCAGCTAAATCAACTAGGCTGAAATTTCTGAGTGAGACAGGCCCCTTCCCCTGACGTATGCTGTGTTTCTGGGCAAGTTGCTTTACCTGTTTGGGCCACAGTTTCCCCACCTATAAAATGATCCATTTTGTCCAGGAATTCTATAATTCCAAGGGCCCAAGGGACTGATTCAAGACAAACCCTGTGAGCGGGCAGAGGCACAGAGCAGTCAAGAGTGTACATTGCTAAGTGCCTGGGAGGTACTCAGGGCTGCCGGATGGCCGCTTTGGAGCTGGTCCAATGTGTGGCTAATCCACTTCCCATATCTATACCTCTGCCACTAGCTGTCGAGTTGACTCTAACCCATGGCAAACCCATATGTGTCAGGGTAGAACTGTGCTCCACAGGGTTTTCAATGGCTCATTTTTCAGCAGTAGATCTCCAGGCCTTTCTTTCCAGGTGCCTCTCGGTGCGTTCAAATTGTCAACCTTTCAGTTAGCAGTTGAGCGCTTAACCATATGCACCACCCAGGGAGTTCAGTTCACTTCCTAAGCCCTTTTCATTCCTGTGGTGCAATCTCACCCTGTCTGGCATCTCTGCTTCTAGGCTGCCTTCTCTGCCTTGGCTGGGAATTGCGAGTGCCCAGGAATTGTGAGTGGATTTTAACTCCAGCCCAAGCAAAACAAAACCACGCAGGTTAAATTTGCTCCAAAATACTTCTAGCACTTATTCTGAGGCCAAAGTAAAGCAAATTTTTGGATTGGTTACTATTTTCAAACAACCTAGGGGTAGGGGAAGAGAGAGCTGTCCTCCCTCTCTGACCATGCTCTCTCCAAGGCAGGCAAGGCAAGAAGAGGGGAGAAGATGAGCAAAAGGAAATTTATAGGGAGAAGAGGAAGATCTGGAGCTGTGTCCTCTGCCCAGATATGGGGAGGAGATCAGAAGCCCCTTAAAGACGACAGGACCCATTCTCTGGTCCTCACTGTCCCATCAAGCCTGGCTTCTGGGGATTGTCACAACTTTCCATCTCCAGGTAGGATGACTCCACATCTAGGTGAACCAATTGGGATTCCACCTCAGATATTTTATTTTTTTTATTGTTGTAGTTTAAATGAAGTTTACATTTCAAGTTAGTCTCCCATGCAAATATTTACACACACATTGTTATGTGACCCTAATTGTTCTCCCCTTACTGTGACAGCATACTCCTCCTTTCCACCCCTGATTCCCCATGTCCATTCAACCAGCTCCTAATCCTCTCTGCCTTCTCATCTCACCTCTGGACAGAAGCTGCCCATTTAGTCTCTTGTATCTACTTGAGCTAAGAGGCACATTCCTCACGAGTATCACTTTATGTCCCACTGTCCTGTCCAATCCCTGTCTGAAGAGTTAGCCTCGGGAACTGTTTTAGTTCTGGGCTGGTAGAGAATCCGGGGGCCATGCTTTCCAGGGTTCCTCCAGTCTCAGTCAGACCATTAAGTCTGGTCTTCTTACTAGAATTTGAGTTCTGCACCCCACCTTTCTCATGTTCCATCTGGGACTCTCTGTTGTGTTCCCTGTCAGGGCAGTCATTGGTGGTAGCTGGGCACCATCTAGTTCTTCTGGTCTCAGGCTTATGAAGTCTCTGGTTTATGTGGCCCTTTCTGTCTCTTGGGCTACTACTTTCCTTGTGTCTTTGGTGTTCTTCATTCTCCTTTACTCCAGGTGGTTGGGACCAATTGATGCCAGAGCTCCATCATTCACTCATTCTTTCAAAAGCATTTATCTATGTGCCAGCACTGTGCTAAATGCTCTAGGGAATGCAAAGAAGTAGTAGCCTGGATTCTGCCCTCAAGAAACTAATGTCTTAGAGATACTCTCTACTCCAGAGAGCCCTGGTGGCACAATGGTTAAGAGCTTGGCTGCTAACCAAAAAGTTGGCAGTCTGAATCCACCATCTGCTCCTTGGAAACCATATGGGGCAGTTCTACTCTGTCCTCTAGGGTTGCTATGAGTTGGAATTGACTTGACGGCAACACGTTTGGTTTTTGGTCAATTTTAACAACGACAACAACAAAAAAAACCCTCATTTTTTCAGTAAACTCATATGGAGTACCCGTTAAGTGCCAGGCACTATGCTAGGTGCTTACAAGTTGTCCTTGTTTGGAGTGCTGCTGATTGCTGTGGAGTTGGAGAAGGTGGTTTTATTTTTTTGGCTTCAGGAAAATCTTTTTTTTTTAAAAATTGTGGTAAATATATAGGTAACAAAACATTTGCCATTTCAACAATCTTCACATGTACAGCCCAGTAACATTAATTATGTTCATCATGTTGGAGTGAGGTTTTTCTATGTCTTAAATTTGCCTAACCGACAGGAGGGGACAGGAAAGCTGGTAATAAGGAATCCAAGGTCGAGAAGGGAGAGTGTTGACATATTGTGGGGTCGTTAACCAATGTCATAAAACAATAGGTGTACTGTTTAATGATAAATTATTTGTTTTGTAAACCTTCATCTAAAGTACAATAAAAAAAATTTTTTTTAAATTGCCGAAACCAATACTTGCTTGAAACTCAATCAAACTAGTCTTCTTAAGATTTTCAGTTCACATGTCACACACTTGAGAAGTAGTGTGGGGTCCTAGGAGTGGGGAGGCAGGGAGAGGGCGCCTTAAGCCCCTGAGCGGCTCGCCTGTAAGAGGGAAGTAGAGGGACCATTCACTTCTGCCATTGCCAATGAGAAAGGCCCAAGGAAGAATATGCAGGGGCTTCAGGGCTGGAAGGGAAATGGAAGGAGTGGGGAATTGGGAGGATGGAACAGACATGGCCCATCTTGTGTATCAATGATGTACTGCCATTCCTTAGTTCTCATACCAGGAGAGAGGTGTCATAATGGAGTATCATATGTATTATCCCCCAATCCACCAGGCTCATGAGTGTTGATTCTCAGCTTCATAGTATGTAGTGGGGGAGGGTAGGAAGAGTCCTTGACCTTCCTCTTGAAGGAAGTTCATTTCTCCAGAACACATACCGTTGCTGGTGGTGGGAGCCAGCCTAGGACTTTAAATTTGCTGTGGATATTCCACTAGCAGAAAACCAGATTTCAAATCTCTGGAAGCAAAAGAGGGAGGCTGCTAGGTAATAATGACAGCTAACATTTACTGGAGCCTCACTATGTGCTAGGCATTTTATTAAGGACTTTATATATATTAACTCATATAATCCTCACAAAAGCAACCCTAGGGAGGCACTATTCACAAGAGCCAAAAAGTGGAAACAACCTAAATGTCCATCAACAGATGAGTGATTAAACAAAATATGGTATATCCCTACAATGGGAGACTACTCAGCCATAAAGGGAAATGAAGTCCTGATACGTTGGAAACATTACGCTGAGTGAAATAAGTCAGTCACAAAAGGGCAAATATTGCATGATCCCACTTAGAGGCAAATGTATAGAGAGCAAAGTTTATTAGTCGTTACCACGGGTGGGAGGGAGAAGGAAAGGGGGATCATTGCTTAGGGGACACTGAGTTTCTGTTAATAGTGGTGGGATAATTTGGAAAAGGATAGTAGTGATGGTTGCATAACATGATGAACTATAATCAGTGTCACTGAATTGTACATGTGAAAATCGATGAACTGGCAAATCTTTTGTTATATATATTTTTACCACAATAAAAAAAAATTAAAACAACAACCCTAGGGAGTAGGTGTTGTTATTTTTGTATTCTCATTTTTCCAAACAAGGAAGCTGAGGCATGGGAAGGTTAAATGACTTGCCCAAGGTCACACAGCTGGTAGATGGAGGACAAGGAGTGCCTGGGGCAAAAGCCCCCCCCCCCCCGCCCCCCATGGGAAACTTGGTGCTGTCTTGCCTCTGGGTGACTGGAAAGGGAAGTTTGTCCTTATCTCCTCTGGCTTGTCGCCACTGCCAACTTTCAGACTAGCAGGCAGAGAAGCATGTACATGAAACCTCTTCCTGTCTCTGCCGAATTCCTTTTCCCGCAGTGTGAAATGAGCTTCGCTCCTGCCAGCCACAGTATGGCCTTATTATGCCTAATAAGACACAGGGCTTCTAGTCAGCACGAGCTCAGTTGCTGAGCAAAAGGGGAGACACAGGGATGCTGCCTGCACTCCTGCACCCTTTGTCCAGGGGGCCTGCGGCCAGGGGCCAGGGCCCAAGGTCAGAGACTAAGCAGAGTCCGTGGCAGGATCCTCCTCCCCATCCCTGGCTTCTCTCCTCCACCCCCACCCCCGCCATAGGGTGGGGTCAGGGCAGGAAAGGAAGGTGCTAAGGAGTGAGAGGGGCACCTCCTCCATCAAGTGTCAGCGCTTTAACCTGCACAGCTGGTTCCCGAAGCCGACAGATACTGGAGGCCAAGGGAAAGGGCAACCTCATTAGTGGAGCTAATGGGATGCTCTAAGTACTCTCCCTACCTCCCTGCCTCCTAGAACAACAGTTGGGAGACAAGGGGTCGATAATGTAGAGCCGGCTGCACCCAGGCAGGGTACCATCAATATGCGTTGGTGGGGAACAGGCTTGGAGCTTGGTAGGTTGGGTTTCTGCCCATGAGACAGTTTTGAGTCAAGGCATTCACATTCTTGCCTCTCAGATGCCAGAGATTACTCAAATGGCCCCTGAAATGCAGCCTTGAACAGGAAACTCAGTATGAAGGTACTTCTCTGGCCAAACATTCCTAGATATAGCCTGTTTTTCAAAGCTTGAAATTGAAGTCTACACACAGAGTTGTTCATTTTTCCCGACTTGTATTTGCCATGGGACTGAAAAGAACCATCTGGTATGAAAGGGGGAACATGCAGAGAGAAGCTCGCTTGGGAGTCCAGACCCAAGTATAGTCTGGGGAAGACATGGTTGAAGTTGTGGGGGGGGCTGTCTTTATCCTTCCTGCCTCCAAGAAGGAAGGGCTTAAATCCAGACACCTAGTCTGCAGTTCCTCAAGGTCTCCAAGGAAGGTACATCCACAAGCTTCCCCATTCATTTATTCCAGTGTTAGTTCATCCAGAAGATTTCAACTACTTTAATTATAAGGAAAGTCATTATTTCTGCAATGCAAACTTGAGTAGGTAAGTCCAGGGGTAGGCTAACAAGGCAGTGTGGTAGTAAGGTACGGCACTTAAGTCCTGGAGCTGAACAGTCTGGGTTCAATCCCAGCCTCGACTATTATCGCCTATGAGATCTTGGGAAAGTTACTTAAGTTCCTTGTGCCTCAGTTTCCACATCTGACAAATGGATGACAATAGTGGTTACCACTCCTTGTTGTTGTTGTTGTTAGCTGCTGTCGAGTTGGCCCCAACTCATGGCAGTCCCACGCACAACAGAATGAAACACTGCCCAATCCTATGCCGTCTCCATGCTCAGCTGCAGATTGGACTGTTATGATCCATTTGGTTTTCTTTGGCTGATTTTCAGAAGTAGCCGGCCAGGCCTTTCTTCCTAGTCTCTTTTAGTCTGGAAGCTCTGCTGAAACCTGTTCAGCATCACAGTAACACAACAGCCTCCACTTACAGTGAGTGGTGGCTGCACATGAGGTGTATAGGCCAGGACTCAAACCCAGCGTGGAAGGTGAGAATTCTACTACTGAACCGCCAATGCCCCCAGTCACTCCTTAGGAGTGTTGTAAGGATTAAATGAGTTTATATAGATATAGAGAGAGATAGAAAGAGATAGATCTATTTATCTTAGTAAAATGGTTGGCCTATAGTAGCACTACATACATTTTAACAATTATTAGATGTTTATAGGTTGGTTGAATAGTTTATCCTTCTTTGTATCCCCCACCGAGCCTAGAACTTGCCTAGTATTCTAAGAATTATACATGCAACAGTAATACAGGAGATGCTGAAAATTCTGATTTCAGACATTATCCACCGCCAATCAGATCCTAGCCCAACTAGGCTCAGCAGGAGGGCATCCGAGATACGATCTTGGCCTTCAAGAAGTTGGAAACTGACTTATGGAGGCTTGTCTATCCTCACCGGATTATGGATTGACAACGACTGCAGGAGGTGCAACTCAGCCAGCCAAAGTAGATACTCCCTGCATTCCTGTGCCCCTCTCCAATCCACTCCTGGTGACTTTGTGCTTTGAGGTGACAGCCCCATGGCCCCAGGCTAATACAGCTGGTGACTCAGTTGATGGAGGGTGCCCATCTCCCTTGGGACATGGATTAGGCAAGAGGCACTCCACATGGTAACAAAGTTTTGGAGTTTCCTACTGGGATTTCTTTGCTAGTGCCATATGAATACGGTTTAGGAGCGCAATGTCTTTGGTAATAAAGGAGGAGGAGGAAAAAATAATCCAGAGAGAAATCAACTTACGGTTCATTTAAACCTTATTGAAATTTTGACTGTGGAAACATTTAAATATCACGGTTACTGCGGTGTGTCTTCGCTCCTGCTATTCCCTGGTGGATGTTTCGTTGCACATTTGGTTGGGGAGCAGAACAATAAAGCTGCCTGGAAATTGCTTTCCCACTGCTAGGCAATTACAACAGGTTTTTATTCCAAATGTAAAGAATGAACCGTTATTTTTTTAATAAAGGGAGCTCTCGACTGGTCCCAGCCCCCTTCATCCCCCAGCCCCTTTCTGCACTGGCCCTTTGCTCCCACATCCTCTGTCACAGTCCCCAACACGGCCGCCTCTGTTTCCTGCCTTCCCTTTAAGAGGCAGCTGGAAGCAGCTCTCCAGTCTAGTTGCTGGCTCCTCTGTCTCCCAGGCTGGGAGCCTTGCACGTCACTGTTTAAAGAAAGGTATGGCCCCCTCCAGGTCTCTGTCAAGAACATTAAATATTTAGCCTGACTCCATCCAGGCCATCAAACACACTCCTGTCTCCCTTTCCTACCCAAAGTGACACATTCCCCCACCACTGCATTTTTTTTTTAACTCCAAGCAAGTGATTCGGGATTAATTTGGCATTTATCAGCTCTGTCTGAGCACAGGCGTGAGCTCAGTGGCGCTCTCCCACCAGACAGGGCAGAGAAGAAGTGCCTTTCATGCTGTCTGGTTCACATTCAGCCGGACGGACAGCTGAGCACTTGTGGTGGCTGGAGAGTGCAAGGCCGCACCTGCTGTTGCAGAGGGCTTCGAGGGCCAGTCCCATTTCACAGGTTTAATCCTGGGCTGGCTTCCCTCACCACCCAACACCCTTCTTTCTGTCCTAGCACTTTCTGTCTCTGGCTACTGTATGCAAATTTTCTTTATGAGCCATCACCTCTGATGTCATCAGAAGGGAAAAGCTATGGCGGCAGCCACTACACCTCATGTGACATAGTGGGGGGTCCAGGGTGGCCTCCAGGCAGGGCAGAGAGCAGTGGGTTGGAGGGCAGTCCCTCACTCTGCAGCCCTGTGACTCTGAGCACTCCTTCCCTCTCTCAGGGCCTCAGTTTCCTTCTCTGTAAGAGAAGGGAGACAGACTAGATATCTTTGCATTCCTTTAAACCATGATATCCCACAACTTGACATTTCAGTAACATCCATTTTGATCCATTGTCTCCTGTTTTGCCTTACTCATGCCAGCATGTCCTTTCCTGAGTATAAACATACTTGGCTAATGTGGCAAGAGCCACCACCATGCTTGGCTCACAGTCACATGGCTCTGAAGGGGCAACTGTCTGTTAATTATCAGGTTTATTCCAGGGAGATGGGGAGAGTGAGGCATGTCACCGTATTGAAGAAACATGAATGGAGACCCAGCAGCTGTGGAGGGAGGCATGTGAGTGATCAGGATAGAGCGGCTGCTGGCTTTTGGAGACAGCCCCTGTAACTCAGTTTCTGGCTCTGACCTTTGGGGAAGCCACTTGAACTCTCTGAGCTTTGATTTCTTTCATCTGCTTAATGGGATGACATTGTCCATGTCCTGGACTTAGGAGGATCAATGAGGAAATGAAAAAATGTTCTTTGGGAAGGAAAATAGGCCAGAGGACCAACGGGGAAGCTGAGGCATGGGGTGATGCATATAATTCTGAGAATTCTGACTAAAACACTACATTGGAGAGAGGCAGGGTCTCCTATATCCAGTTTGGATGCTCGTCAGTGCTTCTTGAAGCTAGTGTTAGTGAGGAGAGAGAAGATCTACTGCTGTTTTCTCCTTCCCCGGGGGAGTCCAGAATCCCTGGGGAAGAGACCCCTGCAGAGAGCTGAGAGCCAAAAATGGGCCTGGGAGGGAGGAAGCTATTGTCTGCTCAGGGTCTGGGGTGCACATGGGGGTGACCATGTGGGAACAGTGGGACAGTGAGTGAAGGCGGTACCCCAGGCCCTAGGTTGCACTGAGGCAGGTTTTGAGTGTGGCCAGCTCAGAGTAGAGGACAAGGAGGGAGTAGGGGGATGGGAGGAGAGCAGCGGCTGCACTGGGGGCGGACAAAGGGAGAAGACAAAGATTATTTTAAACCTGTATTAATCACTGCTCCAAACAGGGACTGGGGGTGGGAGCCGCAGCTGTCATAAGGAGGCAGGATGAGGGTGGTGGAGGAGAGTCCAGCAGGGAGGGGCCCAGAACTCTTCCCTCCTGCCCCAGGAGCCAGCCTGGCCCATGTGTGAGCCTGGGGTCTTGCTGAGTCTCTGTGGCTTGCTCCAGGGTCCCAGGTGAATAAATGGTAAAAACTGAAACAAGGCCCAGTTTTCTGGGCCAACTAGTCTCCCTGCCTCCAGCTGCCCTCCTGGCCAGCCTACCCTCCACACTGCTGCCGAGAGTTAGCCTGAAGCACGTTGGGTTGTCATTTCTTCCTCAAAAGCTGATAATGGCTTCCCATTGCCAACCAACTGGACTCCACCTTGGCCTGGCACACAGGCCGTTGACAACTGGCCCATCTGTACATTCTAGACCCCAGACCTGCCCTGGGCCACAGGTATAACAGTGATTTTCTATTAAGCACATACCACATGTCAGACACTGAGATAGCTTTCATACATTACTTCACTGAATACTCACATCGACCCTGAAGGTTAATTTTACAGATGAAGAAACAGAGGCTTAGAGACATTAGACAACTTGACCAAGGTCACAGGAAAAGTGAAGCTTATGTTCTCAACTTCCAGGAGAGTCCCACAAGTGTTCATGACTCCCTGCTTTGCTCAGCTCTTACCTCACCCTTAGAGCCCAGCTTGTTCCTTCTCCACCTTGGGAACATCCTCCTCATTCTTCAAGGCTTGGTTCAAATGCTGCCTATCTCAAGAAGTCTCCCTGGCTGAAATTCAACCATAAGTCAATAAGCACTTACTAAATATTTACTGCTATTTAGTCAAATCCTATTATTTCCATTTTGTAGATAAGAAAACAGAGGCTTAGAGGAATTAAGTAAAGTATCCATGTTTCTGACTCACAGTGACCCTATAGGACAGAAGAGAACTACCCCATAGGGTTTCCAAGGCTTTAATCTTTATGGGAGGAGATTGCCACATCTTTTTACTATGGAGCAGCTGGTGAGTTTGAACAACTCACCTTTTGGTTAGCAGCTGAGTGCTTAACCACTGAGCCACCAGGGCTCCTACTAAATGAGAGTAGGGATTCAAAACCTGGTCTTCTGATGATTCCAAACACAGTGCTCTTTAAAACACATTCAACTGCTTTAACAACCCTTCCTTTATGCTTCCACGGTCCTTTGTCTGAGGCTTTATTTAGTGCTTATCACATTCTGCATGTCTAATATCTGCACCAGGATATCAGGGTACTCAGTAATAACTACAATAATGACTTCTCACGATGGACATCAGGCATTTCAGATGCTTATTCTCATTTTGTTTTCACAACCATGAGGGAGGCATTGCTATCTCCCTTTTTATAGATGAGAAACTGATACTTAGAGGCATTAAGCATTGTGTTCAGTGTAACCCAGTCATAAGTGAAGAAGTTGAGTTTTGAAAGCAGATCTGTCCCACATCCATCTTCTTCCACTATACAGGCTGTCTCTGGTAAGCTCTTTTGGAGGTGGGTCCATGCTTTATTTATCCCTGGAACAACAATCTCCTAATAGCCTTTTGGATACAGTAGGAGCTCAGTGAACATGGGAGATGGGTCATTCCTGGCTGGGAGCACTGGTCACCACTGTCTCCTTGTGCAGCCTGGGGCTCTGGGCTCTGCTGGGCACCAGCAGCACCTTCTTTAGGGCTTGAAGTCAATTCTTTGTAGGCTTAGTCTTCTAAAAAGGTGTAGGCTGGTTCATTTTTTTCCCATTTGGTATGATTTTGAGATGTTAAAATGCGGACACTGACACCTCTCTAAGTGAGAAATGGGCACATTTAAACAGGGAAAGCGAACTACCCTCCTGTACCTGCTTCTTTGCTACTAACATTTTCTATGACTTCCCAACTTTCCAAAGCTTCTGTGCCATTCCTGCCTGGAGTGAGGGTACTCGGGGGAGAGGGGCCACAACTGAAGGCCATTGCCAGGGAAGCGAGCAGTCTTGAGAAAGAGGAGAGAAAGTACTGGAGGGGAGATAGCTCCTGAGATAGCTCCCTGGAACAGGGCAACCTAGAGGAACTTATTCCCCAAAGGAGGAGAGGTCCCCCAAATCTGAGGACTCTCTACACGCGACTAGCGAGTCTAGATGATTTTTAATTCGACTGTAGAATTCTCTCTTGCCAAAAGAGAACTGCATGTTAATAGAACTTTTGAAAAGTGGTGATTATTAAGAACCAGCATGGATTCATTAAGACCAGGTGACACTAAATTATCCTCCCACCCTCACCCTGCTTGGTAAAGTTCTAGACCAGGGTTTCTCAACCGTGGCACTACTCACTTTTTAAGCCAAATAATTCTTTGTTGTAAGGCGCTGTCCTGTGCATTATAGGGTGTTTAAGCAGCACCCCAGGTCTCTGCCCACTAGATGCCAGCAGCACCTCACCACCACCCCCCCACTCAGTGTGACAGCCAAAAATGTCTGCAGATATGGCCAAATGTCCCCTGGGGGACAAAATCTTCTCCAGTTGAGAACTATTGTCCTAGACTGGTAAATTAGGAAGCTTCTATATCCCTAGTTCTTTAGCAAAGTATTTGACAACTCTGCACATTATCCTTATGAATAAGAAGGAGAAAAGTGGGTTGAGTATTAGCCTAGTTAGTTGTTCCAGTAGCTGGTTGAATGCTGCGCTCAACAGTGTCGACTTATGAAAGGGCATCAGCCTGGGGCATGTCAATGGTGACATGCCTCTGGGCTCTGTACACTTCTATCAACAACTTTGATAAAGACATCGGTGACGTGCTTACCATATGTACAAATGTCACAAGTCTGGTAGACATAAAACTATGTCAGACGAAAGACTGAAGACTCAAAGGGATCTCAGACATTGTTAGATGAAAACTGCTTCAGAGCAGTGTGTACACTATGCTGCCGTTTGTGTAAAAAATGAGTAACATAGAAGAACCAGTATTGGCATTTGCTTGTACCTGCATTAAGAAACTCCAGAATGATACATAAGAACTAAGAACTGTGGTGTCTACCTATGTGGGGGAGGGGAGGCAGGGCAGGTGGGGAACAAGGGTGGGATGGGGACTTTTCACAGTTTATCCTATTATGCTTTTTGATTCCTAAATTGTTGTAGTTAATTGCCATCAAGTCGATTCAAACTTATGGTGGCTGCATGTGTGCAGAATAGAACTATTCCATTGGGGTTTTAAGGCTGTGACCTTTCAGAAGCAAATCACTAGGCCTTTCTTTAGAGGCACCTCTGGCTGGGTTAGCTGAGTGCTTAAGCATTTGCACCACCCAAGGACTCCCTGATTTCTAAATATGGAATTATATTATCTATTCCAATGATGAAATTAAAAAAAAAAAAAAAAAAAACTCAACCTACCAATCCAAACCTGTTGCCGTCAAGTTGATTCCGACTCATAGTGACCCCACAGGACAGAGTAAACTGCCCCCAGGGTTTCCAAAGAACAGTTGGTGGATTTGAACTCCTGACCTTTTGGTTAGCAGCCGAGCTGTTAACCACTACACCACAGTAGGGGTCAAAATAAATACAATGCAATTGAACAGACACAATGGCAATACTGCAGTAGTCCACAAAATTAACTATGCAAGTATGAGATCTGGCTGAAGAGGTTTATGTGAAAGTCAGGTAGGAGGTTTTAGTTGGTCACAAGCTCAAGGAAGAACCAGGCCACCAAAGCAACCAGTCAACAAGCAAACATACCAACATATACTAACAAAAGCTTTGGCTGTTTATAGTAACCAGATCAAGGGCAATATAGACCAATTATACTCTGGGCAGGTCAGACCAAATTCATAGTCTTATCTTCACTTTCATATACTATATTTTTGGAAAGGCATTGACAAGCATATACAAAGGACAGTGAACTAGATGGCAAAGGGCCTGGAAATCATGACCAACATGAGGAATAGTTGTGAAATGAAGGCTGCTTAAATTGGAGAAGAGAAGATTCAGAAGGGACATGAAAGCTGTCTTCAAACATTTGAAGGATTGTCCTGTGCAAGAGGGATTAGGTGCTTTTTGTGTAGCTCCAGGCTGCAGAACTGGGTCCTCTTCAATTTATTGGGAGGCCAATTTCAGTTGAGAACCATGCAAAGGCTGCCTTGGGAAATAATAATAAAATAGCTCACACTTACTGAGCACTTACAAAGCATCAGGCACTGTGATAAGCACTTTACCTGCATTAGCTCCCTGACTTTTCACAACACCCTGGAAAAGGTGCTTCTTCCATTGCCATTTTTACAAAGGGGAAGACTTAGACTTGGAGAGGATAAGTAAATGTGCCTGAGATGACACAACCAGTAGACAGTGGATCAGTGACTCCAACACACTAAGCCTACTGCATGAGTCCGTGTGTTGTGCTAACGGTTGCTGGACTATCAACTTTTCCCATCCAGAGGCGCCTCAGAAGACAGGCCTGGTGATCTGCTTCAGAAAGGTCACAGCCTTGAAAACCATACGGAGCAGTTCTACTCTGGAATCAACATGAAGGCAACTAACAATGACAATAAACCTACTGCCTAAAGATAGGGAGTTCTCCATCATGATAGAGCATTCAACAGAGATGCAAACACTGCCCAGCCGAAATGCTAGGACCAAACTCCTGCAGCAGGTAGGGGAAGCCTGTTTCTTTCTTTTTTTAAAATTTTATTGTGTTTTAGGTGAAAGTTTACAGCACAAATTAGTTTCTCATTCAAAATTTATACAAATTGTTTTGTGACATTGGTTGCAATCCTTGCAATGTGTCAGCATTCTCCCCCTTGCCCTTTACACCCTGGGTTCCTCGTGTCCATTTGTCCAGGTTTCCTGTCCCTTCCTGCCTTCTTGTCTTCACTTTTGGACAGGTGTTGCCCATTGGTTTCATATACTTGATTGAATTAAGAAGCACGTTCCTCACCTGTGCTACTGTTTGTTTTATAGCCCTGTCTAATCTTTGGCTGAAAGGTGGACTTCAGGAGTGGCTTCAGTTCTGAGTTAGCAGGGTGTCTGGGGGCCATAGTCTCAGGGGTTCCTCCAGTCTCTGTCAAACCAGTAAGTCTAGTCTTTTTTTTGTGAATTTGAATTTTGTTCTACCTTTTTCTCCCACTCTGTTCAGAACCTTCTATTGTGATCTCTGTCAGAGCGGTCGGTGGTGGTAGCTGGGCGACATCTAGTTCTTCTGGGCTCAGGCTAGTGGAGGCTGCAATTTATGTGGTCCATTAGTCCTCTGGACTATTATTTTTCTTATGTCTTTGGTTTTCTTCATTCTCCTTTGCTCCAAACATGTTGGGACCAATATATGTATCTTAGATGGTCACTCATAAGCTTTTAAGACCCCAGGTGCCACTCACCAAAGTAGGATGTAGAACATTTTCTTTATGAACTATTTATCCCAATTGACCTAGATGTCCCCTGAGACCATGGTCCCCAGCCCTCAGCCCCAGTAACTTGGTTCCTCAAGGTGTTTGGATGTGTCTAGGAAGCTTCTATGGCTTTGCCTTGGTCAAGGTGTGCTGACTTCCCCTATATTGCATGCTGTCTTTCCCTTCACCAAACTTAACACTTGTCTACCATCTAGTTCGTGATTTCCCCTCCCCAATGCTACCCTCCCTCGTAACCATCAAAGATTGTTTTTTTTCTGTGTGTAAACCTTTTCTTGGGTTTTTATAATAGTGGTCTCATATAGTAGTTGTCCTTTTGTGATTGACTTACTTCACTCAGCATAATGCCCTCCAGATTCATCCATATTGTGAGATGTTTCACAGATTCATCATTGTTTTTTATTGTTGCATAATATTCCATTGTGTTTATGTACCATAATTTGTTTATCCGTTCATCTGTTGATGGGCACTTAAGTTGTTTCCATCTTCTTGATATTGTGAATAATGTTGCAATGATCATGGGTGTGCATATGTCTATTCCTGTGACGGCTCTTATTTCTCTAGGGTATGTTCCTAGGAGTGGGATTGCTGTATGGTATGGTATTTCTATTTCTAGCTTTTTAAAGGAGGCACCATATCGTTTTCCATAGTGGTTGTACCATTTTATATTCCCACCAGTGCATACGAGTTCCAATCTCCCCACAATCTCTCCAGCATTTGTTATTTTCTCTTTTTTTGATTCGTGCCAGTAATGTCTGGGTGAGATGGTATCTCTTTGTAGTTTTGATTTGCATTTCTCTAATGGCTAGTGATCGAGAGCATTTCCTTATGTGTCTGTTAGCTGCCTGAATGTCTTCTTTGGTGAAGTGTCTGTTCACATCCTTTGCCCATTTTTTAACTGGGTTATTTGTCTTTTTGTTATTGAGGTGTTGAATTATTCTATAGATTTTAGATATTAGACCTTTGTCAGATATGTCATAGCCAAAAATTTTTTCCTAGTCTGCAGGTTCTCTTTTTACTCTTTTGGTGAAGTCGTTTGATGAGCATAAGTGTTTAATTTTTAGGAGCTTTCAGTTACCTAGTTTATCTTCTGGTGTTTGTGTATTGTAAGTTATGGTTTGTATTCTCTTTATGCCATGTATTAGGGTCCTAGTGTTGTCCCTATTTTTTTCTTCCATGAGTTTTATCGTTTTAGGTTTTCTGTTGAGGTCTTTGATCCATTTTGAGTCAGTTTTTGTGTGTGGTGTGAGGTATGGGTCCTGTTTCACTTTTTTACAGACGGTGTTTCTTGCCTAATGTGCTCTCATCCTCTAAGATAAACTCTGTGAGCACGAGAATGGAGTGAGGCATGTGGGGAGAGAGGCAAGCACCCTCCAGCTCACATTGTCTGGAGGCAAAACTGGAGTTTTGGGTGAGGGTAGTGGCCAGTAAAAGTCAAAGGGACTAGAACCAATGAGAAAACTGCCCCAGCGCTGAGAGCCGCCTCTTCTGTCCATGGAGGCTTGTGACCACACTTAACAAATCATTTGGGTACTATGCTTCCCAGTTTACAAAGCCCCTTCAGGGACATAATCTCATTTCTCATAATCTCATTCAACAACCTTCTAAGAAACTCCCTCTGGCAAAGTGGCAGTGAAAAGGGATAGAGAGAAATATTTGCAGAAACAGGAGAATGACAAAAAGAAGAGAATGATTTGGTGGGGGTCATACTGGAGAAAGAAGAAGAAGGGAAGGGAAGCGTGGAGAGAGAGAATACACAACCCTTCCCAAAAATCTTTATTGTATGTTTGAGTCCACTGTTGCAGCTATTGTGTCAATCCATCTCACCAAAGGTTTCCTTTGTTTTTGCTGCCCCTCTGCTTTACCAAACATGATGTCTTTTTCTAGCAACTGGTCTTTCCTGGTGATGTGTCCAAAGTAAGTGAGTCAAAGTCCAGCAAGGGTGAAAATTTACTGGCTGATAAAAGAAAAAGGCAGTAAGTGAACCAGATCGAAAACTGGCTAATCAAAGCAAATAAACCAGAGGCTAATGTGAAGTTTTATAAAGTTATCTGACATGCTGGCTGTCAAAGAGAAAGAACATGAGCAGGAATCACTTTGGAGTGTCCAAATACGAGAAATCATGCCCAGTAGGAAAGAGCTGTGAAGAAGGATTTGTAATTTTGAGGGGGCTCACTCATCCAGGTAACCCATTACACAGGACACCCAGAAAATCAGCATGAAGTCTGAAGAATAACGACATGTCTTAGATCCAACCACAGGGTCAGCCCTGGCAAAGGGCAAAAGTCCCATGTCCTGGGGAAGGCCATGGGCCACATAAGTCAACACAGCTGGCAGTGCGCCTAGGAAGAGGTCCCCCCTCCTACGTAGATCAGAGTTATTTCCAGAGTGAGATGCCAGAGAGGACAGAGGGGCTTGGAGGGCGAGGGCCTGACAGTAGACTCTGCTCAGATCAGAGGTAAATGCTATCAATGGAAATCCTCACTATGGGATGGGAGGGAGGAGATCCAGGCCTTTCCAGTGCGCACCTGGGGAGGGAAGGCACAGCACTTCCCCCAGAAGGCTGAAGGGCAAGAGAAGAAGCCAGGAAGTGAGGGAAGAGGTAATTACAAGAGAAAACCCATTGCCATGGAGTCAGCGCCGACTCATAGTGACCCCACGTGTGTCAGAGTAGAACTGTGCTCCATAGGATTTTTAACGGCTGATTTTTCAGAAGTAGATTGCTAGGCCTTTCTTCTGAGGTGCCTCCAACCTTTCTGTTAGTAGCCGAGGGCTTAACATTTGTACCATTTAGGAAGGGGAGAATTAGGAGGTAGAGAAAAATGGGAAAGACAGAGAGTTGGAGAGGAGAAGAGCAAAGATCAGAGAGAGACAGAGGGGGCAGACACACAGGGGAAGACAGAAAAAGACAATAAGGCAGAAAAATCAAAGGTAGAGACAGAAACTTCTGCAGGAGGGTACAGAGAAATCAGACAATGGAGAAGGAGCAACTGAAGGAAGTAAACACACATTAAGAAAAACAAGCAAACGAATAGGCAGACTGATCAGAGAACCATGGGGCGGTGAGGCAGGGGCTGCAGCTGGGAGGCTGGGAGCTAGGTCACTCTCTTAAGCCAGGGCTCAGCCGTCTTCCAGTCACTCACTGACAGTAGCTTTGCTGACACAGGGCTTTTCTCTGGTTATGTCTGAGAGGGAAGCAGGAGGTGGGCAGAGGTCAGTTTACCACTAGGACCTCTTTAGATCAGGACCGTGTGCTATCTTGATATAATAAGTGGGTAAACAGAGGCGAGAAGGCTGCTGGGTTGGGGTTAACTTGCTGTATTTGCACCCTGCTCCTTACCCTGGACAAGGTCACAAACACTGTCACCAAAAATGAATAAATGTTTGCCCCTGGAAATGCAGTGGACAGACATCGCTGTCATGCCCATGGGTCTGTCCCATAGACTGACAGATGGATGCTGACCCTGCTTGAGCAGGGAGGAAGGAGAGGACAGGACCTTGGCACCCAATGGTCCTGTTGCCTGGAATGCTTTTGCCCAAATGATCATTCAGCAGGTGTTTGTGGAGCACCAGTTTTGTGCCAGGTTCTGTCCTAAGCACTTACAACATGACTGAACAAAACAAACATTGCTGCTCTGTGCAGCTTACGTTCTAGTGGGGGGAGGTTTTCTTGACTATGTAAACCATGCGGTATGCTAGAAGATGGTAAGTGCTGTGGGGGGAACACCGAGCAGAGGAAGGGGGAGCAGGAGGCTTGGGGCAGGGGCAGGGTAGGCTTCACTGAGGTGACATCTGAGCAAAGGCTAGAAGGGGTGAGGGAGCTGGCCTTGAAGATATGGGATGGGGGGTGAGCACTTTAGGCAATGAGCACAGCCCAGGGGAAAGTCCTAAGGTGAGAGCATGCTTGGAACATTGCGGGGCAGCAAAGGGAATGGTGGCACAGAGGGACCAAAGGGACAGCCACAGGCGATGAATTCAGAGAGGCAATGGGAGCAGGTGGGGAAGGCCCTGGGGGACACTGGCAAGACTAGCTCTGCCTTTGGATGAATGGGGACCCATTATGGGGTTCTGAGTAGAGGTGAGACATGCTCCGACTTAAGTTTTAGAAAGCTCACACTGGCTACTGTGATGAGAGTAGAGAAGGGGGCCAGGATACAAGTGGGAGACTAGTTAGGAGGACATTACAGTAATCCAGAGAGTATGGTGGCTTGGGCTAGGGTCGGGGGAGTAGGGATGGGGAGAGTGGTCAGGTTCTGCACGTGCTCTGAAGACAGAGTCCGCAAGACTTCTTGACAGACTGGATGGGGGTGAAAGATAAACAGAGGAGCCCAGGGTGACTCTAAGGTTTCTGACATGGGCATCTGAAAGGATGGAGTTTTCCATCAAGGAAGATATATGGGTGGAGCAAGTTTAGATGAGGTAGGGTCGGGGGAGGAAATCAGAAGTTTGGTTTTGGACATGTTGACTTTGAGCTGTGTATTAGACACCCAGTCTAACAGATGTGTACTGCAAACGGTTAACACACTTGGCTGCTAACTGGAGGTTCAAGTCCACCCAGAGTTGCCTCAGAAGAAAGGCCTGGCAATCTACTTCCAAAAAATCAGCCATTGACAAACCTATAGAGCACAACTGTACTCTATGAAGCACATGGGGTCACCCTAAGTTGGAATCGACTCAACAGTAAGTGGTTTTATTAGACATCCAAGTGAATATGCTAAGAACTCAGTTGGATATGTAAGTCTGGAGTTTGGGAAAGAAGTCAGCAATGGATTTATCAATATGGAGTTCTTAGCATACAGATTATTTAAAGCCATGAGACCAGATGAGATGACCAGGGAGTAAGTGTAGATAAAGAAGAGATCAAGGACACAGTCCTGGGCTCTCTCACATCCAGAAATTGGGGAGAAGAGAAGCCAGCAAAGGAGACCAATGGGGAGTGAACATGAGGTGGGAGGAAAAGCAGAAGAGTGTAGTGTCCTAGAAGCCTCTAGAAGAATATGTGTTAAGGAGGAGACTTAAAAGCTGCTGAGATGTCAGGGAAGATGAAGGGTGAGAAATGGCCATTGAAAACTCTATGGAGCATAGGTGATCTCCACAAGGAGCTTCAGGGGAGTGGTGTGGGTGAAAGCCTGAGTGGAGTGCGTTTTGGGGAGTGTGGCATCCAAAGGCTGTGTAGCAGGGTAAGTAAGGGCCCAAGTTCTGGTCACCAGCCCACCAGGATTCAAATTCCAGCTCTGCCACTTACTAGCTGTGTGACTTTCAGCAAATTATTTAACCCTTCTTTGCCTCTGAGGCTACCGACCTCATAGGGTTGTTATGAGGATTAAATCAGTTCATGTTTATAAAGTGCTTTGTAAAGTGCTTGGAGTATCAGGCACATGGGCAACACAATAAATGTATATCAAATTAAAGAGAAAGAAAGAAAGGGGGGGAGGAGATGAAGCAGACAATTCCTTCAAAGAATTTTGCTGCAAAGAGAAGCAAAGGAATGGAGGTTTATTAGGGAAGGTTTTAAGATGGAAGAACTAACAAAATGTTGAATGCTGATGGGAACAGGCCATTAGAGAGGGAGGATTCAATGACACAGAAGAGAGGAGAGATTTGCTGGAGTGAAGTTGTTGAGGACCAAGGGGGGATGGGACCGAGTGCCCCCCTCACCTCCCTCAGGGCATCCCCAGTGGCACCTTCCCAGGGAAGCTGTCCCTGGCCCACCTCTGGTATCCCTCCAACACTTGCCTCCCCCTTCTCTGCTTTCTTCTTTTTTTTTTTATCACAGTGATCACCATCTAATGTATTGTTCATTTTTCTTAACTTGTTTGTCTGTCCCCCAATCGGATTTTTGTCTGTCTTGTTTATAGTTGTAACTCTTGAGCCTAGAACAGTGCCTGTTACATAGTAAATGCCCAATAAATATTGCTGAATAAAAAAATGAATTGGTAACTGTACTTAGGGAGTCTTTTTGTCCATCAGGGAAGACAAGCACCCTTCTTTATTTATTCTACACATACTTTCTGAGCATCTACTATGTTCCAGGAATGGTATTGGGCTCTAGGAAATTGAAGATGAATCAGATGGCATGCCTGCATTTATTTAATCAACTCTTCAGTATGTGTGGGGAAGGAAAGGGGGAGGATAAAAAATATAAGGCAGTTCCAAAGCTGTGTGATAAATCATACAGAGAAGGAAGTATAGGACCCCATAGCCTTGGGCAAGTGAAAAGTTTCCTAAGGGAGGAGCATCTGGAACCTGAAGAACAGTTGGCCAGAAGAGTACCAAGCAAGGGGGTAGAGTAACAACTTTCCAGGTGGAGAAGCCTCACAGGCAAAAGCCTGATGATGAGAGTTAAGTGTCCAAATCTTACCTCGACTGTGGCCACTCCAGCCCCTCTGACTAACTCTCTCTCTGCTCTGACCCTAATGGCACCTATTGTATCAGTTGTTGGGCATTACCCTGAACTGTGAGTCAGCTTTCCAAGGTGTGAGCCTTGAGACCTCAGGCAGATGGTCTGCTTTCTGAAGGAAGGCATGGTGCCTACAGTAATAATGTATACATAGTAGGAGCTCAACTGTCATTTGCTCAACAAATAATTCCTGAATACCTACCATGTGTCAGGCACTGTTCTGGGCACTAGGGATGCAGTCGTGAAGAAGGCAGACCAGGCCTTGCTTCCTGGAACTTTTGGGAAGATGGTCCACAAATAAATAAACAAGCATATACATAAAAAGTAATATAGTGCCGCACAGAAAATAAACAATGGTTAATGTGATGGAGTGACTGGGTGGGTGAATGAGGGGTGGGGACTCCACTAACTAGTAATCAGGGAAGGTGTCTCTGATATTTGAGACTGACTAATAAACATCTACTGAACCAATAAATCAACAAAAGGGAAGAGGGCATGATATTCTCAAAACAACATTCTAGGAAACATGAAATTGACACAGAGAGCCCAAGTGCTGAGAGGACACAGCAAAGTATCCAGCTAAAATTCAAGAAGACTTCTTGCAGGAGGTAAGTTTTGTTCAGGAGTTAGCCTCAATCCAAAACCAAACCAAACCCATTACTGTCAAGTAGATTCCAACTCATAGCAACCCAATAGGACAAAGTAGGGTGTCCAAGGAACGTCCGGTGGATTCGAACTGCTGACCGAGCTCTTAACCATTGCACCACCAAAGCTCCAAGCCTCAATCCAAACCAAACCAAACCAAACCCGCTGCTGTCGGGTCAATCCAGACTCATTGTAACCCTACAGAACTGCCCCATAGGGTTTCCTAGGAGCAGCTGGTGGATTGCAACTGCCGACCTGTTGGTTAACAGATGAGATCTTAACCACTGTGCCACCAGGGCTCCAAGCCTCAATAGTGAACTTTAAATGTGCAGATGTGATAGCTTGGCTTTTCGCTGAAATGATGATCAAAAGGGAGGGTAAGTGTCAACAGACATTTACTGAGCAGCTCTATGGGCCGAGCTGACTGAGGATACCAAGGTGGTGAAAGAAGACAGTTCCTGCCCTCTGGGAGCTCATGGTCTTGTGCAGGAGAAAGGCAGGCAAATGAATAATTACATCACACTTTGACTAGGGCTATGGCAGCAAGACAAGGCACAGGGTAGCTCTGAGAGGGGAGCCATGATCTCTGCCTGGGAAGGAGGTCAGGGAGGGGATGTGGGGTCTGGGGACACTTTGCAGAGAAGGTGACATTTGAGCTGGGGCTTTAAGGATGACTAGAAGTTTGTGGTGGTGTTTAGGGTGAGCGAGGAGTATATAGGAAGGCTCAGAGGCAAGACACAGCCTACCACAGGAAGCTCAGGTATGCTGAGTACTGGGAGCAGGTGGTGGAGGTGAGGCTAGAGAAATAACAGGTGTATAGGGGCAGGGAGCCTGTTGCCATCAAGCCAATTGCAACTCGTAGTCACCCTATAGGACACAGTAGAACCAGTGGCATCAGTAGGGAGGTGCAGTGGTTGTGGACAGCACTGGGTGACACTGTCTAAGGCGGTGACACCAAAATGACTGTCTATAACATTTTTCTGCAGTGTTTCCTCAGAAATTTATTATTATTCTTATTGTACTTTAGATGAAGGTTTACAGAACAAACTAGTTTCTCATTAAATAGTTAGTACACATATTGTTTTATGACATTGATTAACAACCCCATGACATGTCAACACTCTCCCTTCTCAACCTGGGGTTCCGTATTACCAGCTTTCCTGTCCCCTCCTGCCTTCTAGTCCTTGTCCCTGGGCCATTGTGTCCCTTTAGACTCCTTTTGTTTTATGGGCCTGTCTAATCTTTGGCTGAAGGGTGAACCTCAGGAGTGACTTCATTACTGAGCTAAAAGAGTGTCCGGGGGGAAATTTATTATTTTTTATTAAAATATTCCTGTAGTTAGTTACAATAATAAAATTCTTTTCATAAGCCCAGCTTACATGTATCAATATAGCCACAAGGCTAAAACTCTATGCTAACTTACTTTTTGAAACTTCTAATGCGCTCCATTCAGAGCTGTCATCGTTACCCAATTACAATGACGCTTTGAATCATGTGGTTTCATCTGCACACGCTACAAGCACTCGCTGTTGTTTTCATTGCTGCTGGTGTTTCTATAGTCACCGATTTTGTCAAATTTTCTGCTGTTTTAGCTACAATATTGTACTAATTAGTATTTGTGAACTTGTATCAATAACTTGTGAGAATGAAGTAGTAATTAAAGGAGAAGGAGAAAAATAAAAAAAAGACTTCCACTTAGTTACTAATAATATAATTCAATGTAGAAAGATTTACAAAAAAAATTTTGTTGTTAGTATTCATATAATCTAAGAAATACTATATTTAAGCAATTTATAACTATATTTATCATATATTATTCTATGATTAAAATTGATAATAAACTGACACGTATAACAATTATGGATTATACAGTTATTTGATAACTAAATAGAGAAACTGACAGTTTAAAACAAAGTGAGGGACATGCTATGTTTCTTGATACATGATTAGAAATCTAACTTAAATCTTAAATTCAGTTTTTTTTAAATTATAGTCTTTTAAAAATTTTCTTTAAAAACATCACTGTCTTGCAAATATATATCTGACTTCAATGAATTTTTCAGGGTTTAAGTTTGAACTATGGTTTAAAACAATAGTGACCCATTAAAAAGTGAGTTGGTGAAAGGCATTGATTTAGATGAAGTCATTCACAAGTTTGCAGCTTTGAAGGCCAGGAGGGAAAAGTTCTGATTTAGTCGGGATGTTCACTAAGTCGTGAAATGCTTGTGTATTTGTTCCTATTTATTTTTATGGTATTATTTAATTTATGAATATATTTCCCCATGCATTTGTATACAACTTCTACATTATTTAGGCTGTTATTGATTAGGCAAACCTAATTCACTGATGTATTTCATGTAATGGTAAAGTTTAATGTTAAAATGAACATAATTTTGATGTAGTTCTTAAATGTATTCACTTCGAATTCTACTGTTTTCTTTCTGAATTTTCACTTTAACCACATGAAACTATGTAAATGTAAATACATTTAGGTTGTGTGTATGATATTGTAATTTAAAGGTGTAATTTTGATTTTGCTGGTCGTTTATGTCACTACTATTGCCGTTACATTCAGTGATATATAGGAATTATAATTTACGAGTAACATTAGTACAAAAAACATTACTAAGGATTCTGTATGGTCTGGTACAGGAGGAGGTCCACGGGGGCAGGGGTGACACCCTGAGTTACTGCACTGGGTGACACCAACCTTAGTGACGATAGAGTTTCCAAGGCTATAATCTTTATGGTAGCAGACTGCCACACCTTTACCCTGCTGCGCGGCTGGTGGGTTTGAACCACTGACCTTTAAGTTAGCTGCTGAGCGCTTTAACCATTGTTCCACCAGGGCTCCTGGGGCAGGGAGCAAGGGTGATAATTTAAAAAAATCTCTGAAGTCCACATGTAAATGAAGTCATTTCTATAGTAAAGGCAATGCTAGAAAACTCAACAATGGCTGCTTCTTACTGTGGTAGGCACTCCACAGTGGGGGTGGGGGTGGGGGATGGGGGAGGGACTTTAACATGCTCCATCCCTTCTCTTTGAAAGACTACAAAAGAGTTGGCAAAGCCAAGCCAGCCCTCACCCCATCAGAGGGAACAACCCAGGCCAAGTGACTGGAGGCTGCGTTAGCAGGGGCTGGTGAGGAGTGTTCAGGCTCAGGGCACGTTTGGATGTAAAGCTGGCAGGACTGACCGACACCCTGGGGAGGGATATGAGAGACAGAGAGAGAGAGAGCAATCACTGACAACACCTCAACGGGGAAACCGGAAGCCGGGTGAATGGTGGTGCCATCTACTTGGGGGGTGGGTGGGGTCAGGTCAGGTTTGGGAGTGGGAATTAACAGTTCTGTTGGACATGCTGGGTTTGAGGAACCTGCAGCCAGGGGAGAGGTCAGGACAGAAGAGAAAGGTCTACGCCACCATTCCTTGGGCTTCTGCAATCAGCCTTCTCCCTGGGCTCTCTGGTCTCATCTTGCTCCCCACAATCCATCCTTTGCAAGGCAGCCAAAGTTCACTTTTTAAGACACATTGTTGTTGTTAGGTACCATCCAGTCAGTACCGACTCATAGCTACCCTATGTACAACAGAGCGAAATACTGCCCAGTCCTGCGCCATCCTTACAATCTTTGCTATGCTTGAGCTCACTGTTGCAGTCACTGACTGTGTCAATCCATTTCGTTGACAGTCTTCCTCTTTTTCGCTGACCATATACTTTACCAAGCATGATGTCCTTCTCCAGAGACTGGTCCCTCCTTATAACATGTCCAAAGTACGTGAGACAAAGTCTCTCTGTCTTTGCTTCTACGGAGCATTCTGGCTGTACTTCTTCCAAGACAGATTTGTTCACTCTTCTAGCAGACCATGGAATACTCAGTATTCTATGCCAACTCCATAATTCAAAGCCATCAATTCTTCTTCAGTCTTCCTTATTCATTGTCCAGCTTCTGCATGCATATGAGGTGACTGAAAATACCATGGCTTGCGTCAGGCATAAATCAGATCAAATCACCCTGCCGCTTCAAACCCTCCAGTGGCTTTCCATTCCACTTAGAATGCATTCCAAATGCCTTCCCATGGCCCATGAGGACTCTGTGATCTGGTCTCTGTTTGTCTCTTCAGCACCATCAATGGACCCAAATATACCAGTGATGATGAAGATGGTGCAGGACTGGGCGACATTTTGTTCTGCTATACATAAAGTTGCCATGGCTGGATGGCATCAAACAACAACACCCCTCCTCACTACCCTGCTTGTTCATTCTGCTCCAGACTCAAGGACCTTTCTCGTATCTTTCAAACAAGCTGAACTCTTTCCCATCTTGGCGCATGTGATGGGCTGTTTCTGCCTGGAATGCTCTTCCCAGAGCAAACTCCTCTGTCCCTTTCTCCACGTCCCCTGCCAAGACTACCCAGGCTAAAGTTGCCTTTTTCCACCACCCTTCCCTATTCCATCTCTTTCACAGTACTTTACAGGACTTGAAGTTATCTTAGTCATTTGTGTATTTATTTAAGTGTTTGTGTCTCCACCTACCCATCCATCACCAGAATATAGGAGCAGATCCTGGCACAAGAACGAGCACAGACTGACTCTCTTCCTGGGAGGGAGAGCTGGCAGGGATGGCAATTACTAGATGTGGCTGCACTGGTTGCAAAGTAGGGTTGGTGGAAGCTGCCCTGGCAAAGCTGGTGGCAACTCAGGGCTGGTCTGGGGTCACCAGATCAAAAATCACCTAGGTCCTGAGTGTGTGGGGAGAGATATGCTTCTCTGGCTACAAGATGGTACCCACAAGGCAAGGCTCTGGCCCTGGATCTGCCTGACTGTTCTGAGGATTTCCTTCTCCTAAACCAATGACCAGAGAGACCCCTCCTCAGCAGGACGCGGAGCAGTGGGGCCTGCATAGGCCACGAGTTGTGGGGAGAGGGGCTTAGGAGACCTGTTTGTGATGTGTTCCAGCTGCCCACAGGGCAGGAGCTGCAGCCAGAGAAACAGTGGGAGGAGGAAGAGAGGGGAGGAGAAGGAGAGGGAGGAGGACGGAAAGGGGGGGAAAAGGGCAGGGAGGAGGAGGAGGGAAAGGTATTAGAAAGGAAGAGGGAGAAGAGGGTAAGGAGGAGGGAGGTGACAGAAGGGAGGGAGGAAGGAGGAATGGAAAAAGGAGGAAGAAAAAAGGGAGGAGGGAGGAAGGAGAAAGGGCGAGAAGAAGGATGATGAAGGAGGGAGGATGATGAAGGAGGAGGAGGATGGCCAAGGGGAGAGGAGGAGGAAGAGGAAGGGAGAGAAGGAAGTAGAGACAGAGGAGGAGAGAAGAAAGGATGATGGAGGAAAGATGATGAAGGATGAGCGGAAAGGAGAAGAAGTGAAAGAGGGAGGGAAAGGAGGAGCAAGGGGGAGGGAGAGGAGGAAGGGAGAGAAAGGAAGAGAAGGGGAAGAAGGAGGAGGAGGAGGAAGTGGAAGAGGGGGAGGAGCAGAAGGAGGAGGGAGGGTGGATTCTGCCTCAGCTATGGGACCAGGCTGTACCAGACCTCCTGGGGGGTTATGTGCCTTCACTTTGAGGGTCAGGGGAGGCCCTGGGGCAACAAGAACATTCATTTTACCTCCCCATGGCCTTCCAGGGCAAAGTGCACACCAAATGGGGAGGTGGAGGAAGGAGTAATAAAAATTAAATTAAAAATTTTTTTTTTAAAGTTGGAAGAACAAATTATTTGGAGATGAAGCAAAAATATCTGTGACATACCGAGCACTGTTTTAATGACAGCCCGTGTGGGAGGACAGTTTAGTCATATTTTTCATTTTCTCTTCCCCTGGGAGCTGCGTTCCAGTGATCAGGCCCTGATATCAAATTGGCATGTTCCCTAAAAAAGTCACCTTCTTGGATTATTCAGTGGTGCGATGAGTCAGGGGGCTGCCGAGTAACCCCTTCTCCATATGCTCAGGATGCGTTTGCCCTCCTTGGGGAGTGGAGGGGCCCAGGTGAGCAGGCGGGTAGCTGAATGGGGAACAGGCCCTGGGGCCCAGTGGGTGGGCAGGAAGCTTAGGAGGGAAAGTTATCAGCTTCCCCGGAGGGGCTGTGCCAGCTCAGCTGCTGTGTACATGTCACCTGTGAACTCCTAGGGGTAAGGATATGACTAGTCCCAGATCTAGGGCCACATCGAGTGTGGAAAAGTATTTCTTCGAAGAAAGCTTGGTTAAACACCAGGAGGAAGAAGTTCAGGAAGCCGATCTGCCATTCCCTCAGGCTCGAGTGTCTCCAGGACTAAAGATAAAAATAAGGAAGATAATTTTAATGACTGCCATGATGCAAGAGCTTACTGTGGGCCAGACACTTCATGCACATTAGTTCACTTATCCTCAAAGCAGCCTCAGGGAGCAGATGTAGCCATCCCCGTGATGCTGAAGGAAAGAGAAGCTCAGAGAAGCGAACTGACCTCCCCAAGTCCACGTAGCTAGTCAGTGTCAGAGCAGAATTTGCACGCAGGTCTGTTGGATTCTGGCATCCTCCTTCCTGTAGAGCACGGGGGCCAAGAGCTCACTGCTCTGAGTGGGATGTGGAGGAATTTCAGAGAGCACGGCAGACACCAGGAGGGGGCCTGTTCCTGGTTCTTCAACCAGATCTCAATCGCTTTAGTAACTGTTTTACTTCTTGTTGTTGTTAGGTGCCGTTGAGTCGGTTCCAACTCATAGCAATCCTATGTACAACAGAACGAAATACTGCCCAGTCCTACACCATCCTCACAATTGTTGTTATGCTTGAGCCCATTGTTGCAGCCACTGTGTCAACGCACCTCGTTGAGGGTCTTCCTCTTTTTCGCTGACCGTCCACTGTACCAAGCTTCATGTTCTTCTGCAGGGACTGGTCCCTCCTGATAACATGTCCAAATAAAGTGAGACGAAGTCTTGCCATCCTCACTTCTAAGGAGCATTCTGGCTGTACTTCTGCCAAGACAGATTTGGTCGTTCTTCTGGCAGTCCATGGTATATTCAATATTTTATTTCTAATACCGTTTATTTGCCATCTCCCCTAAATCAGTCACCTTCTCCAATTATTCAGCAGCACAATGAATCAAGGGGCTGCAGTGTTCTCTGTAAACTGGAGGGGGCAGGCATGGTTCTTCCTGTTGTACACTTAGAGAAACTAAGGCCCAGAAAGAGGAGAGCGTCTTGGTACTGACAGAAACTACACAAGGCCACTGGGGCCCTATGGAGCTGGGCCTCAGTCCCACCTCTGTCATCTACTACATATCACTTTATTTAAAAGTTGTGATCTCTATTTCCCTCAAATGTAAAATGGGAATAGTGAGATCTACCTCAGAGGTTCAAATGAGCTAAAGTATGTTTAAAATGCTTTGTAAACTCTAAAGCATTAGGCCAAAATGAGAGGTGGCCTCCCTCCATCACCATTATCATTGAATCCTGGCTAATAGCAGGGGCTCTCAGACAGTCTGGTTCAAATGCTGTCTCCTTCATGTATGAGCTGTGCAACCTTGGACAAGTTCCTTAACCTTTATGTGCCTCGGTTTCACCACATGCAAAATGGGAATACCATTACTACCTTCCTCATGGAGTTTTATGGGGATTAAATGCATTAACAAATTCACAAGTGCTAAGAAGATCCCAGAGCAGTGCAAGGACTTAGTAACTATTATTATTACCATTGTCACCACATTACTTCTACTGACAAGGCTGTAAACTCCTTGAGAACAGGTTGGGTCTGTCTTGTCCACTGTTGGATCCCCGGTGCTTAGCACACTTAGCACACTGGCAGGTATACAGCAGGTGCTCAGTACATGCTGGTTAAAGGAAGGTATACACGCCAGAATCTTCCCTCCTACTATTTGCCCTTCCCAATAACCCTGGGAGACCTGCCCTAAGTCCTTGCCAGAGTTTGATGTTGGTACAATTTCTTGGCATTGCCACCTTCTCAGCCATGATATTCGAACAACTCCACTGCATGGAAGGCCTGGGTCTCAGTGCCTGGCTGCCTGTACCCTACTTGTCCTCACCGCCTAGACAGGTGAAAGGTTTGGCCTCTCTCCTTAGTCTCTTTACGCCACATATCTTGGGACATCAGTGGCCTCTCACCTGCAAATACAGCCCTCCTTCCATAAAACAGGAGTCCCTGGGTGGTGCAAATGGTTAAGTGCTTGACTACTAATTGAAAGGTTAGTGTTTGAACCCACCCGGCGGTGCTTCAGAAGAAAGGCCTGGTGATCTGCTTCTGAAAGATCACAGACTTGAAAACCCTATGGAGCAGTTCTACTCTGCACACATGGGGTCGACTTGACGGCAGCTGGTATCCATAAAACATAACCTCTCTCCCTATCCAGCCTCATCAGTCCTTTGGGCATCCTTAAGAGAGCAGCCTATGAAATGAGACCGCCTGGGTTTGTATCCGAGACCTGGTGGCACAGTGGTTAAGTGCTTGGCTGCTGTCTGAAAGGTCAGTAGTTCAAACCTACCAGCCTGCTCCAAGGGAGAAAGATGTGGCAGTCTGCTTCCATAAAGATGACAGCCTTGGAAACACTATAGGGTCGTTATGAGTCGGAATGGACTCCATAGCAACAGGGTTCAGGTTTGTATCCCAGTCCCACCCTTTACTAGGCATGTTATTTACCCTCTCTGCCTCCATTTCCTCATCTGTAAAATAGGGATCACAATGGTACTCCTCACAGGGGTGTGAGGATTAAATAAATTAACCATGTAGGGCTGTCAGGGAATAAAGGGCTCCATTCGTTTTAGCTCTTATTATCTTAGCCCTTCTTTACCTTGATTATATCCCTGGGACAGGAAGTAACAATGAATTCAAAAGAGCCCAGCCACCTTCTCTGAGCAGCCCTCCTTGAACCTCCCAGCCAGGGTTAATGCTCCTTCATCTGCTTTCCCACAGCTCAGAGCCAGCACCTCCGCATGCCTGGCACACAGGTAGTACTCAAAAGCGCAGGTATTGTTCTGACTATTGTTTGACATCTATGGCACAGGATTGCAGTTGAGGTGTATGTGGCTGCCTCCCTGGGAGAGAGACTGGGAGCTTCCTGAGGGCAAGGACTGTTTTATTCATCACTGGGCCCTAGGCCTGGCACAGAGAAGACTCAGTGATTGCCAAGCTGGAAACTGGAGGACAGCAGCACTGTGAACAGTCCATGTGTCCATTCACCAGCCATTTCCTGACTGTGGGGCTTCGTGGACAAAGCACAGCCCCTGCTCTCCAGGAGCTCAGAGTCCATGAGGGTGAATGGGGCATAGGGGGAACGACAAGGAAACAGGCAGAGACCACATAATGTGCGCTCAGGGACAGCTTCCCATAGGAACAAGGTCTAGGCTGTGGAAAGGTGTGAGCAGAGGTGGGGCAGGGGGCATCTTCCAGGCCTCTGTGAGCTATAGCATACTACCCACACCGAGGTCCATGGCTGCCTCCAGCCCTTGGGGCTGCGGGACACAGACCAGCCTGACATGGCAACCTCTTCACTCCCTATTTTGGACCAAGACTTGTCAGAGTCTCAGTACCCTCTCATAGTCCTTTTCCCTGTGATCGGTGATATTGGCTTTCCCCTAGTGCCAGGAAGCATGACTGGGGCAGGCCTGCCCTCTTCCCCCTCCCTCCAAACCTCCCAGCATTAGGGGGTCAGGTCAGGTTCTTATCCCAAAGGTTGTCTCTCCACTGATTTGCCTACAGTGCAGCAGAGCCTTGGGGTCACCCTCAAACCTTTGTTCAATCCCTTCTCTGCTTTTTGCTCAATCCCTAGCTCTATCACTGACTCTACTCAGTGATTACATGAGTCCTGACTTCCTCATCTGTAGAATGGGGTTAATAATACTGATCCCTCCAGTGGTTTGTGAAGATTAAATACAACAGTGAACATAAAGCAACCAAGGCCTAATCCACAGTAACCAAAAACCAAACCCATTGCCACTGAGTGGATTCCGACTCATAGCGACCCTATAGGACAGAGTAGAACTGCTCCATAGGGTTTCCAAGGAGCGGCTGGTGGATTCGAACTGCTGACTTTTGGTTCACAGCTGAGCTCTTAACCACTGCGCCACCAGGGCTCCAGTCCACAGTAAGCCCTCCGCAACTATGGGCACCTCTCCCCTTCCATCCTGTCTCCCTTAGTTTGTTCACTGAACCTCGATTTGGAAAGGCTTTTATGTGCTGCTTCTTGACTTGAGGCTGGGACTGGGGTAGGGAAGTGTAGGGTGGTCCTACGCTTCCACCTCTTGTTCCAGTTGACTGAATGATGTGTTTGCAGAAAGGCCTACAGAGTTCGACCCGACCACACATGCTGACCACAATTCCAGTGGCTCCACGCTCCCTCGGCCAACTACAGTGGGTCTCCGATGGCGAGGAGATGGGGTTCCATTAGCTGTGCACTAGATTTAAGAGTCATACCTGGGAAGGTTCGTTTTCATTCCCCCTTAGAATGTGTGTGAGCACATGTGTGTAAGTGTGAATGGTGTGTGCATGTGTGAATGTGTGAGTGTGCATGTAGGGTGCTGGCAAAGGAGGACAGAAGGGGACCAGAAGTGCCAGACACCCCCACACAAGCCACCTGACCATGGTGGTTATGCGTGTGAGTGGGCACCCAAGTGTGGATGTCGGTGTGAGTACTCACAAAGGAGTGGTCTGGGACTGTTTCTTCACATGTGGGCACACATGTGCTCTGTGAGTCCCTGGGGTGACCACCACGCCCATGTAACGCCTCTCAGGGACTCTTCTCAACACGGCCCAGAGCAAGGGAGGACTGCAGTGCTGCTGGTCACCTCACCCATACCTCCTCCGAGTCTCTCCTCCAAGACCCCACCAAGCCTTCTCATCCCTCCCTCTCACATCTTCTCACTTCCCCAGGTCACCTCTGGCAGGAGAGAGAGCTTCCCTGAAACTCAACAACAATGACATTGTATCTGTGACTAGCTTATGGCCAGCAGTCCCTCCTCCTACCCCAATGCCCCACACTGAGAGCATTTCAGGGGCTGGTGACAAGTATGTTTACCTGTCAAACATCTACCTGCTATTGATAAGGTACTGCCAGTTTCTAGAAAAACCAAACAGCAACCACCACCCTGCAAACTAGCTACAAACTTGAGTTTGCAGAAGAGGACCATTTCCCTGACGCAATAAAGACAAAAGACTATTAAGTTACTGAGATTCCCGAGTCCATTCCTCATCTGCCAAACGTGGAAAATAGAACTGCATTTATCTGGTATGCCACTGTATACCCAGTGCCTGGCAAACAGTGAATGCTCAAAAAATACTGGCTGAATGGGTGAATAAATGAATATAGAAGGATTGTCACTGGGATTAAATGAGATGAGGAAAGTACAGCATTTATCACAGCGATGTTACATATTAAGCATTCGATATGAGGTAGCTATTATCCATGAGCAAAATCTTATTATTCAGTCAGATTGGCTCCCAGAGCTAATAAAAAATCAGGTAATTAAGGCTACAGAGTGACATGCCCCCTAAAATTTAAGTAGTTGCCCCTGGAATCCAAAGGGTAATATGTTATATTCCATTCCATTCATTTTAACAAGTTCATACTGAGCACTTCTGATGCGCCCAGAATGGGTAAGATCCTACACAAGATACAAAAGAATTAAGTCAAGCTTCCCTCCTAAAGGAATTACTTTGGAGTTGGAGAGGCAAGATCAACATTCATCAGCATAAATGCCTTCCGGCTTGAGCCAAAGACCCAGGCAGCATTCTAAAGGCCAATGCAAAAACTTTCATTTATCCCTTCAACAAATATTCATAGTTCACTTGCCAGACCCCTAGCTAGGCACTGGGGACACCGAGATAAATATGATGAATTAGACGAGCTGCTCCCAGACCAGAGAAAGCGACCTCTTAAAAACAGGTCACGACAATAAATGCTAGACCAGAGCATGGAGCCGTGAGCCCTGCCTGTGCGTGGAGTGGGGAGGCTCATTCCCAAGATTTCCAGGGGAAACTAAAAGAAAAAAACAAAACAGTCACTGTGAAGTTGATTCCGACTCATGGTGACCCCATGTATGTCAGAGGAGAGCTGTGCTCCATAGGGTTTTCAATGGCTGAGTTTCACAAGTAGATCACCAGGACTTTCTTCTGAGGCACTGCTGGGTAGACTCAAACCTCCAACCTTTTGGTTAGCAGCTGAGCGAGTTACCATGTGCACCACCCAGAAACTCCTACTTCTGGGGGAAGGGGTTATGAAAAGTGTTTTCTCTTCTCTGGGAGATGTGCTTGTATAGACCCAGGCCAGTTCTCTTGACCAGGGGCCCCAAAGCCCCTGCCAGACCTGGTTGGAGAGTGTCTGGAGGTCAGGCTGCCCATCCAGCACCCATACTGACCACAACATCACCAGCTGCTAAAAGCAGCATCTCCCACCATTCTCCTTACCCTCAAGGTTCCCAAGAGCCCTGGAACCTACAGGAATCCCAGAGCGTCAGCGCTGAAGGGGAACTCGGACACCATTCATTTCAATCCCTCATTTTGCAGCTAAGGAGACTGAGGCCAGGAGAAGTTGAGGACCCCAAAGTACTCTGTGAGGCAGTGACAATGCCAAGTGAGATCCCACGTGTCCTGATCCCAGTTTCTAAAGCACTTAAAATGCTCCAGGATTCAGAATCTCCCAGAGCCCCTGCCTGGCCTCACTCAGGAGTCTACGATGTCCCACAATACCTGTCAGGTACAGCAGGCTAAGGAGAAGTGGTGAGCTCTGCTCGCAGCACCTGGCCGATGGACTATGATAGGCAAGTGCACAAAACAGTGGTGAGAGGAGGCCAGTCCCAGGGTGGTTCCAGGCATCTGGGTACATAACATGTGGGACGCCTTGTACTGCAAACCAGAGAATCCAGTGTGCAGGGATAAAAGGGGTGGAGGAAGAAGCAGGTGAGGGCAGGTGCCTGAAAAAACACCTGTACCCAATCACAACTGTCATGCACTTCGATAGGGCCCTGAAATCACAGACAGTAATTTGAAAGGAGAAAAGGCACCTTGGGCCCAGGTGAGTCTGGATAGGAGGCATAAGAAGTATGGCTACGATAGGCCGCAGCACCTGCTCCCAGCTCCTGGGGCAGGACATTTAAAGGCCCCTCCCTCTGTAGCTAACACTGCACTCATGTTTAGAGACAAACCGATTCTTCTCTGAGGAGGACTTGTGCCTGCCTGCCTCCTCACCGCTTAGTAACTATAGCTGTTTGGGACTAAACCTGTCTCACCTGCTCACTGCACACAGGTGGAAACGGGGCCAAGTGCTGTCCACGGTTAGAGATGTTAAAAGCTCTGGGGCCAGGAGATCCTTTGGATTCAAATGTGACTTTTGCTAGTCATTTTCCAGCTTTGCAACCAAGGGCAAGTTTAACCTCTCTGAGCCTTAGTTTTCTCATCTACAAAATGGGGATAATAGTACCTGCCTTGAGGCTGTTGTAGGCCATAAATGAGATGCACTGGTGTCAAGTACCTAATACAGTACCTGAAACATACTAGGTGCTCAATAAACAATATGGTTATTAACTTCATACACTCCCCTGCCATTTTCAACACACTCTAGAGAGTAGCAGAGTGCTTTACTCAAAGTAGGCGCCCAATAAATATTAAAAAATACATATTTACATATAGACAGGCATATGTATGTACTCATGCCCATGTAGATATGCACAAATGTCTACACACATACACAGGTACAGGCTGCAGCCACTCAGACCCTGAAGGCCAGAAGGAATTCTTCCATCCAAGGTGCTCTGGGGCAGGCTGTGCTGCTCAGAGGGGGAGGTGAACCCTTTCTCCTTGAGCCCACCCAGTGTGTGACACAGTATCAGCCTGGCTCCCTGAAGCCTGTGAGCCTGCTGGCCCTCAGACCAGGGGAAGCAGAAGGGACTTAGCACCTGGCTGTTTTCCGTGGCCTTCCTTGGTGCCTGCTTATTTCACCAGGTAAGATATAGGGCAAGAAAGGCTGAGCAGGTGGCAGGTCGGAAGTACTTGGTACATCCCAGCCCAACTGCGGTTCAGGCCACCAAGGGTCGCTTCTCTCCTCAGCTCAGAGTGACCCCACAGAGTGAAGGCTCCAGGAGGAGAAGACATCAATTTCTGACCTGTCTTTTAACTTGTTTGTTAAGTGGCAGGGTCATTTGCATCTACTGCCACATTCAGGCAAAATTTGAAAAATGATAACTAACTTGGCACTGAACCTCTCTGGCATGGCTATATCCCCGAATGCCAGGCAAGCTGGGTACTCCCCACACTGGCTGAAGGAGGGGGTATGAGGCTTGGAACCAGGCAGGCCACCTGTCTTCAGTCACAGCCCTTCAGACCCATCCACCCCTCCTCCCACAGTCTCTCTGCCAGTCCACCTTACGCTCATTCGCACGATTGTGTCTGTGTCTGTCCTTCTGTCTCCTTCCCATGCCTGTGTTCCTGTGAGCTTAGGAACCTCCAGAGGCCAGAGCCTGAATCTCTCCTTTGCTTATCTCTCTACACCACCCCAGGCTGAGAGGACTCGGTCCAGGCTGTTGAATGGGTCACAGCTTGGGCAGCAGGAGCAAAGCAGAGGGACGTACAATTACCTGGTGAATTCAGGCAAATAAACAATTTGCTGGCCTTCTGGCTCCCTGGTGTGCTGAGTCCCTTTCATGTGTCTGAGGACTGGGAGGGGCTAATCCCCAGGCTGTCAGGCCATTAACCTGGATGAATGTCCAGTGACCCAAGCCCCTGTTGTGCTCCCTCCCAAAAGTGGAGCCCCCGCCACCTTAGGGCTGTTACTCCAGGCCCCTGGGGCAAGTGCTCAATTGCCCCCCAACTCTGCTTCTGCTGGAGGCAGTATCTCAGAGACCAAACTGATGCTAAATAATCCAGAGAACCCCCCGCTGACGCTGATGCTCCTCTTGCCCTTGCCAGCACCTGTCCCGGCCAGCCTCCCACCAAGGCCCAGTGTCTACTGATGGGGGTGGAGGAGCTGTTTGGGGGACAGTTTCTCTAGTTGTGATAAATCAGCTTAGCCTTGTTATTCCCTTCCCTCTCGCTTTCCTTCTTACCTATTTTTAAAAACCATCTCAATGGACACAGCACAGCCCCACGTAGAGCATTCCTAATTGAGGCATGTTAAACCGTCCCCATGCCGGGCTGCAAGTCAGCCTCTCTGAAGCTGTCCACAGGGACTACCCAGTGCAGGAGCTAAATACAGAAAGGTCTCCCTCCTCCCCTAGCCTTCCTCGTCCTCTGTGGGCACGGGCACAGGCAAGAATCAATGCTCCGATCTGCGCCGCGGCTATCTGCACCTGATAGAGCCCCGCATCCTGGGGACAGGAGGTCACCATGGCAACCTCGCACAGCAGAGCCAGGAGGGGACAGAGGCTTGGCTGTGCAGAGGCGTTCTCAGGATGCACACTCAGGCCACCACCCTCGCAGGCTCCCAGGTGGCCAAGCAGAAGTCCCATCCCTCTGCCCTGGCCACTCAGTCTGTCGGTTTTCTGTCCAGGCCGCCGGAGGAGGGAGCAGCCCTACCGGCGATGGAGTGGGCGCCGGCTGCGTTATTCACGCCGGAAGTCCACGGCATTCTCAGGGAGCTAGTCTGTGTGCCTCCCCAGAACACCGAGAATGGATGATGAATCAGTCCCGGCTCATCAGAGCCTTTCATGCTAAACCAGCCCAAATGACTGATTTAGAAACTGCGTGGTCTTGTTGTTTGAGTGGATTTCTGAGGCACACTCCAGAGCAGGCCCCAGGTCTTCATTATCTCCATCCACACCCTTTGATTAAGTATCTGGGACCGCACAGGGCCGTGCGCTGGGTGCGATATCCGAAGAGGCACAGAACAGGAAATACTGATGTGGCGACACGTAACCGGAACATGCAGGCAGCAGGAAAATAATAAAACCAACAATACCAATATGCCATCATCTCACTTGATTTTCCCAGCCATGAGAGGAATTGTGATAATTCCAATCTAAATGTGAGAGCACTAAGGCTCAGAGAGGTTCAGTGTCTTTCACAAGGACCCACAGTAAGTGACAGAATAGACACATTTGAGTTTCCTAACTCTAATATCAGGTAAGCACACTCAGTATTTCCCAAACATTGGGCTGTGAACCTGTGGCATCAGAGCCACCTGGGGGAGATCCTTAAATGCAGATTCCTGGGCCTCACCCTGACCAGAAGATTCTGCTCAGGAGGTAGAGGTGGTATTTACCAGTGCCCAGGTGACTGTGGGAGTCCCTGGGTGGTGCAAACGGTTAAGTGCTCGACTACTAACCACAAAGGCTGGCGATTTGAATCCATTCAGGGGCACCCTGGAAGATAGGCCTTGGTGATCTGCTTCTGAAAGGTCACACAACCTTGAAAACTCTATGGAGCACATGGGTTCACCATGAGTTGGAATCAGCACAACAGCAACTGGTTTGTGTTTTTTTGGTTTTGGGTGACCGTGGTGTGCAGCCCTCCTGGAGTCACTACATGAAGCCTGAAGTCAGTGCTTCAAAGTCTTGGAGAGCACGGGGTCCACTGGTTCTGCACCCTGGCTGTGTACAGAGTGACCTGGTCAGTTTAAGGGAATGCCCAGGCCCCACTTCAGGTTGATTAAACTGGAACCCTCGTGGTGGCCCTGGGTACTGCTGCTTTTACAGAGCTCCCTGGGCAGTTCCAACGCGTAGCCAGAGTGGAGAAGCATGCTCCTGAGCCCCTTCATTTCACAGATGAGGACCTGAAGCTCTGAGAGGTGGGGGAGTGGCCAGGAGTCACATAATTAGGAGGGTGGAGAACAAGGATGGGAGCCTAAGTGTTCTGACTCTCCTTTCCAAGCTCTCTCCTCTTCCAAGCTGGGTGTTCTTGGTGCTGTGAGTCTGGAAGTAGCCACGGGAGTCCTGTACTCAAATGGGTGGTGTGGGGGGAGTATGTTATTTTCTTTTCCTAGACTTGTAAGTTTGAAGAAGCAGTATTAATCTATGAAACGGAGTGGAGACGGACACCTGGAGCCCCCTGGTCCAAAGTGCAGGTGGGGGCACTGAGAAACTTCGGTGCAATGAATTACTTCATATGGCCCTTCTAGCCATGGTCTTGTAACTCCCACCCAGGTGACTGGGTGGGGCTGTGCAGATATAGTAATTGTTGCCCACCAAGGGGATTGGCTGGAGCCCTGGTGGCACAGTGGTTAAGAGCTTGGCTGCTAACGAAAAGGTCGGCAGTTTGAATCCACCAGCTATTCCTTGAAAACCCTACAGGGCAATGCTACTCTGTCCTATAGAGTCGCTATGAGTCGGAATCAACTTGACAGCAACAGGTCGAAGGGGATTAGTCACTTTTGCCATCCCGCTGGGCTTGAAATGAGCCACACAAGAGGTGGAAAAAAGAGAAGAACCCATCACCACCAAGGAAGAACAGCCAGGAGCCAACGTGTCCTTTGGACCCGGGATGCCTGCGCTGAGAAGCTCCTGGAACCAGGAGACCGAGAGAGTGAGCTGTAACCCTGAAGACAGTTTGAAGCGGTGGCAGGAGAGACCCGGCAGCAGGAGGAGGCGCAGTGGGCTTCCTGGCCCATGGAGAGAGAAAGCTGAGTGCCTTTGGGCAGGGGCCTGCGAGCTCAGCTGGGAAGAGGCTGTCCTGATGGAAGAACTGTATCCTTCAGTATTCCTGAGCCTGAATTGTAACCTGTTACTTCCCTAATAAACTCCATAATCCTGAGTATGGAGTGTGAGTTCTGTGCAGCCATTGCAATGAATTATTGAACCCAGCAGAGAAGTAGAGAGTGCTGTGCCAGGGACAGTTGGTGTCAGAGTTGGTAAAGATGGCGGAGAGAGAAGGTATGCCTGACCTCCATCTCATAGGAATCAGCCTTGGGCTGTTGATCTTGATTCTCTTTCCCCCTTGTGAAGTTAGAGGAGGTCAGACGCAGCCCCCATGCCATTTTTACAGAGCCACCTCAGGTCCTCTGATTCCTAGCCTCCAAGTCAACATCTGTGATTATGAATATGCCTGAATGTTTGCACCACTTCCCCTGCCTAGGAAACAGCACCGCCTCTTGCCCAGCAGACACCTTACCCACTTTGTTCAGACTACTGCAGAAGAATGAGTTTCATCCTCTCTGAACTCATGCCAGTTAGTGTCAGCACCAATTGTTTGGCAGTTGGTCATTGTGGCTTGTGACACTTAGTATTATTTAAAAACAAAACATAATTCTTAGGCTCTTACTTACCTTCTCCTGTCTTATCGAACCCAACTAGTGACATGATTTTTGAATGTTGCCCCAGCCTTGACCTGGTTCCTAGGACACTGCTTCTTGTACCTCTTTTCTATGCCCTACCCTCAGAGTCTTCTCCTCAATCCCAGCTGTCAGGGTTTTGGGGATTGTTACAGATTGAAATGTGTCCCCCCAAAATATGTGTTGGAATCCCAGCCCCTATACTTGTGGACATCATCCTATTTGGAAATAGGGTTTTCTTTGTTATGTTAATGACACCATATCAGTGCAGAGTATGTCCTAGACCTAATCACTACTGAGTTATAAAAATAGCAGATTAGGCGTAGAAGCAAGCACAAACAGGGTGGAGACAGATGACATGAGAGGATCACCAAGGAACCCAGGAATGCCAGGGCTTCACAAGCTGAAAGACACAAGGATCTCTCCTACATTCACACTCTGAATTCAGACTTCTAGCCTTCTGAACTGTGAGATAACAAGTTTCTGTTCATTAAAGCCTCTGACTTGTGGTATCTCTGTTACAGCAACATTAGGAAACTAAGACAGAGATCAAGAAGTCCTGCTCATTCAGTTCTTCCTTACTTCAGCTCTACCTGTACACAGGACATTCTCTCCTTAATCTAGTCTGGCCAAGGTCATCAAGATGCATCCAAAGGGGACTACAGAATCAATCACTTGCCTAGTTAATCACTGGGAAGCTGTGCTTCCAAAGTTTTCCATGTTCTCCCTACTCTCCTGTACCTCAACATCCCTGAAGCCCATGTTGTCCCCTATACACAATGCCTTTCTCTTCTCTGAACCCCTGCTTCCACAGTCCCCACTGATTGAAATACCCATTCCCCATTTTTGTCTAACATCTCCTCATCCTTTAGGATCTGTTCAGAATTCGCTCCTGTGGGATGACACCCCAACCTCATGCCCTCTCTGCTCCCCACCTCACCCACACTGGGCTCATGTCCCTTGTGCTTAGCCATCTGACATCTGCTACACTTCATAGGGCACAAGTGCTCAGTAAAGACCGATGACCTGAATTGACCTCCATGAAAGAACGCACTTGTTGCTGGGGTGTGCTCCAGAAGTCCCAGATGTTGTACTCAGATCTAGAAGACTTAGAAGACAACATTTGCTGCATGCATGTGGAAAATAAGATGGAAAGAGCCTCAGTCCAGCATATTATGGCTCCCTTTTTGATTGCTGGGCTTGGAAGAGAAAGCATCATATGTCCTATGGTAGGCAGCCTCTGAGATGGTCCCCAGTGATTCCTGTCTTCTGGTATTCACACTTTAGGGGTTGACTTTGTGCATGGCCTGGGCTGGACTTACCAACTTGTTTCTATGACTAATAGAATATGGCAGGAGTGATGAGATCTCAGTGATGAGATTATAACAAGATTGTGGCTTCCATCTTGAGTAATCTCTTTCTTGCTCTACTCACTCTATTAAATAAGTGACTCTGGGGGCAAGCCATCTCTTATGTCAAGAGGCAGGCCTGTGAAGAGGTCACATGGTGAGGGACCAAGACCTGCCAACAAGTATGTGAGTGAGCTTGGAAGCAGACCCCCCCCCCCCACTACTACCCAGTTAAGCCTTTAGATTATTACAGCCCTGGCCAACATCTTGACTGCAACCTCATGAGAGACCATGAACCAGAGGCAACAAACTAAGCCATAACCGGGATTTCTGACCCACAGAAATTGTGAGATAATAAACATTTGTTGTTTTAACTAGCTAAGTGTTGGGGTTCTTTGCTATGCATCAATATGTAACTAACTAATACATGTCTCTTGTGTTCCACCCATGTGCACATAGGCTGTGGGCAAGGCAGGGCTAAGTGGCACCTACTGGGGCTTAGGGTAGGCCAGTGGATTGGGATGCAGAGCTGCCCATCCCTGCAAGCCAGGGACTCAGCACTAAGAAGCAGAGCTCTGATGAAGACAAGCAGCATACAGGTGTTCTGTCTACCCTTTAAAAGCCTGCTCACATCCCAGCTCCCCACCCATCTCTTTTAACCATTCTAATACTTACTGGAATATCTCCAGCACACACTGCCTACCTTAGTATTTCACTGCCCTTCTACTTGAAATTCATTCAATTATTCAACAAATATTTGAATTATTCAACAAATATTACTCATATATTTGTTGAGTACCTACTATGTACAGGAGCCTTGGTAGCACAGTGGTTAAGCGCTCAGCTACTAACCAAAAGGTTGGTGGTTCGAACCCCCCAGCCACTCTGTGGGAGAAAGATGTGGCAATCTGCTTCCATAAAGATTTACAGCCTTGGAAACCCCACAGGGCAGTTCTACTCTCTCCTATAGGTCACTATGAGTCAAATCGACTTGAATGGAATTTTTTTTTTTTTTTTAACCTACTATGTGCCCATCACTGTTCATGCTACAGGGGATATTGCAATGAGCAAAGCAGACATCATTACTTTATGTGCATTGTTCTTTTTTTTCCTCAGCTATCTTGAAAACCCATTGCCTGTGTGTCAGTTCATCATATTGTGGTGGCTTACATGTTGTTGCAATGCTGGAAGCTATGCCACCAGTATTTCAAATACCAGTAGGGTCCCCCATGATGGACAGGTTCCAGACTAAAACAGACTGGGAAGAAAGGCCTGGCAATATACTTCTGAAAATTAGCCAGTGAAAACTCTATAGATCACAATAGAACATTCCCCAACTTGCTTGCTTTGGACACGTCATCAGGAGGGAATGAATTGCTGGAGAAGGCCATCATGTTTGGTAGAATAGAGGGCCAGCAAGGGTGAGGGAGACCCTCGGTGAGGTAAGATTGGCACAATAGCCATAATGATGGACTTGAACATGCCAGTAATTATGAGGATGATGCAGGATTCGGCAACATATGTTGTACATAAGGTTGCCATGAGTTGGAGTTGACATGATGGCAGCTGTCTGTCTGTCTATCTATCTATTTACCCTGAAAACACCTGGAGGTAGGACATGCTCTCTATACCTCTGGACTCCCCAGACCACCCAACACAGTTCAGCATCCTGCAAATATTTGATGATTGAGGAGGTGAAAATGAAATACTGCCTGTCAGAGGAATCATAAAGGTATATGTTCGTGTAGGATAGGGCAGAAAAGGGGGTGGCTGAAGAGTTTTAATACCTTCTTTCCTCACTTCTCCCCTTGGAGTAGATCAAGATTCAACCAACATTTATTTAGCATCTATTGTATGTGTGGAAAGCAGGTTGGCACTTTCCCACACATTAACTTATTTAATCCTCACAAATATTTGCTTGTGAGGCAAATATACCCATTTTACAAGTGAGTTAATCAAGGCTCAGAGAGGTAAAATAACTGTCTCAAGTTGCACAGTAAAAATAATTGCTAACACTTTACAGAGTGTTATGAATTCACTCATTTACTCTTCCTATAGACAAAGTGAGGCAAAGAAATGTTAGGCACCTTGCCCAAGTTTACACTTGTAAGCTAGCAAGCGGTACAGCCAGGAACTGAACTTGGGAATCGGACTCCAGCACTCTTAGTCTTAACAGTGCTAATGGTTGCAGCAGAATTGAAATTCAAAGTTGGGTCTTCTGGCTCGGAGTCCAGTACTCTCTCCCATCACTCAGAGTTGCTCTTTCCTGCCTCCCTGCCTGGGCCCCCCGACATCCACGCAAATTCAGTTCTCTCCAGTATTGCCAGTGACTTTCCAATTTTACGGTGGATTTCACTTCTCTTTAGTCTTTCCTTGAGCTAATGCAACACTTTTTTGTCTCAAAAATGAAGAAATCAGAGCTCTTCTACTAGGTTATCATGGACTGTCACCCACTGTCTTCCCCAATGTTTTGCAGGTGGTGCTGTTGGGGGGAAGTGTGTGAAGAAAAGAGAGGAAGACGGGAAGACAAGAGGGGAATCAAAAGAATTAGAGCCACAAGGAGCTTCTCACCTGTGATGTTAAGTGCTGGTTCAAAATGAGTCTAAAACCCTCGTCCTATGCCTGTTTGGTTTTTTATGTAAGGCTGTGCCAGTGGAGAAATACTATGAGCTGGCGATTAATAAATAAAGTTTCCAAAGGCGCCGGGTGGGGACTTAAAATTCAGAAGGCAGGCTTCTCAATTCTGAATCAACTTCCTTTCTTCCTGGGCACAAGAAGTCTATGTTTCACTCGTCTTCTCCCTAGCCCCACACACGCTCTTTCATGCAAGTCAACATTCCTGCCCCACAATAGGTGTGATTGCTTCCCATTATGTTGTCATGGCAACATCCTTTGCCATCTGGGGGGTGAGGAGGCGGCAGCAGAAACAAATGAGTGGCCAATCAGGCTTTCCAGGAAAGTCTCATCATGACACACTGCTCACTGCCAACTGCCAGAGTCCGCAGAATAAAGGTTCGTATATGAGGATCCTATTAACGGGGCAGTGATGGTACCCCGCTCTCAGTTTGGCTGAGATACATTTAGCTCAGCTGCTAACTAAAGGTTGGTGGTTCAAACCGCAGGAGAAAGATGTGGCAGTCTGATTCCATAAAGATTACAGCCTTGGAAACCCTACTGGGCAGTTCCACTCTGTCCTATAGGGTCACTGTGAGTAGGAATCATGGATTTGGTTGGTTTTGGTTTCATGTGTATTTGCTGGTTGATGGATTATTGATCACAGTGAGGAGGGAGATACAAGCAGCCAGCAGTAACGTGCAAAAGTCCTTCAATGTTGTAGCTGTCAGTTGATTACTATGAAAGATACATCAGGGCTAATTCTTTTCTGGGCCCAGATAAGTTGAAGATTACAGAACCTCAGTGCCACCAGGGTCACCCCCACCCTCATCCAAGAAGAAATGTAAAAGACCTATGATGAAGGCTTCCAAGGACAGAGTAAACGAAGCCCTGGCTTTGGTAACAGACGTGTTTTCCTTTGAAGGATCTGCTATCTCTTGTGACCTCACTGCTATTAACATCTCTAAGCCCCAGTTTTCTCTATGAGATAAGATCACAATACCTCATCCCTCATAGGGCTGTGAGGATTAAATGAGGTAATGCACAGGGTAAGGCCCTGCCTCATGGTAAGTACTCAGTAGATGCTAGCCATTATTATTACAAGTAATCATGTTGTTATTGTTGTTAGTTGCTGTTGAGTAGGCTCCGACTCATGGCAAATGAAATGTTGCCTGGTCTTGAGCCGAAAAGTAATCATAGAGCTCAATGGTGCCAAGGACGGTGCCACTGCATCGTCTCCCTGCCTTCCTACCCTAGGTTCTATGTTCTGGTGAGAATGAATTCATGGTGGGAATGAATTCTCAGTGGCCCATAAGCCACAGCCATAGCCTCTTACTATCAGAGACTTCCAAGTCCTCTTCATCCTCCTAACTGGGAGAGAGCCATTGGCATCCTCTTTGAGCACCTGAGAAGAGAGGAGATTGACCTCACAGAATGGTGGTTGACCTGACACCTCCATCAACCTAAGAGTTCCTTGAACCCCACCCGGGGAAGGTCCAGAGCCCTGGTGGTGTAGTGGTTAAGCACTCAGCTACTAACAAAAAGGTCAGCGGTTCAAAGCCACCAGCTGCTCTGTGGGAGAAAGATGTGATAGTCTGCTTCCATAAAGATGATAGCCTTGGAAACCCTATGGGGCAGTTCTACTCTGTCCTATAGGATCACTATGAGTTGGAATCGACTTGATGACAACAGGTTTGGTTTTCTGGGTTGGGGAAGGTCCATGGCACGGAACGGGCCTTGCCTTAAAGGTGAAGCACAGCATCGTCCACAGGTGCCTCTGCAGGTGTACGTGGGAAGTCTCTCAAGGCTCAGATCAAGAAGTCTCCAGCTCACCCTCCTGTCCCAACACCTCGTGCCTGACACTGTGCCCCTGGAGTTTTCTGATCAAAGTAGGGAAGACAGCCAGCCAGAGCAGGCGGCTGAGGTCGACAGGAGTAATTAATCCTAAAGGTTACCGGTGCCTGTCCTGCTGGGGAGCAGGAATCCAATTACCCACAGTGACAGCAGCTTAGTCCCTGGGGAGACACGCATTCTCAGGGCAGCCCGACAACCTGTCCACTTGAAATTTTTCTGACAAGCAGCTCCCTGCCTGCTCCATTTCCTCCACCAGTGACATCACCCAGGCCACAGTGTGGGAGGGCTGGACCAGGACAGCTTCTAGAGGTCTCCTGAGAAGAGCCATTTCCCCTGCAGAAATAAAGATCAGACAAACTGGCCATTTTTTCAGGCTGAGCCAGACCTATATGACACATCAAAAGCAGGAGGGAAAGAGAGGGAAGAAGAGAATCCAAATGAGTTTATTTGGCCATTAAATAAGTATGCAAAATCATGCAGATGCGAAAATGGGCATATAATTTTCAATCAATTGCTCTGGCATTGTCTGAAATAGACCTATAGTTCCAAACAAGGGGGCCACTGAGAGAAACCTGGCTTCTTTCCTCTACCATCTCAAAGAATGTAGGTAGGGAGCAGGGAAGTTTGAGCAGTGACAGTATGCTATGCCACATGACCTTTTTTCTCTTTCTACATGGCCCTAACCCAGACCAAAATGGGCTTCTACTTGTCCAAAACTTCCACTCTGGACAAAAGTGAAAAAGAGGCCAAGCCTTTTGCATGGCCGCCACCAGGGAAAGGAATTTGGCTTTTGAAATGCAAATTGGCTTCCTGGCTTGAAAGTGCATGATTAAAATGATATGTTTCAATGTGGGAACCAGACAGAAGATTTACTATTAGAAAGCAGCAGCTGCTGGTTATACACAGGGTTGTCTGCAAGGTGCTTGCAGGGGGAGGTAAAAAAGTATATGGTGGGGCCTGAAGACCCCAGGACTTGCTCCTCAGCATAGACTATTCAGGTGGGATTACATAAACCTAAACATAACCTGGGTGATAAGAAAGTCTGAGTAGCTTCTCTTCCTTTCTGGGAGTTTAGTAGCTCCGTTTAGTCCCAGACTGGTCAATCAATTATTCATTCATTCAGCAAGATTTACTGAGTATCGGTTGCATGCACCAGGTGCCGTGCTAGAGCCTAGTATATAGCAGTGAACAAAACAGGCAAGGTCCTTGACCTCATGGAGTTGATATTTTAGTGGAGACTGCTGAACAGGGCTCAAATCTGGACTATGCTACTTATGAGTAATGTTATCTTGGACAAGTTGCTTCTCTGTGTCTCAGTTTCCTCATCTTTAAAATAAGGAAAATGCAAGTACATACTGACACTTCCACTTCCAGCCATGATAGAGTAACAGGGACTGATTTTCCCCTCTTGTCTTAAACAATTGGAAAATCATACAAAATATATAAAACAACAATTTTTACACACTAGACAATAAGCAGCACAGGAATGTGATCCCTTAGAGAAAGGAGTCAAATGGGGTTGGGAGAAGGTTGTTACGGTTCCTTCCACGTTATTGCCTGGATGCAGTTTCCAGGCTGCAGCACAGGGAAAGAGAATCCAAACAGAGCCCAGCACTCTTGGAATCCAAGGAGACAGAGGAACCCAGAATTTTTCAGCACAGAATACCAGAAAGAGCTCTGGATATCTGCATAGGGGTCGCCTTAAATCTTTGGCTAAATACTGATTTGCACATTTGAGGGTGAAACTCCATGAGTCTAGAGAAAGAACCACCGGAAATAAGTAGGCCAAAATATTTCCAGAGCTCAAACAGGTCTGGGAAGAGTTCATGTTCCTACCAGCCAGAGTGAAGAGACTTCATAAAAAATACACAATGCATCAGGTAGGGTTCTCATACAGGTATCACCTCAGCAGTGGGGCTAAATTAGCCCTAGACAAAAGGCAGCTCCAGATTCATCCTAAGAGAGCTTAAAAGAAAGCCTTGAAAGGATCAAACTAATACCAAGTAACTTAACTGGATGCCAGAACAAAGCACAACACTCTATAAAGGAATACGAAAACAAAAACAAAACAAAGTAAAATTCACAATGTCTAGCATCTACTGAAAAACAACCAGGTATGCAAAGAAGCAGAAATAAATGACCAGTAGCCAGGAGAAAAATCAGTCAATAGAAAATGATCCAGAAATGACAGACAGGATGGAATTAGCAGATAAGAATATTAACTACTATTGTAAATATGCACAAGAATGTAGAGGAAACATGAACATCATGAGGATTGAAATGGAAGATATAAAAATGACCCAAATTAAACTTCTAGAGATGAAAAATAAAATACCTAAAATAAAAAAATATAATGAATGAGATTAACAGCAGATTAGCCACATCAGAAGAAAAGATCAGTGAGTCTGAAGATATATCAATAGAAAATATCCAAAAATGAAGCAAAGAGAGAAAAAAGACTGTGGGGGAAAAAAAAAAAAAAAAACGAACATAGTATCAGTGACTCCTAAGGCAATATCAAGTGACTGAACACATGTAATTGGAATCCCACAAAGAAGGGGAGCACAAAAAAAATCTGAAGAAATAGTCAAAATTTTTCAAAATTTGGTGAATGCCATATTAGTTTCCTGTTATGAGTATTCCTTCCTTGCATGTGTGCATCAAATATTTTTGTTTTCTTCACTTATATAAGATGTAAATGGGGATAGTGCATTTTTGGTTGTACACAAGTTAATTGTATCACGTTAGGCTCAAATATGACTTTGTAATTGTCTTTATTTAGAGACTGTGTATGATTTAAGGAGATGTGTACAGGTGCCAAGTTGACAAGGGGTGCACTGTGATGGTTAAGATTGTGTGTCAACTTAGCTCGGTCATGATTCTCAGTGGTTTGGCAGTTTTGTAATGATGTAGTTTGGAAGTTATGTAATGATGTAGTTTGGAAGTTATGTAACGATGCAGTTATTCTCCATTTTGTGATATAATGTAATCACCTCCATGATGTGATCTGATGTGATCAGCCAATCAGTTGAAAGGGGATTTTCTTCATGGGTGTGGCCTGCATACAATATATATGGATGTTCTGGCAAATCTCACTAGCTTTTGCTTGCTCTGGATCCTGCATCTGGCTCATCATCATCTGACCTCTGGTTCTTGGGACTTGAGCCAGTGGCCTGCTATATTGCCTGCTATCTTAGGATTGTCACCATCTGCAGCCAATGAGACAAAAGCCTCATGTCTTACCTGCCATTATTGGATTCATCAGCCTCTGCAGCCCATGAGCCAGCAGCCTGCTGATCTTGGATTTCTCAGCAGTTGCAGCAACATGAGTCAGGGAAGCCTCCAGCCTGATGCCCGACCCATGGACTTGGGACTTGACAGCCTCTACAACCGCGTGAGCCAATTTCTTGAGATAAATCTCCCTCTCTCTCTATATATATATATATACATATATAAACATACACATCCTTCACTGGTTTTGCATCTCTAGAGAACCTAGCCTAAGACACTATCTAACTCACTATGCCCACTGATCCAAGAATCTTATTGAATTCCAAGTCAAGTAAGCATAAAGAAAACCACACCAAGGCACATAATAATCAAATTGTTGAAATCCAGTGATAAACAGAAAATCTTAAAAGCGCCCAGAGATAAAAGGGTATTATATACAGAGAAACAAAGGCAAGGATGATACCAGACTTCTCATCAGAAACAATGCAAATCAGAAGACAACAGAGTAAGAGTCTTCAGCTTCGAAAGGAAAAAACTGTCAACTTAGAATTCAATATCCAGCAAAAATACCTTTAAAAAATGAAGGCAAAATAAATATTTTTTTCAGGTAGAAGCTGAGACAATTCATCACCAGCAGACCTGCCTGTAAGAAATGTTAAAGGAAGTTCTCCAAGGAAAAGGAAAATGATACCAGATGGAAATTTGGATCTGCACAAAAGGAAGGAGAAGCACTGTAAGCAGTAGATTTGTGGGTAAATTAAATACATTTAAAATATGTTGACTCTTTAAAATAAATTCACTGTATTGTAAGATTTACAATATATAGAAGTAAAATGTATGACAGCAATAGCACAAAGGAAAGGAAGTGGGAAATGGAAACATATAGTTGTAAAGTTCTTTATACTATGCATGAAGTGGTATAATATCATTTGAAAGTAGACTTTGATATGTTAAAATGTATACTGTAAGCCCTTGAGCAGCCAGTAAAAAATAAAACAAAGAGATATAGCCAATACGGGAGATAAAATGAAGTCACAAAAATAATTAATACAAAATAAGGCAGAAAAAGAGGAAAAAAGGGAACAAAGTATAGATGGGCCAAGCAGAAAACACATAGCAAGATAGTACCCTTAAACTCAACCATATCAATAATTGCATTAAATGTAAATGGTCTGAAAACTTCAATTAAAAAGCAGAGACTGTCATACTGGATAAAAAACAAGACCTAACTATATGCTGTTTACAAGAAGCACATTTTACATACAAAGACACACGTTAAAAGTAAAAGGATTAATAAAGATGTACCAAGAAAACACTGATCAAAACAAAACTGGAGTAACTATATCAGACAAAGTAGACTTCAAAATAAAGAATATTGCCAGGGATAAAAATAGATGCTTTATAATGATACAGGAGTTGATTATTTAAAAAGATATAACAATCCTAACTTTATATGTACCTAATAACAGAGTTTCAAAATACATGACACAAAAACTGATAGAAGTGAAAGAAGAACTAGATGAATCCAGAACTATAAATGGAAATTTAAACATTCATCACACAGTAATTGATAGAAAAAGTAGACTGAAAATTAGTAGAGATGTAATAGACTTGAACAATCCCATCAACCTTCTTGACGTAACAGACATTATTAGAAACACTCAGTCCCAAAACAACTCAATACACTTTGTCTTCAAGTGCATATAAAACACTCAGTAAGATAGACTGTATTCTAGGCCATAAAACGAGTCTCAATAAATTATAGTGGATTGAAGTTATATAAAATTTGTTCTCTGACCATAACAGAATTAAACTAGAAATAAATTACAAAAAGATATCTAGAAATCCTCAAATATCAGGAGATTAAACAACCCTAAAACAACTTTAAAAAATACCACAAGGGAAATTAGAAAACATTTTGAACTGAACAAACACAAAACATAACATATTAAAATTTGTGGTATATAGCTAAAGCTATGCTTAGAGAGACATTTATAGCATTATATGTTTATACCAGAGAAGAAGAAACGGGTCAAATCAATGATCTAAGTTTATACCTTAAGAAACTAGAAAAAAAGGAGAAAATTAAACCCAAAGTAAGCTGGAGGAGAAGAAATAATAAAGAAAAGAGCAAAAATCAATGATACAGAAAACAGAAAAACAATAGAGAAAACTAATGAGATCAAAAGTTCTTTCTTTGAAAAGATGAGTGGCCAAGATAAGAAAAAAGACAAAATCACCAATATCAGGAATGAAAGACTGGACTTCACTAACATTTCTACACACTTCCAAAAGATAATAAGGGATTAAATATTATGAACAACTTAATACCAATAAATTTGAAAATTAAGATGAAATAGAGAAATTTCTTGAAAGACATCAACTACCAAACTACCAAAACTCACTCAAGAAGAAATAGGTAACCTGAATAGCCCTATATCTATTAAATAAATTGAATTCCTAGTTTAAAATCTTTCCACAAATAAAATTTCAAGTCCAGATGGCTTCACTGGTAAATTATACCAAACATTTAAGAAAGAATAATACCAGTTCTATGCAAACTCTTTTCAGTGTAACTTGTAATATCAAGAGACTAAAAAAGAAAGCCCATATGATTATCTCAGTAGATGTATAAAAAGCCTTTGATAAAATTCAACACCCATTCATGATTCAAAAAGAAGAAAACCTCTCAGCAAATTTTCTCAACAAGAAAATAGGCAGCTACAAGAAACCTACAGATAATACCATACTTAACAGTGAAAGATTAAGAGGAAATGCTTTCCTCTGAGACTGGGAAGAAAGCAAGGATGTCTGCTTTCATCATTTCTATTCAACACTGTACTAGAAGTCCTAGCCACTGCAATAAGGCAAGAAAAAAAATTAAAAGCATACAGACTGGAAATGAAGAAGCAATACTGTCTTTATTTGCAGACTCCATGCTCATCTATGCAAAAGAATCCACTTTTTAGGGAAGTTGTCATGATTAATTGACTTAACCAATGTAGAGCGCTTAGAATAATTCCTGGCACATATAAGTGTTCGGTAAATGTTTACTATTTTTACCAGTTCAAATTATTATGGAACATAACTGAGACTATATAATGGGAGTCGAGTTTGGTTGTAGGAGGGAGCTGAGAGAAAATGTCTACTTATTTCTGAGGTAAGAGATGTTTGCATGTGTGTAAGAATGGGAGGGATGTCACATTAGGATAGGCAAAAAAAAATGATCCCTCATATTTGTATTTCTCCTTACAAAGGATTTTGGGATATGAAATCTTTTATAATACTTTAATGAGCTTGGGAAGGGACAGAGAAGGTACAGTTATCTTCATCCTAAGGATGGGGAAACTAGGGTGGAGAAAGATAACACTGTACAATAATGGAGTCTTCAGGTCTCCATCCCAGATCACTGCACTGTCCTCCCTTTCCACCAGTCAAGTCACAATACAGGCTTCTCTCCTGCTTCTGCAGAGGGCATCTGCATTTTGACAAACCTGGTTGGGTACACTGGGCACTAGTACAGAATGGTGGTCTGAGGCACTGGGAATATGGGACCCTCGACATTTATTTGCCTCCTTGCTTTTGTAAGGTTTCCCTGCCCTGCATATTTGGAAAGGTTAGCACTATGAGGCTTCTGGAAGACTCAATTCAAATTATTATGGAACATAACCGAGACCATATAATGACCATATAAAGACCATAAAACACCCAAATTCAATCATGGCTAAATTCCCCTTTCTTCAAGTCATCATGTGGATTGAAAGGAACTCTAATCTGACTGGAGCTTAGAGGAGATACAAGTGGCTTAGATATGACGAAATAATAATGCACAAGAAAACCACTTTGTAAACTATAAGATGCTGTACAAATGCTGATGTTGATGCTTGCAATTGGCTGAGACAATAAGACCTAAAAAGGAAGACCCAAGCAAACTGTCATTTGGATGAATGTAAGAGCAGAGTTAGGCAGAGACTTGGAAACATTAAAGAAATGGGGTTCCAAAAGCATGTCATAAATAGAGTGATGGGAATGGGGCTTGGGGAGAGAAGAATCATTCTCAAGCATCTCTTCAGGACTTACAGGTGCTGTGCTAGGTGCTGGGGAGACACAGATAAAAGACACAGTCCCCACCCCTAACGAACTTGGGGTCTAGTGGGGGTGAGAGGCAGACAGATACTTTCAATATATTATAGTAAATACTGAGCTGGTGGTGAGTCCACAGTGCTTTGTGGGCACAGAGGAATTCTGGGAAAGGCAGAGGGAAGCTGCTGAGTGCAGGAAAAAGTGGTGGTAGAAAGAGTAGTTTTAATATGAAACTGAGGGGCTGAATGGGCCCAGAAAAACAAAAACTTAATTTCCTTTGTTTCCAAAAGGGCTAATAGGAAGTACTCTTCCAGGCTGGAGGCAGGGAATGATGAACCAGGAAGAACAACTAGAGAAGACTGGAATTTACCTTTGTTGGCACTTGAGTCATGAGACTATTTTTCTATGTGGTATACCCTCAAGATTTTGCCACCTCACATTAAAATGAGTTTTGCATTTTAAATGGCTGTGTGCATAGAAGCCACTGCGGGGGAGAGGCAGCCACGGAGGTGAATTGGGAAGTCGTCCAAAGAATGGTAGAAGAGAGATGATAAAATCAGGAGAGTAGCTAGTCTTGGGCTACACTACCCTAGAGCCTGAGCTCAGAGAGGCATTCGACCACAAGGCCTCATTCATTTGTTCATCCATTCAGCACATATTTCTTGAGCACCTACTAAGTGCCAGGCAACGAACCAGATAAACAAGGTCCTTGTTGCTATAAAGCTTACATTCTAATCAGCAAGTCAAGAAAATTCCTACTCTGGTCTAGGCACTGTGCCAGGTGCAGGGGATAAAGCAGTAAACAAGACAGAATCCTTGTCCTCAATATACTTACATTCTAGAGGGGGAAGACAGAACAAACAAGTATAAAAATAAATACATAATTATAAGTAACGATAAACCAAAACCAAACCAAACCAGCTGCCATCGAGTCGACTCTGACTCATGGCGACCTCACGTGAGAACAGTAGAACTGAACTCCATAGGGTTTTCATGGTGTGACCTTTCGGAAGCAGATCACCAGGACCTTCTTCCAAGGCATCTCTAAGTGCTTAAGCCACCAAGCTCTTGGTTAGTAGTTGAGGGCTTAGCCGTTTGTGCTTAGGTAATGATAGGTGCTATGAATATAGTAAAACAGTAACGGGATCGAATAGAGGATGATGGTGGATGCATGGCAGGGGGTGAGGGCAACTTTAGATACAGTGTTTAGGGAAAGGAGGTCTCTCTGAGGCGCTAACATTTGCTCAAGCCTGAAAAAAAACCAAACTTCCTGCCGTAGAGTTGATTCTGACTCATAGCGACCCTACAGCATGATGAAAATAGGCAACCCTATGAAGATATGGGGGAAACAGAAGCAGCAGCCAGTGCAAAGGCCCTGAGGCAGGCATGAGGTTGGCATGTCCAAGGACTGGAATGAAGGTCAGAGGGGCTAAAGCCCTAAGGGCAAGGGGGCTGGTATGAGATGGGTTAGGCAAGGAGGCAAGAGCCTCACCAGGTAAGAGTTTGAAGGTCATGGTAAGAAGTTTGGATTTTATTCTAAGTTTCTCATCTTGTCCCTTATCAAAGTGGCCCTAATCCACATTGGGCAATGTCCCTGAAGCAAAAACAAAACAAAACAAAATAAAATAAAACAAAGCCCATTGCCAGTGTATCAATTCTGACTCATGGTGATCCCATGTGACAGAGTAGAACTGCTTCATAGGGTTTTCCGGCTATGATATTTACGGAAGCAGTTAGCCAGGCCTTTCTTCTGTGGCACCACTGGGTGTGTTGGACCCTCCAACCTTTAGGCTAGTAGGAGAGCACAAACCATTTGTGCTGTACTCAGGGACTGTCCCTGAAGCAGGTTGGGCAAATTTATAAGTTAACAAATACAAAAGCTCTCAATTTAAAGTTCTTCTAGTCAAACCCATACAGGATTCCTCTCAGCAACAGTCTCAGCGACAGGTTGACCCAGCAAAAGCTGGCACCCTCTCCCTCTTGAGAGGGCATCTTCGGACTGTTAGGGCTTGAACTGATTTGAAGTACTTGCCACTCTTGCCTCTGGGCTGTAGGCAGTGTTTGAATGAATGACATTGTCCTTGAAGGGGCCAACCTGGATGCAGGGAAATGTGGAACATTTCAAGGTTCCCATTAGGAGCACTATTGTTGCACCATCCCCTCTCCCTCCTACTTCCTATTCCTTCAATGGATGGCTTAGTCTCCAGGCCACTGGACAAATGCCCACTTGATCTCCTGGGCAGCATGAGGGAGAAAGAGGACCCCACCTGGCCCCTCTGGCTGGTAGCCAAAATGGAGGCATCCTCTCCCTGCTGATGCTCCATCTGGGAAAGGTCACCCAGACTCTGGACTCACAACCAAGTGGGCAGACAAGCACCCTCTGGGTGGGCGGGTGGTGCAGCGTGTGGGCAGAACCTGCACGTGAGCCCTAACCCAGGGGGAGGAGAGGTCACCTTCCCACAGCCGACCTCACACATTCCTTCAGCATCTCTGTGAAATAATCACACTCCCCGAACTGAAGAAACATAGTCAACAGATTCTGGTTTCCTAGATACGCCAGTGGCTTCTAAAAATAGCCAGGCAATGACAAAGCAAATTGGCATATGGACTGCAAATAATTCCAGTACCAGCTTGCTTGGCAGCACTCGAGCCTCCCCATGCCGGGTGCTTCCTCCTCTTCCCTCCCCTGTTTTTGAAACAGTCTCTTGTTGTTGCTGAACACCCCAGGCCAAGTGTGAGCTGGAGGGGCAGCTGGAGCCCCCATATGGGTCCTTCCCAGAGCTGGTGCATTTTGCTGGGCTGGGCCAACCTGGGCGTCTCCCATTTCACTCTTGGTCTACCCCCTATGCCCTCCACTCACACTGGATGGTCCACTCCCAGCCAAGTCACCCCAGGAGCTGTGTGTGCCCCAGCCCTCACCACACAAGCAACTGACCCCTTCTCTTCCTGTGACCCTGGTGGGGCTGCCTTGGCATTCCCACCCCAGGGCAGAATCTTAATCCCTCTTCTGGTCCCAGGAGGGAGATTTTGCTAAGTATCTTTCTTAGTTCATTCATTCCCCAACCCCTTCACAGTGTTGAGTGCTTCCTATGCGACAGGACTTGTGTTGGGTATACCTAGCAATGGGGATTCTGGGAAAAAAAAGACAAGATCCAAGGCCTGAAAGAGCGAGAAAAACTAAGCTCCTATACTTTGTGCCAGCCACTCTGCTAAGTGCTCTTTACAGGTTGTCTTATTTGTTTCTCATTCAGCTTCTCTAAGGACTACACAATTGTAGGGATTCTTATCCAGGGCTTTGAACAGTTCCATCTGGTTCGACCCCCTGCCGAGAATTTGCATTTCCATCCTGGATATACTGAATCAGAATCTACAGTTTAACAAGATCCCCAGGTGATTCCTATGTCTATATTTACCATTTTACAAGATCTCCAGGTGATTTTAATGTATACATTTACAGTTTGATAAGATCCTCTGGTGATTCTTATACACGCATCTATACTTCGGCAAGATCTCCAGGTGATTCTTATGTATACATCTACAAGGTCAACATGTAGATGTATACATAATAATCACCTGGAGAATCTTGTTAAAATGTGGATTCAGATTCAGTATATTTGAGGTGGAAATACAAATTCTCAGCAGGGGGTCAAACCGGAACAACCAGTTTGAAGTCCTGTTCTTATCTCTTATCATCTTATTGTCTCTTACTCTTATTCTTACCCTGTAAACCAATTGAGGAAAGAAACTCAGAGGCACTGAGTAACTTGCACAAGTTCACAGCTGAAAAAAGCTGAGCTGGAATTTGCTTTTGCATCCTGATGGCACCAAGGCCTCCAGTTCTCTCCACTAAAGCACAGCACCCTCAAGAAGCTTATTCTTTGATGGAGCATGGGTCAGGGCCAGACAAGTAACAGACTCCATCTCAGATGGTTCAAGAAACTTTGATGAAAGAATCATTTACGGGGTGGGGGCAGGATTAAGGGAAAAGGCAAGGGATGTTGAGGTACCAGGGACTATCAATGGCAGGAAGTTGTTACTACCCCTAGGCCTGAAGGGATAAGGATAGAGAACAGGAAGAGCTAAGACAGGGATGACAGGCTGCCCAGCAGGAGCGTCAATCATGGAGTGACGTCCAGAGTAGTAAGGAAGTGGGAAAAAAATACTCCGGCCTCTTTCCCTTCCCACTCTCATATCTCCTGCTACTGCCTCCCACTGGATAAACTCAACTGGATGTCAGCCAGCAGTGGAGCACTGGGAAGGCAGTTTGGGGCACAGAGTGGGCAGAAAAGGGTGGAGAATGGATCTAGGGGAGCAAACAGAGAATGGTCAGTACATGGAAGAAGTGAGATATGAAAACAGCTCAGTCCAAGGTCATCTTTGATGCTTAGAGCTTATTAAGCCAGAGTCAAGATAAGACAGGGAAATTAAGGCCAGCATATATTAAAAGGTGGAGAATGAAGAGAAAGATGAGCAGGGAAGCTGGGAAACATATCTTTCATCCGGGTTTCTTTGGACAAAACCCTTAGCTTGCAAATAGTTTTAAAAATCACTTGAATGCAAAAACTACTATTCAATCTGCAGTCTATACTTGGATCACAAACTCTGTGTCTCTATACCCCTTGGGTCTAGTACAGTACCTGTTATTTAGTGATATTCATTGTTTGTTGAATGAATGAAAGATCCTTCTCCATGTCTTCCCTTCTCACTTGATTCTGAGACCACAACCTCTACCCATAGGAAGCACAGAACTCCCAACACATACACATCAAGTCAACTACAAAAGGAAGAATCAGGGAATCTTAATCATCAGTAGTTATCATCAATTGCTAACACACACCATGTCAGAAGTTTACACGCATTAATTATCTCCTACAATCCTCATAACAACACGATGGGACAGGCACTTATCATTCCTATTTTACAGATGAATAAACTCAGGCAGAGAGAGCATGCCAGTCCTGCCTTCTTGGCCCTCAAATCCTTGCCTTACCTTTCCCTTGCCTAGCTCTGTATCACAAGGGACTGACCCCACATGCTGCATTTCTAGTTTCCTGTATCAGCTGGATTCCAACTGGATTTAGCCAATGGGAGGCACTGGAGAAAACTGGAGGCTGAGAGAAAGGGAGAAGCCAGAGTATTTCTCTCCTTGCTCTTTGCTTTTGATGGTGTCTCCCTCCAAGCAGGCCACCATAATTCCATCCTCTGCTGATTGGCTCCAACCCAAGAGGTCCGCTAATACAGGCTTCCTTCCTGCTGTTGCCGGTCTCTGGTCACCTCCTCACCCCTAATTTGGCTTCTCACTCTTCCATTTCCTGGCCACTAAATCCTGCATTAAATCCTCTGTTTCAAATACTCAGGGTGGTTTCTGTTTCCCTGGTTTGGACTTGATACAACAAGGTGAAGAACACTGTCCAAGGCCACACAGATATTATATGGCACAGTGAGAATTCAAGCCCAAGCCTTTGGATAAAGAGCTCCTAACCACTCTCATCAGCTGCATCTTAATTCAGAAATCACTTTTCTCATTTCACTGAGGCTCAGAGAGGGTTAGTGACTTGCCCAAGGTTACACAGCTAGTTGCTGGCAGAGTAAAAGGCTTAGAGTACAAGTCTCCCAGTTGTTCCAGTGATGTTTTCCCTATTACAGCATGCTCGACCTCCCTCCTTTCTCCCAGTCCTTGCATAGGAGTTGTCCTGGCTATTTTCATAGCTGAATTTCCTCCTTGCATTGGGGCTGAAAGAGGCATCCTGGCCTCACCCCTGCCAGAGCTGTGAGGAAGATCAACAGTGTGAACCAGGGCTCTGAGCTCTTGGGGAGAGAGCGTGAATGCCTCAATATAAGGCATTATGGTGGTGGTGACAGCAGGGAAGGGCTGGTGGGTAAACAATGATTAAAAAAAAGAAAAGACATTTAAAGTCACTGTAACAGCTACGGTGTTCTCTCTTCAAGGCAGCTGAAAAACTCACTGTATAGATGTTTCTGTCTCCAATAATTTGTTGCCTTGAAGCCAAGAGTGCTTCCAGGCAGCCTTAATTTGTCCAAGATGAACACAAAAGAGGTGATACCATTACAAACCCATGGCCACAGGCAGCATCTTTAATTCATGAGAAGGGTGGTGTTGGCAGGAGGAGAGAAAGGGAAAGATTAAGAGGAACTGCCTTGAGTCTCTGCCTCGAACTCAAAAGTAAAATTGAGATTCCAACCAGCTCCTGCCCAGCTAAGTGGTTTTCAATTTGTGTTTCAGGAGAGGTTATACAGTTGTGGTCGGGGGAGGAGGTATTCTTCTGTCACACCAGCCCACTGTGTACTGAGAGCCCAATGAAGATCCACCAGCAGGTACCACTGTACTTCCATTCGTTCACTCAATAGAAGTTTATTAAGTGTTGTTGTTAGTTGCCAATGAGGCGATTGCGGCTCACGGCGATCCCATGTGTGCAGAGTAGAATTACTCCATAGGGTTTTCAAGGCTGTGACCTTTCAGCAGCAGATCACCGGGCCTGTCTTCCGAGGCACCTCTGAGTAGGTTCGAACAGCCAACCTTTCGGCTAGTAGTTGAGTGCTCAGCCCTTTCAGCCACTCAGTGAATCCTCTATTAAGTGTAGTCCAGTATTAAGAGTGAGTTCTTTAGAGTCTGAAAGTCTAGATTCAAATCCTGGCTCTGCTCCTAACTGGCTGCGTGACTTTGGGAAAGATACTTATCCTTTCTGGGCCTTAGTTTCCTCTCTTTTAAATGGGGACAGAAACAGCATTTATTTAATAGGTTGTTAGAAGGATTAAGTTAATACATGTAGGGATTCAGAACAGTACCTGGCATATAGAAATCATGCTGGAACCTTGTTAGACATATTTTGGCTCTGAAGTCAGATCTGGATTTTAGTTCTGTTTCTAGCAGTTAGTAGCTATGTGACTTCAGGCAAGCTACTTGATCTCTCTGAGCCAATTTTTCTCATCTATAGGATGAAGTCTCATCTATCATATCTATAAAAAAAAAAAAAACCAGTTGCCGTGGAGTCGATTACAACTCATGGCGCCCCCATGTGTGTCAGAATAGAAATGTGCTCCATAGGGTCTTCAGGGGCTGATTTTTCAGAAGTAGATCGCCAAGGCTTTCTTCCAAGACGTCTGGGTAGACTCAAACCATCAACATTTCGGGTAGCAGTCAAGCGTGTTAACTGTTTGCACCACCCAGGGACTCCATCACATCTATACCAAAAAAACCAAACCTGCTGGCGTCTAATCAATTGACTCAGAGCGACCCTACAGGACAGAGTGGAACTGCCTCATAAGGTTTCCAAGGAGCGGCTGGTGGACTTGAACTGTTGACCTTTTTGATAACAGCCCAGCTCTTAACCACTGTGCCACCAGGGCTCCAAATCACATCTATAGTCCCTATTTTATATAGTAGCTGTAAGGATTAAATGAGATAGTAGATGTAAAACAACCACAAAAATGTTTATTGAGTGTCTCTTCTGTTAGTAAAACAGATCATAGCCCTGTTCTCAAGGGCGTGTGTCTGGGGATGGACCAGGCACACGCACTTAGGTCTTGCCAGATTTGAACAAACACTGGACCACGAATCAAGAGATTCTCTCCTGGCTCTGCCCCCATTAACTGTGTGATCATAGGCAAATTGCCTGACTTCTCTACCTCAGTTTCCTTACCAGCAAAATGAAAGGATTGGAATATATGGCCTCTGAGACCCCTTGTGGAGTCACTGGGTGGTGCAAAACAGTTAATGCACTCAGCTGCTAACTGAAAGGATGGAAGTTCAAGTCCACTCAGAGGTGCCTTGGAAGAAAGTCTTGGCCACTAAATTTGGAAAAAATCAGCCATTGAAAACCCTATGGAGTACAGTTCTAGTCTGACACATATGGGGTCAACATGAATTGGAGCTGACTCGACAACAACTGGTTTTGTTTTAAGTCCCCTTACAGCTCAACCATTCTCCCAGACTCTCCTGTCCTCTGGCCAAGATGCTGTCTTGAGGGACAATGTGGTAGAGTGGAGGGGGCAGGGCTCATCAGAGCAGAGCTAGGTTTGAATCCTGGGTTCACAGAGGCCTCGCATAGAGCCAAACACATAGGACACACTCAAAGGATGTTTCCTGTCTGCTTCTCTCAGCCGGCACAGTCATTACCATCAGACTCCACAACACAGGGCTGAGCCTGAAAAGCTTCGGTGTGCCCCACACCATCCCACATTCTTCCTTCTTTCTGTGCTCAACCTTACCCAAAATGATTTTCTCTGGTTCTCTGACAAGCATCAGGGAACTATCCCACCAACACCTGGGCTTCCAGCTTAAGACGGTTATGAAGTCCAGTCCTGACCTGGGAGTTTGGAGAGGGATCCAACCTGGGCAGCTGCGGTGATGGGGAGGGAGTCCGAGAGAGGGGTGATGTGGGCATGGAGTGTGTGTGCGTGACCTTTTCACATTCTAACTTCTGGTGTTATAACACCTGGGTCAACATCTTGGGAATTTACTTCTGTACCATCAGCTAAAGAGGCAGCACACGTTTCTGTGTCAATGAAAAGCCAGTGGGGGCCCTACTACCTCCACGGATGCTCTAAGCTCCTCAGTGGAAGTGTAGGCTTGTTGCAGGGTAGCTAATGGTCAGATGACTTGGAGCCACCACACCAGTAGGCGAATGGCCCCTCCTAGCCTTCCGAGGGCAGTGGGGTAGGCAGAGGGGCTGCTGCAAGCACCACTGGGAGTGGGGGCTGGGCAGAAAGTGGGGGGGCGGGGTGTCTGACCATGGGGCTGATGCCCAAGACTCTGAATTTCAAATCACAGAGGAATTCATGAGCTATCCCTCACACAGGCCCATGGGCAATGACCAAACCAAAAAAACCAAACCCGTTGCTGTGGAGTCGATTCCAACTCATAGTGACCCCATGTGTTACAGAGTAGAACTCCTCCACAGAGTCTTCTTGGCTATAATCTTAATGGAAGCAGGATGCCTTTAGGTTAGCAGCTGATCGCAAACCATCTGCACCACCTAGGGACTGAAGGACCACTAGCCCGCCTCTAACCAGGCTTCTCTTTGCATATGAGCAGCTGCAGGCGGACGGCTCCTGTCTGCACTGACCACAGAGGGCTATGCAACCATGCACATTCACCCAGCACCTGTGTGCCAGGCACCGAGCATGGGGCTGCAGAAACAAACGTGAAGAATCCGAGTGCCCTGCCTCTGAAGAGTCGCCAGCCTAGAAGAGAAGATTATAGACACATAAACAAATAATTACAATAGTGTGCACTAAGTGCTATAATAAAGCAATAAACTCGACACTCAGGGAACACGGAAGAATCCGGGGAACATTTAGGCCCTGCAAAACACTCAGGAGATGCACAGACTCGGGCTCCATCAGACCTGCACAGATTGTTCAAAAGTATTTCCAGTTTGCACCTTAGGCACTGGAGTTTTTCTTTTGTGGCTACTAGCATGAGCGGAGAAGACTGAGCCACAGGCTGGAAGCCCAGGCTCTGGGGCTGCGCAGGGGCACAGCAGAGCAGAGCCACCCCAGTAGAGCAGCCAAAGTCCACTTGTACTTAGAAACAGCCTCCGCATGAGGACTTTGTCAGCCTGAAGGGGCAGGGCAAGGTTACCCTGGGATGGACTTAGCTGAGAAGAGCAGGGAGGTCGGGGTATGATGAAGAGCAGGGAGGTCGGGGTGCAGCAGTGCGGGGCTATTTCAGGACACGACACACTTGAGAAATAACAGCCTGACCTGCCTTCCCTCCAGACACTGGATCCCTCACACCTGACTCTTTAATTTCCCTGGAGAGGAAAACATATTGCTTCTGCTCTGACCCTGAGTGGGACAATTGTGTCCTCCTGCCTGACTGCTGTCTCCTAACTGGGATGGGAGCCAGGCCCTGCCTGCATCTCCATGCAATAAGTGAGCACTTTGGGGACAGGGACCTGTGGTGCCAGGCCAAGCATCTTGAAGCTAAGGCCTTCGCTCTCCTATCTCCATGTCTTGGGCCACCCCACATGCCCAGGGAACAGGGGGAAAGGTTCAGAAGATGCTTCAGACCTTGACCTCTGTGGTCAGCTGCCTGGTGGGGACCTGGGCAGGTGAGGAAGGGGCTGGCCCACCTCAATTCCCCCCTCCCAGGGCTTCCCGGACCCCTGCCACTGGCATTGTCTGGGAAAGTCCCTTTCCTCTCTGCATCTGCATCAGTAACCCCACATGGTGAATACCCTGTCAGCCAGATACAATGAGACATGCTGAACAAACGCCGTTGCAAACAGGGTCTCTGCCCTGGCGGTGTTTACAAGTTTCTTTGGGGGATGAGGTCATCTCTCCCTTCACAGAAGCATGTTTTTGAGTGAGCCATCTGAGTCATGTTGCGTGTGAGATGGAGAGGCAAGAGGGCCCAGGAGGGGAGTTGAAAACAACAGTTGAGGATCCAGCTCCCAGCTCCAGAGTCCTGTCTGAGTAATGGGCCCCCATCAGAGAAAAATCCCAGCCAAGCCACAGGTCCCCCGCCTGGATTTGCCCCTGGCATTTGTCTAATCTGCCAGCTGGCTATGCCACTAGAGGGACTGGGCACCAGGCAGCAGTGACTGCATTTCTTGATACTAATAGTTGACACATAGAATGCTTACTCTGTGCCAGGCACTGTGCTAAGGGCTTTACATGGCTTAACTCATTTAATCCATATGACAACAATGTGAGTTGTTACTGTTTGTTACTGTGGAGTTGGCCTGACTCATGCTGACTCCACACAAAACAGAAGGAAAGGCTGCCTGGCCCTGCACCATCCACTTGATAGGCTGTGGACTGGACCATTTTAATCCATTGGGTTTTCACTGGCTGATTTTCAGAAGTATATTGCCAGGCCTCTCTTCCGAGTCTTAGTCTGGAAGTGCTGCTGAAACCTTTTCAGCATCATAGCAGTATACAAGCCTCGACTAACAGGTGGCTGGTGGCTGCGTTTGAGGTGCATTGGCTGGGAACTGAACTTGGGTATCCCACATGGAAGGCAAGAATTCTACCACTGAACAAACACTGCTCCCAACTCTATGAGAAATTACTGTTGCTCTCCCTATTGTATACAACAGGCACTGAGAGGTTATGGGACTTGCCCAAAGTACTCCGCTAATAAGTGGCTGAGGCAGGATTTCTAACCCCTAGGAATATGAATTTATAGCATGAACTTTTAAAAAAATTTTATTGTGTTTTAGGTGAGAGTTTACAGCACAAATTAGTTTTTCATTAAAAAATTTATACACAAATTGTTTTGTGACATTAGTTGCAATCCCCACAATGTGTCAGCACTCTCTGGGTTCTCCATGTCCATTTGTTCAGTTTTCCTGTTCCTCCCTGCCTTCTCGTCTTTGCTTTTGAGCAGGTGTTGCCCATTTGGTCTCATATACTTGATTGAACTAAGAAGCACGTTCCTCACCTGTGGTATTGTTTTGTTTTATAGGCTTGTCTAATCTTTGGCTAAAAGGTGGATTTTGAGAGTGACTACAGTTCTGAGTTAGGGTGTCCAGGGGCTATATCCTCCAGTCTCTGTCAGACCTGTAAGTCTCGTCTTTTTTCGTGAATTTGAATTTTGTTCTGAATTTTTCTCTCACACTGTTCAGGACCCTCTGTTGCGATCCCTGTTGCAGTGGTAGGTGGTGGTAGCTGGGCACCATCTAGTTCTGGGCTCAGGCTGGTAGCGTCTGTGGTTCATATGGTCCATTAGTCCTTTGGACTAATATTCTCCTTGTGTCTTTCATTTTCTTCATTCTTTTTTGCTTTGATGGGACCAATAGATGTATCTTACATGGCTGCTCACAAGCTTTTAAGATCCAGACACTACTCACCAAAGTAGAATGTAGAACATTTCATTTATGAACTATGTTAGGCCAATTGACCTAGATGTCCCCTGAGACCACGGTCCCAAGCACTGAGCCCTAGTAACTTGGTCCCTCAAGGTGTTTGGATGTATCTAGGAAGCTTCTATGACTTTGTCTTGGTCAAGTTGTGCTGCCTTCCCCTATATTGTATGTTGTCTTTCCCTTCACCAAAGTTGTCTACCATCTAGTTAGTGATTTTCCCTCCCCACCCCTCCTTTCCATTGTAACCATCAAAGATTGTTTTTTCTGTGTATAAACCTTTTCTTGGGCTTTTATAATAATGGTCTCATATAATATTTGTCCTTTTGTGATTGCCTTATTTCACTTAGCATAATGCCCTCCAGATTCATCCATGTTGTGAGCTATTTCATGGATCCATCATTGTTCTTTATAGTTGCGTAGTATTCTATTTTGTGTATGTACCATAATTTGTTTATCCACTCATCTGTTAATGGGCACTTAGTTTATTCCCATCCTTTTGCTATTGTGAATAATGCTGCAACGAACATGGATGTGCATACGTCTATTCGTGTGATGGCTCTTATTTCTCTAGGATATATTCCTAGGAGTGGGATGGCTGCATTGTATGGTATATCTATTTCTGGTCTCCGTATTGTTTTCCATAGTGGTTGTACCATCTTACTTTCCCACCAGGAATGCATAAGTTCCAATCTCCCCACAGCCTCTCCAACATTTGTTATTTTCTGTTTTTTTGGTTAGTCTCAGTAATGTCAGGGTGAGATGGTATCTCATTGTAGTTTTGATTTGCATCTCTCTAATGACTGAAGATTACAAGCATTTCCTCCTGCGTCTGTTAGCTGCCTGAATGTCTTCTTTTGGTGAAGTGTCCGTTCATATCTTTTTCCCATTTTTTAACTGGGTTATTTGTCTTTTTGTTGTTAAGGTGTTGAAGTGTTCTATAGATTTTAGAGATTAGACACTTGTCAGATATGTCATAGCCAAATTTTTTTTCCCAGTCTGTTGGTTCTCTTTTTACTCTTTTGGTGAAGTCTTTTGATGAGCATAAGTGTTTAATTTTTAGATCTCCTAGTTATCTAGTTTATCTTCTGGTGTTTGTGCATTGTTAGTTATGGTTTGTATTGTATTCATGCCACGTATAAGGGCCCCTAGCATTGTCCTTAGTTTTTCTTTCATGATCTTTATCGTTTTAAGTTTTATATTTAGGTCTTTGATCCATTTTGAATTAGTTTTCTTTGATCCATTTTGAATTAGTTTTTGTGAATGGTGTGAGGTGTGGGTCCTATTTCATTTTTTTACAGACAGACACCCAGTTTTGCCAGCACCATTTGTTAAGACTGTCTTTTCTCCATTTAATGGACTTTGGTCCCTTGTCAAAGATCAGCTGACCATAGGTAGATGGATTTACATCTGGGTTCTCGATTCTGCTCCATTGGTCTATGTGTCAGTCATTGTACCAGGACCAGAGCCCGAACTCTTAACTACTGTACTACACTGACTCGAATTCCTCATTTAACTTTGGAATCATCTCCTTGTCCTTTTTAATAGCAGTTGTAGTGGTCAACAGAGTAGGCTTTAGAGTCATAGGAAGACCTAGGTTCTAACTGGGTGACCTTAGGAAGGTCACTTAATCCCTCTAGGCCTCAGTTTCTTCAACTGTAAAATTGGATAAGAACACCTGTCTTAAATGAGATAAAAATATAATGCACCTAGCACAGTACCTTTCACTGATAAATACTCCAAAAATGTAAGCAATTATAATTTCACAAATGTGTTTTCTTTGTCTTACATAGGTTATCTAGACAATATACAACTGATGACTAGCTGTGTGACCTTGGGTCGATCATTTCATACCTCCATTTCCACATCTGTAAAACAATGGGATAGTGTAATGCATTCCCTGAGGAAGCCCCGGCTGGGCAGTGGGGAGAAGGCTGCTTCTAGTTGGCCTGGGATTTAAAACTTCATCACAGAAAAGCCACAAAGGAAGCATGTTGTTGTTGTTAGTTGCCATCAAGTCAGCTCCAACTCATGGGACCTTATGAATAACAGAATGAAATGCGGGCCAGTCCCCTGCCATCTTCATAATTGTTGGTATGTTTGAATTCATTGTTGTAACTATTGTGTCAATCCATCTCATTACAGGTTTCCTTTGTTTTGGCTGTCCCTCTACTTTACCAAACATGATGTCCTTTTGTAGCAATTGGTCTTTCCTGATGACGCATCCAAAGGAAGTGAGTCAAAGTCTCTCCAGTCTTACTTCTAAGAAACACTCCGCTTGTACTTCTAAGGCTGATTTGTTTTTTCTTTTGGCAGTCCACGGGATATTCAATATTCTTCACCAACACCACAGTTGGAAGACATCAATTCTTCCGTCTTCCTTTTTTATCATCCAACTTTTGCATGCACATGAGGCAACTAAAAACCATGGCTTGGGTCTTCCCATTCTTGACATTGTTATCCATAAAGGAAGCATAGCCACTGACATATGCAGATGCCTAAAGGTTGTGACTTTTCAGTTCCTGGGTCAGCTTGGTTCCCCCACCTCCAGCCCAGGCTCTCTTTATTCCTTCTCCCCACTTAATTTTTCTCCATAGTATCTACCACCAACTGACACACCATGTATTTTATTTTTCTGTTTATTAACCATCTCCCTCACTAGGTTGTAAGCTCCAGGAGGGCAGGGACCTTGCCTATCTTATTCACTGCAGTATCCATAGCTCCTAGAATAGAACCTGGCACACTAGGTCTCACTAAATATAAACATGTGTTGAACAAATGAATGAATGAATGAGAGGCATCAAAGCTCCCCATGAACCCCAGAGTGATGAGACTGCAGAGACTGGCAACTCTCCCATCCTCGTTCTTCTGAAGCTCCCTGTCCTGCCTCTCTACCAGGGCTCCAAATGCCAGAAATGCCTCCTGCCACACCCTTCCATCTGCACATTTCTCTGCAGCTACGTTGCAGAGAAGCAATGTGATTAGGCTTTACAAGCCACTGGATGTTTACAGCAAAGGCCATAATAATGGTTAACCTTTATTTAGCATTGGCTATCTACCCTGCACTGGACTAAGCACTTTATAGGTATTAACTATATTAACTCATTCAATCCATATCACAGTCTAATTGTTTCCAGTTTACAGGGGAGGAAACTGAGGCACAGAACAGCTTATCATACTGTGACTCAAGCCCCCACAGTCTTGTTCCAGAGCCTATGCTCCTAAATGCTTTGTTTTATGGCTCTCAGGTTGACTGCAGCTTCCCTCCTAGCTTCCTCTCCTCTTACTCCTAAAGTCTCCTATCTTCCCATTGCTTCTCAGTTACAAACACCTCATCCCAAGGCATTTTATTCATTCATTCATTCATTTGTTCGGTCATTCAACAGATATGTGTTAAGAGCCTTACAAACACCTCACCCCAAGGCCTTTTATTCATTCATTCATTCAACAGATATATGTTGCGGGTCTTACAAATACCTAACCCCAAGGCATTTTATTCTTTCATTTGTTCATTCACTCATTCATTCAACAGCATGTGCTGAAGTTCTTCTATGTGCCATCAGTATTGTGCATTGATTGACTTAACAAATAAAGGAGTCCTTCTTCACCTTGGCACCCTGAAGATCCCAGGGGCTCTTATCACAAGTCAGGTGTTTATCACGTCCTAGCACTGGAACCGGGGGCAGGATGGTTAATGGGGTCTGGCCCTGATGTGACTTGGGAAAAAGATCAGCTCTCCAAGGGCAGGATAAAGGATCACCTTCCAGGGATGTCAGTTGGGGCCCAGGCATCCTTCCCCTACCCCACCCTTTTCCACAGCCCTGGTATCCTCCCTCCTCTTAGCTGATGACAAAAATGCCTTTTTTGCCTGATTATTACATATACTAATTATTTTCATTTACATGCTTAGTGTACCATTTATGCCTAACTATCGTGCAGCTCTGAAACAATTATACATACCATTAAGAACGTGTTAGGGTAACTTTGCAGCAAATTTTATTTAACTTCAATAGTGAATGGTTCTTGGGTGATTAATCTCCCTAGTTTGTGGTTCATGTAGTCTTACAGCTCCCTAAACCAAGTTGGGAGGGGCATTAGGTTAGGTCATGCTGCTCTGTGATGGTGCATAATAACATTAACGAGAGTAGCAGTAGCAGCAGTAGAAGGAGTAGTAGTAATAGCTACAATTTATTGAGTAATTATTATGTACCAGGCACTGTTAAGCTCTTTATACCCATTATGTCATTTAAACTTCACGGCTATCCTGTTATTAAAGATGAGCAGGCGAGGCACAGTGGTTAAGTATCACATCCCAGGTTACCTGGCTAGGAACTGGCAGATCTGGGGTTCAAATCCAGGTGTGTCTGAGTCCAGAACCTGACCCTTCATCACCCAGAAGGGCACAAGGTGAGCCCTGGCGGAACCTGGAAGGCCATCCAGTCCACTTACTTCGTTCTCCGGAAGAGAACACTGAGGTCAGAGTACGGAAGCCGCTCGTGCAGGCTTGCCTACCCAGGCAGGACAGACCAGGATGAGACCCCAGTCCCCCTGACATTGGGCTTTCCCCTCGATGGCTCTAGGAGGAAGCTGCACTGGCGCAGAAGCAGTGCCTGGGTTCCTGTTAATCACTGGAGTTGATGCAGGCATGCCGTATGCCTCACTGCTGGGTCATCACCCTGGTCCAGAATAGCAGTTTGCTCTAATTCTTGAAAGCTGACCTGTTTTAGGAAGACTTCCCTTTGGAAAATGCCTGATATCTTCCTTCGCCTTCAGTCTGCTCCTTTCTAAACATGCACCCACCTTTTCACTCCATTTAATTTTTCTGAAAAGGCAACAAACAGCTAAGAATAGTTAACATTTATTGAATATTTACTATGAGCTGACTATTATGCTAAATGCTTTATGTCTATTTTCCCAAATGGGAAAATTCTCACAATAACTCTGTGAAGTAGGAGCTATTATTATCTTCCCATTTTCCAACTAAGGACTCTGAGGCCCAGAGAGGTTGAATGACTTGCCCAAAGTCACACAGCCAGTGATGTCAGAGCACAGATCCAGAGCCAAGCATATCTGATTCCAAAGCCTACTCTCTTAGGTCCATTCACAGCATCATCTTTTTTGATATCCAGCTGATGGCTGGCCAGGTTGGCCTTGTATGTCTTTTTCTATGCCAGGCAGCCAAAAGCAAACACTGAAGTGTTTTGAGCTCAAAAATTCAAAGTGGCTCCAAAAGTGACTGTCTTCCTATTCCAAAGCTTTGAGCAATGCCAGCAATGTGGACGCTTCAGGGACCAGCCCAGATTCTAAGAAGTGTTCCTAGAAGATACCAGCAGGGTCTCTGCCTCTAGGTACCAGCACTGGGTGCCAAGAGATGGAGCCCCACAGGCCAGGAAGTTTCTTCTTATTCCTGCCTACCATTAGAGTTGTCAACAACCCAGGGAAGAAGAACAGAGAAAATGACGTTTCAATTAGAGTTAGGAACAACTGTCATTCTAAAAAAGCATTCCTCATCTCTTGGGCCTTCTGACTTCTGAGCACAGGCCTGTCAACAGGGTCCTACCCATTCCTTGTAGTCAATTACCAACACTTTCCAAGACTCTCCCCTTCTCATAGATCATGATACAGAACCAACAAGATGGTACCAGGCCTCCACCAGCTCACAGGGAGCCCACAGGCTAAGGAGGCTGGGAAGGGGTCATAACCCCCAAGGAAACATGCTGACTGCTCTCACTCTGAGGCCTTGCCTCCAGACTCTGGTGTCCCCACTCACAGCGGGGAGAAGGACACGTGATTTTATCATCCATTTTTGGAAACCCATTCCTGAACGGGCATGTGTTATGAGTTGAGTTGTGTCCCCCCTAAAAAGGTATGTTGAAGCTCTAACCCCTGGCACCTGTGAAAGTGACCTTGTTTGGAAATAGGGTCTTTGGAGACATTATCAGTTAACATGAAGTCATATCAGAGTAGGGTGGGCCCACTCCCATATGACTGGTGTCCTTATGAAAAGCGAAGAAATACAGAGACACAGACACATAGAGAAGAAGGCCATGTGAAGACGGAGGCAGAGACTGGAGTGATGCAGCTACAAGCCAAGGAATGCCAAAGATTGACAGGAACCACCAGAAGCTAGATAGAGGCAATGAAGGATCTTCCCCTAGAGCCTTCAGAGGGAGGATGGCCCCAATAACACCTTGCTTTCTGGCTTCTAGCCTCTAGAACTGTGAGAGAATACACTTCTGTTGTGTTAAGCCACTCTGTTTGTTACCACAGCAATAGGAAATAAACACAGCATGCCTCCTTTTGTGGGCTATAAGCCCTTGAATCCTGAGAGCAGAGCAGGGAATGTGATTGACAGCCAACATCCTTCCATATAGCTGACTGGACGAAAGGTAAAGGAGTGGGGTCACGACTTCCCAAGTAGGCAGAGGGAGAGACCCCTAGGGTGGACTTTCTAGGATGAAATGTGAATGGCATGCTTATATTCATCTCTCTCTCTCTTTCTTTCTTCCCCCTCTTCCTTTCTTTCCTCCTTGCATGCATTCAGCACTCACCGGCCCTTACTCTATGCTGGACAGTTCTCCACTCTTCAGGAGGGCAGCAACAGGGAAATTCCCCCAAGGCAGGGCATCTGGTTGTTGGGGCCACTCCTCTATGGCCTCAGAGGCACTGCACTTTTTTTTTTTTATTGTACTTTAGGTGAAGGTTTACAGAACAAATATTTTCTCATTAAACAGTCAGTACACATATTGTTTTATGACATTGGTTAACAACCCACGTCATGTCAACATGCTCCCTTCTTGGCCTTGGAGGCCCCTTTTTTGGTGAAAATATACATAGCCAAAGATATACCATTTCAAAAATTTCTACATGTACAATTCAGTGATGTCAATTACATGCTTCCAGCTGTGCTGCTATTCTCACTTTAGATGGTTTACAGAACAAAATAGTTTCTCATTAAACAGTACACATATTGCCCTATGACAATGGTTAAGAACCCCACTACATGTCAACACTGTCCTTACTCAGCCTTCGGTTCCCTATCACCAGCTTTCCTGTCCCCTTTGGGCTTCTAGACCTTGTCCCTGGACTGCTGTTCCTCATTAGTCCCGTTTTGTTTTATAGGGCTGTCCAATCCCCGGCTGAACGGTGAACCTCCGGAGTGACTTCACCACTGCGCTAAAAGGGTGTCTGGGGGCCATACTCTTGGGGTTTATCCAGTCTCTGTCAGGCCAGTAAATCTGGTCTTTTTTTGTGTGTTAGAATTTTGTTCTAC